>NC_056750.1:549505614-549824364 GCF_019279795.1 Protopterus annectens | reverse complement strand
AGTACTTTTGCATACTGAACAAGAAGAAAGCACTTTATCAATATCCTTTGATAGAGAAGGCCAAAATACTAGTCCTCTCGAACTTCTTTTTGTAGCATCAGAGCCCGGGTGGCCACGATGCAAAATCTGAATGTATTCATATTGTAGAGAAGTAGGAACAATAACTTTTGGACCTTGAAAGTGACACCATCCTCCATCAACATCTCATCTCTGTACAGAAAATAAGGTTGTACTTCTGGTGGTACACAAGATTGCTTTGGCAGCCATCTAACATTGATGAAGTGGTTGAGCTTCTGCAAAATTGGATTAGTCTTTGTGTGATTTCTTAGCACATCAAGTCCCATGGTAGAAAAATTACGCAATTCCATGACATCAAAGTCAAAACTGTCTGTATCAAACTGTTTTGTGGTAATTCTAGGTGATCTGGATAAGATATCAGCCAGATAACGAAGTTTGCCTTTTGTGTAGACCATTTTGAAATTATACTTTTGTAATCTGAGCATCATTCTTTGTAGTCTTGCTGGAGTGGTATACATAGGCTTCTTTAAAATAGTGACTAGAAGTTGAATATCAGTTTCGATTTGGATAGCACAGCCATAGATATAATCACGGAACTTCGAACATGTGAGCACAATTGCCAAAAGTTCCTTCTCAATTTGAGCATACTGCATCTCAGTTTGGGTAAGAGTTCTAGATGCATAGGTAGCAGGTCTGCCCTCCTGAAGAATAACTGCACCAAGACCGAACTTTGAAGTATCACAGGAAAGAACTACTGGTTTGTGGACATCATAGTATCTCAATGTAGGTGGGTTGTCACTTTGCTGTTTGAGGTTATCAAATGCTCTCTGGTGTTATTCTAACCATGACCAGGCAACATTTGTGCTTGTCAGCTCCCTTAAAGATGTTGATAACTCGCTAAAGTCAGGGATAAATTTGCCCATATAGTTAACCATCCCAAGGAAACTGTTTAGAGCTTAGACATTGTCTGGAGCTGGCATTTTGAGAATGTCTGTTTGATTAGAAGTGTCTGGTCATAAGCCTGTACTGGTAAATAAATACCTACATAAGTAACTTCTGGTAGCCTGAATTTACATTTCAGAAGATTGATCTTTAAGTGCACTTCCCACTCTCTGTCCAGAACTTTTCTGAGGTTTCTGTCATGCTCTGCTTCACCATTACCTCTACCCAGGAAATCATCCACTATTGTAGCACACAGATAGGCCGAAAAATTTTGCTGTATTGCACACTGAAAGACTTCACTGGCAGAATTTATTCCAAAAGGCATCCTGAGGAATCTGCGTCTACCAAATGGTGTGCAGAATGTAGTCAGTAATGAAGATTTGTGAGCAAGCATTACTTGCCAAAACGAACTTTCTGCATCTAACTCAGGAAAAAACAGTGGCATTTTGCATGAGGGTGGCAACCTCCTCAACTGTATGCATAGAATGATGAGGTCTCTTTATTGCCTTGTTCAAGTCTGTTGGGTCAGTGCATATTCCGATTTCATCTGAACTTTTCTTGTGAGCAGCTACCATGGAAGACACCCACTCAGTTGTTTCTTTGACTTGACAAATCACACCTTGCTGCACCATTTTGCCTAACTGGGGTTTGACTTTGTCCTGTATAGCTATTGGAATTCTCCTTGCTGGTCTGTCCACTGGACCTACCTCTAGGTCTAATTTCATGGAGTACACAACTGGAAGTTTGCCTAACTTGTCGAAAACATCAGCATACTCATGAGAAAATAGCAACACTGAAGCTGGAACTGGGACATGTGTTTACATGATGTACTTTTTTGCTAAAAGAAAGCAGTTTCATTCTCAAACTGTCTCTGAGACCTAATAATAACTGCACAGGTCTTCTGACTACATAAAATTGCAAGCACTAACTGTTCCCAGCCGAATAGCACACTACTGAGCCTTCTGTTTGAATCTTTTCATCTCCATAAGCAACAAGTTTTGCACAATTAGCCAAACTAAGGTGCTCACCAGTTCCCACTCTAGCAAATGTTTCTGCTGACATCACATTACACTTTAAACCAGTGTCTACTTTGAGCTCTGTGAGTTTACCATTGATCAGGACAGTACAAAATACTTCGTTCTTTGCCAGCAATCTACTGCATTAACCTTTTCACCGACCACTGATACACCATCTACATAGAAAGTAGGGTTGCAACTTTCCACATGATCAACTTGCTTTTTTGAGTGACCTTTCTTAATAGCTGAATGAGGCTTGCTTGATTTACAAAACTTTTGAAAGTGGTTCCATTTTTTTACACTTGTGGCATTGCTAACCAAGTGTTAAGTATTTCTCTCTTTTAGAGTCATGACTGGCACCACAATTACGACAGTTAACGATAAGTAAAAGTGATAACAATAAGACTTGACTTGAGTTTTGCTGACTCACCCTTATTCTGCACTGAGCATGTCCATCTTGCTGAGCTAGTCTTGGAACTTGCTAGAAAGTTACGGGTCCTCCTAGGGAATCCCGCAGGAGTTGTAGCTGCCATGTGCTTAGGCCTGCTTCTGCTTGCCACGTTCTGCATGCTGTCTATGCATGCTCTAGAGCCTGCTGATATTAAGCTCTTGTCACTTGTAAGCATACATGTGTGCCTTTCTGTGATCTCTTGGAGTTGACAAATCTCTGTAGCTCATAGCTGGCCTTAGGCATAGGCCAACTAGGCAGCTGCCTAGGGCGCCGCTCTAATAGGGGCACGTTTCCAGTATTTATTTGGTGTAGGTAGACCAGGATGGGGGCACCGGGTGGTGTGGTGAGGGGGCGCCTTGGAGCCCTTTTGCCTAGGGCACCAGTTGACCTAAGGCCAGTCCTGCTGTAGCTATGCTCAGTGTTAAATCACTGTCACGAAGCAAAATCTTTATCATAGAAGCATTATTAACACCACAGACAGGCATGTCGTTTTTTAACTCATCTTTTAAATCAAATCTGCATGTTTTAGCCTTCTCAAGTCAGTGATATAAGATGCAAAAGTTTCACTTGGCTTTTGGTCTCTTGTATAAATTAGGTGCCTGTCTAATGTGACATTTGTTTGGGGGTTGCACATTTCTCTAAATTTATGTTTCAGGCACTCAAGGTCCTCTCTTGATTCAGCCAGTACCACAATATGGTGGTTTTCACCCTCTCCTGCATATACTACTGGTGCATACACAAATGAATTCTCTCAATGGCCTCTGACCCAGCTATGTTAAGCAAAATGAATACCCTTGTACGTGCATGTTTGTCAGAAAAATTTGCTTGTATGAAAATATTGTATTCCTGCTCAAATGCTCTCCAGTTCTCTGCAATATTATAATCAAGCACAAGTGGACTGGATCTGCGAAATGCCTCTACCATATCAGCACACAGTAGTGAAGGTGCTTGAAATTATATACGAACATAGCACACAAATGTATGTATGTGTGTATATATATATATATATATATATATAAGTATATATGCCAGAACTTGTAATTATGCCAAATAGCACACTAGACTCTTGGAAACAACTGCACTTTCCCAAATAAGTCTAAGTAGCATAAAAATACTTTAAAATCACGGTGCTTTGCAAAATCACTCCTTAGTGTAAGAAGTACTTTAAATGACTGTACTTTGCAAATAAACTGTGCACAGCACAAAAAGCTCAGAGTAATAAACACTTAGAAATTAATGCACTTTGCCAATAAACTGTACACTGCACAATGACCTTTCAAAATGGCTGTACTTTGCGAAATACCTCTGTACAGTGTAAGAAACATTTTGAAATGGCGGCACTCTGCGAATAAATGTGCACAGCACAAGAAACTTTTCAAAGTGGCTGTACTTTGACTGCAGTTTGCAAAATAACTGTAATTTGCACACAGCAAACTCAAATAATTATACTGTAATGAAGCACACACTCTGCAAACACTTAGCACACTCTGAGAAACTTCGAACAACTCTAGTTATGCTTTGAATGGCTTTGGTCAATGCGAAATAGTAGTTTAGGCCCAAAACACAGTCTTTTACTGAAAAACATGCAGTCGCCTTGCTCTTTAAGCTTATTTTGCCCTTTTCTTGTACTTTTTATGCCAATTTAACCTCTTATCTTGCTCATTATACTTTTCTTTTATACTTTTCTTGTGCTCGTTTTACTTTAAACATGCCTTTTATGCAAACCAAAGTTAATTCTGAGCCCCATATAAATATTTCTGAATGTCTTATTAAATATCTTAGTTTCAAACATGTAGTTTAATTAATTATGCGTTTTGTGCCTTTTGTTTGATTTACAATGTAATAATTAACCTCCTAGAGGATTACAAAAGGCATTAATTGATGTTATGTAGTCCAATCTCGCCTACATTCTTACCCGTGGGTTCGGAGCCGAATATCGGCTCGGATTCGGCCAAACTTTTCTAGCTCAAAGTCTTCTATTGGCTGGACTAAGAAGGTATCCCATGCTGCACTGCTCCATATCCCCAGATCTCGTTTGCCGCTTGTGTAGCTCGGACGTGGTCTCGCTCTTGGCTGTGGCTAATTACCTTTTTCTTCTTCTTCTTCTTGAGAGAATTTGATACAAACAAAAGCTATTTTAATAGCTATTTCTATTTGGTGTTTTTTGGGGTATAATTTGTAGTGTGATTGTTTTTGTGGTGTCCCACTAGCTGTTCCAATGGGCTAGGCCCGTTTCAGTTAGAGGACCTAGTCCGTCCTCTTTCTCGTCCCTGTGTTAGTTTTTGCTGTATAAAACCATTTGAATTAGTGGTTTTAATGTCTGTCTTTCTTGTTCTGTCTGTGAGCTTGGTCTAAAACTGTTTTAGTTAGAGATTTTAGCCCTAGTCTTCTTAGAGTGTGTTCCTTCTGAGGATTGTGTGTGCTGTTGTTTGTTGAAAAAAGTTGTTCCCGTGCTTAGTGGTGTTTTTGTGTGCGTGTAGTTGCTTTCCAGTCGGGCAGTGACTTGCTTGTTGTTTCTGATTATTAGTGATTATTTTCAAAATGTCCAAAGATTCCAAGGAGCACAAATCTTCGGGTTTTAAAAAGTGCTCTTAAGTGTGGTTACAAGATGTCCATCACCGATGGACATTTCATATGTGTTTATTGTCCGGGAGCAATCCACCTGCAGGAGCCTGTAGCTTCTGCCATGCTTTTAGTCCCAGGGTGCTCCAAGAAAGAAAGAATAAGTTAATCCTGAAGGGACTCTTGAAACCCTCATTTGAAGAGGCCATGGATCCTGTTTCCAGTTCAAAATCTAAATCCACAAAATCTAAAAAGAGATCTCCGGCTCCGTCAGTCTCCTCGGAGCCACTGGAGAAAGATATGAAATTGGCTTCGACCTCCTCGGCTCCACTGTCCTCAGGGCCGCAGGAAGTGTCGGCTCCAATTATATTGGAACCTCTTCGAAGCCGATCGCCCAGTACTAGACCAGTGTCACCTGAGAGGACATCCAGATCTCCCTCCCTGTCCTCCAAATCCTCCAGGACACTTTCAGATGTGGATGTCGATAGGGTGGTGCAGTGGTTCCTTCAGTCACCGGTTTTGGCTAAATTGTTCTCCGCTCTGTCCCAGTTGTCTCCGGAGCCCGTCCCGCCACCTTCTTCGATTATTCCTCCTCCGAGCATGTCTCTGTCTTCGGAGCCGGAATGCTCCGCTCCATGTGATGTTCCTAGGTTGGTTCCGATTGCCCCTCTGGGCTCATCGGTGCCGACATCAGTGCCATCCACAGGGTTCAGGACTTGGAATTCTTCAGTCGGGCCCGAGAGGGACAGCTTGGGACACCTTTCGGTTCCTAGTCTCCTGCTCGGTGCCTCGGCTCGTGAAACCCCGACTCCTGTCATGGTCTTGGAGGCTGGACGGTCCTCGGACTCGGGGGGGGGGCAGCCTTTGAGGCCATGCGGAGTGCACTGGCCAGATCTTCAGCCACATCATGCGGGTTGGTCATTCTGTCCCCTACCACTCCGGTGAGAGCCTATGTTCACCTTCTATCTGTAGACAATGGAGCTTCAAGGCCTAGGGATACCCCCATGAGTGGTCCCCAAGTTTCTGAAGGCCCCTCAGAGCTCTTGCCTGAGGAGCCCCCTAGAAAGAAAACATGCAAGAGGAAGCACATAGACTCCCAGGATGAGTCTCTTACCTCAGATACTGACCTCCAGGAATCGGAGGGGTCCCCCAAGTCATCCTCTGATGATGTTTCTTTCTCCAACATCCTGGAGATATTGAAACAAAGAGGTGACTGGCCGTCCAAAGCCCCCACCGAGGAGGAGTTGGTCTTCCCGAAGGCCTTTGGTGCTCAGCCCTCCACCTCCTGGGTGTCCCCACCCTTCGACGAGCTCCTGGATTTAATTTGTCAGAGGGTGTGGGAGAACCCTGCTTCTGTGGAACCCGTACCCAGGAGACCCAATAAGTTTCTGTCTGCTCCTCCTGGTAAAGAGTTTTTGTCCAAAGGAGTCCCTGTTGATGCCATGGTCATGGCGGCGGCCACTCAGAAGGAGCTAGCCGAGACTTCTTCCTCCATCCATCCTCCTAACAAGGAGTCTAGAACCATGGACCGGTACAGGAAGCGTACCCTCTCGTCAGCAACCTTTACCTTACAGTCGCTGAACTACCTGTCCCATTTTACTCGGCTCCAGAGAGATCTTCTCAAGGAGTTAGGAGATACTCTCGCCGGTAACGTTCCTGAGGTGATGGCCCAGACGGTTAACGCCCAGGTATCTACCCACAGTTCCATTGTTAACTCCTCCATGTGGCTCATTTCATATGCAGTCGAGAGAGCGAATAGGGCAGCAAGCTCAGGAGTCGCCCTTAGGAGGCAAGCCTGGATGCGCCTTTGTCATTCCGCGGAGGCCTTCAAGTCTTCTTTCACTGATGCCCCCTTTGATGGTTCTTCTTTGTTCGGAACCAAAGTGAAAGACACCCTCACCAGGTGCGAGCAAGAGGGAAAGACTCTGTCTGTTGTAGGGGTCCATTTTTCCCTTCCCTCTAGGCCTTACCCCAAGGCCGAGAGGGGTGGGAAGATGTGGCTCAAGAAATCACAGAGGTTTTTTCCCGGTGCACAAGGTGAGCCCCCCTCCAGAGGCAGAGGAGGGGGAGGTTATTCAGGGAGACGCCACCCTAGAGGCAGAGGGGGCCCCTGCAATTCGGGAGACCGCGATTCCTTTCGTGGCTCTCCCTACCATAGTTCCTGATGGGTTACCCGACTGTGCGTTTCCAGAGCCAGTCGGGGTTTGAATATCGTTATACCCAGAAGCCTGGCAAAGATTACCTAGGACCGATGGGTATTACGAATAATTTCCGGAGGTTATGTCATCCACTTTTTGTCAGACCCCCCTCCAGTCAGAAAAATCCCGGACGTTACACCCAGTCAAAGGGATCACGCAGCTTCAGAGGTTTCAATCTATGAGTCATCCAGCATGTCCCCTCTGACCAGATCGGATTAGGGACTTACTCAAGATTCTTTTTGGTGCCGAAAAGAACAGGGGACCTGAGACCCATATTAGATCTCAGCCAACTAAACAACAATGTACAAAGGTCCAAGTTCCGTATGGTCACACTACAGTCAATTCTCCCATTGTTGGGAAAAGAAGTATGGATGTGCTCCATCGACCTCAAGGATGCTTACTACCATATCAAAATGAACAGGTCATCCAGGTGTCACTACGCTTCCGGCTGGGAGCCAGTCATTTTCAGTTTCGAGCCCTGCCCTTTGGTCTCACCACAGCCCCCAGGGTGTTCACCAAGTGTATGGCGGTGGTGACAGCTCACTTGAGACGTCAAGGATTCCAAGTGTTTCTGTATCTGGATCACTGGCTCCTCACCACCCCACCAGGCATCTACTAGTCCAAACCAGGGACGCTACCATCACTTTCTGTCAACAGTTAGGCATAACACTGAACTGGGAAAAATCTGCCTTGTTGCCCTCACAGCGTGTCATTTTTATAGGTGCAGAACTAGACACCATTCAAATGCGAGACTTTCTACCCCAGGAAAGAATCAGAGTCTTACAGCAACAGGTGCACGCCCTGCTACCCCTGAGGAAAGCGAAGGCAAGATGGGTTCTCCAACTCCTGGGGACTGTGGCAGCAACAATTATGTTAGTCCCTCTAGCGAGATTGCACATGAGACTCCTTCAATGGCTCCTCTTTGCTCAATGGTCTCTCCAGAGACTATCACTTTCCCACCCTATTTTGCTCACAGACACATGCAAACAGGATCTCCGTTGGTGGCTTTGCACCAACAATCTGGACAGGGGAAAGCCTTTCGTTCCACCACCCCCAGTTGCCACAGTGACCACGGACGTCTCCCAGATGGGGGGGGGGCATTATCTTGGCAGGACAGTCCAAGGCACGTGGCAAGATCATGAGATACATCTGCATATCAACGTCCTAGAGATGAGAGCGGTGCTACTTGCGTTGCAGGCACTTCAGAGCTTTCTACCTGTCGGGACGATCACAATACACTCGGACAATATGTCAGTGGTGTGGTATCTGAACAAGCAGGGAGGAACCGGATCATACCCCCTGTGCATAGAGGCCATGCGAGTGTGGCAGTGGGCAGAATCTTCCCAAACGGTTTATGGTGGCAACGGACATTCCGGGGAATTCCAACGTGATAGCAGACAGGCTAAGCAGAGCTATTCTGATGCCTTACGAGTGGTCCCTGAATCGTCTAGTTGCAGAACGAATCTTCAGCAAATGAGGTCAACCTTGCTGAGACCTTTTTGCCAGCCCCCTCAATGCCAAATGCAGCAGCTACTTCACGCTGATCCCCCCACAGGGGGAGTCACCCAGGGACGCTCTAGTCCACGATTGGCCCTCCGATCTGCTTTTTGCTTTCCCTCCATTTCCCTTGCTATCAAAAGTGATTCAGAAAGCGCAATCCTTGGGAAGCAGAATGATTGTAATTGCTCCACACTGACCTCGTCAGGTCTGGTTCCCCTTTCTCCATCCCTACATTGTGGACACACCTTGGACTCTGGACCTACAACCAGATTTACTGACACACATGTTGGGACAGTTCCACCCCTCTCTGCGGACCCTCAGGTTGACAGCCTGGCTACTCCACTTCCGTCGTTAGTTAGGCTTCATCATTTTTCACCTGAGGTAGTTCACATTTTATCTTCCTCTCATAAGCCCTCTACTAGGAAGATTTATTCCAGGAAATGGAAGAGGTTTTCTATTTGGGCTCATACCCAAGGAATTGACCCTTACATAGCTCCAATTGCTTCTGTTTTGGAGTTTTTGTCAATGCTTTTCCAGCAGGGCTCAGCGTCCGCTACCATTAAAGTTCAGTTGGCAGCAATTTCTAATTTTCATGTTGCTAATTAGCCTAGTCTGATGGCTCACAGACTCTGTAAGGCTTTCCTGAAGGGCACTCTGTTACTTCGTCCTCCTGTCTCAGAACCGATCATGCCCTGAGATCTGAATTTTGTTCTGCAAGCCCTTACTTCACCACCCTTTGAACCTGCAGCTACCTGTGACTTAAAATTCTTGACCTGGAAAACTGCCTTTTTAATAGCCATCACATCAGCCAGACGTGTTTCAGTAATCCAAGCTCTTTCTATCAAACCTCCATACTTGATCTTTCATAAGGACAGGGTTTCTCTTAGACCAAACCCTTCCTTTCTTCCTAAAGTGGCGTCCATATCTAATCTTAATCAATCTATTGAGTTTCCAGTGTTTTTTCCCCATTTTTCAAACAAGGCAGAATTTAAATTTCATCAACTTGATGTACACAGACAGTTACATTTCTATCTGCACAGAACCAAAGATCTCCGAAAATCTGATCAGCTGTTTGTCTCCTTTTTGGAAAACAGAATTGGGTCCCCAGTCTCCAAAATCACCCTATCCAGATGGATATCAAATTGCATCTCTTTCACTTATTCCTCAGGGGGTAAAGACCTACCATTTCCAGTCAAGGCTCACTCTACTTGGGCTGTATCTACATCTACAGCCTATCAGGCCAGATTGTCTATGGATGATATTTGTGCTGTAGCTACCTGGGCATCTCCTCACACCTTTGTTACTCATTACAAGCTGGATGTGGTATCTAGGGGCAGGTATTCCTTTGGTTCCACAGTTCTCAGGAGTATCTTCCTCTGAGCCTCCCAGGATGTAGGTGCTGGGGATGCTGTCCCACGGGTAAGAATGTAGACGAGATTGGGCTACATAACATCAAGAAGTTATGTACTCACCATAACGTTCAATGTATGTTGTCCATCTCGCCTCACATTCTTACTTACCCTCCCACCTTCCCCCTTCCTGGAGGATCTGGAGGTTAGGTCTGGTTTTAGAGCTCTCTTCACCTTTAGTTTATTCTTCTTTACTTGGATGTTGTTATGCATGAGGTATGAGTGTGGTGTTCGCAGCAAACTAGATCTGGGGATATGGAGCAGTGCAGCATGGGATAACTTCTTAGCCCAGCCAATAGAAGACTTCGAGCTAGAAAAGTTTGGCCGAGTCGGAGCCGATATTCGGCTCTGAACCCACGGGTAAGAATGTGAGGCGAGATGGACTACATACATCGAACGTTATGGTGAGTACATAACTTCTTGTTCTCTGACCCACATCTGATGAAGTGATTCAAATGAAAACGCTGGTTTTAATGTGTGCATTTATGTGCTTTTGTGCTTAAAGTTGGATTTTAAAGGAATTTCGGCTGATTCTTGGTCCTGTGGTGCCTTGGATTGTCTTACTAGTTTCTTTTGGTACCTAGTGGCTGTTTTTTTGAATTTTCTTGATAATGTGTTTTATGCTACTCGTTTGATTAATAATTCATTTTGTGCTTTAAGAATCTCTGTTTCATTTCCTTTGCAAAATAAATCATTCATGCTAGTTTTGGTTACATTTATTTATGGCCCCTTTTTGATCGTTTGAATACTGTCACCCAACCTGCTCAATATACCTTCACCATCAACTCTGCACCTCATGGCTTGAAGAAGTTACACTCTTAATCCCAGTTCTAACACCATGTCACTCATCTGGTCAGGATAAAACAGATCAACAGTTGTGGGTTCAGTTCAAGCAGCTTTATTACATACAAACACTTCAGAAATGAGGCTTAGTAGCTTAAACTTATAAACAGACTGACTACCACACTCATACATGTTAACACTCTGGTTGTTCTCTCAAAATAGCACTGATGCCTGCATGTGCTCACTTTTTATATTGCATGTGCCTATACTTGGAAATGCTTCTTAAGGTTACATACATACATATGCTCTGTTCTACAAGGAAGATAGCCATGTAGAATATTATATTCATAAAGTATCAGAAAATATTCTAAGAAATAAGCCAACACAAGAATGGAGAAAGGAAATTCTGATGATTGGGGCGACTGCAATTAGGTGTACAGACAGTAGGCAAGAGGGGGGCCGTAATTTACTGGACAGAACTGGCAGAGGAACCAATGTATTTCAAGCAAATAACTAGAGAAGGAAAGATAATAGAATAAGAAGAACCTAAGAAGACATTTAGACTGCAGGCTACAGACTACTTTCCCTGTTAGGGATTGATGTATAGGCATAGAGAAAGGGATTGAGGAATCCTAAGTGAATGACCTGCGCTGGTAGAGTTTTTAGTTGAATCTAGAGAGAAGCTGCTGTTTAATACAGGATAATTAGTAGAACATGTAAAATATTTCACAGTAACAATAGGAATCAATCAGAAGAGATTAGAAAAGATTGGGAAGAGAGATTGGATTTGCAATTGACAAAAAAAATAGCCAAACACATCTGACTCCCAAATATGCAAAGAAGTCTAGAAATTTTAAGATTTTTGCTTGGAAGTGTTTGCATAGGTATTTTTAGAATTTTTTTCTCAGGTAGATGGCAAAGGTTGGAGAAGTGATGGAGGAGAAAAAGGTAACTTGGGAGGGTAATGAGTTGGCAGACTTTAAAACTTCTATACAGACTACTCTGTCAGAAATATTGGGAGAGGAAATGGGTATAATTAAGAAATGATTTTTGTGCAGTAATACAGGATCTTAATCACTTAGACATGGTAAGGTCTTGTTAAGTTTAATTCTGGTATCTGCCAAAAAAGCAATTACTAGGAAATGGAAATCAAAGTCTAATCAAAGTCTAAGCCGGCTGTATTTGAAGTGGTGAATATTGTAACAGAGAAAAAAGAACTGGAAATAAGATCTTTATGGAAATTGTGGAAACAGTACATGTAGAGTAATGTTTTGAAGGAGGAATGTGTTTAAGGGAAGGCAGGAATTGAGCGGTTCATGTAATGTTGGATTGATGATTGTATAAAAGAACGTTATGTTATGTGTAATGTTTATAAATTTGTACATTTTAACTTGGTTTGTTTTCTTTGATGTAAATGTTTGCCTGTGTCTTAACTGATAATTTAATAAACGTGTTTGTGCTGTCCAGCTAAAATCCCACTGGACTGCCACAAATTAAATGTGATGTCAGGCCAATATCCCACTGGACTGCCAACAATAAATGTGACGTCTATTACTATCCTGGGTCAGTAACTAAGGAGTTTCAATCCTCACTACTGATTCCTGTGTGAGACTGTCACTTAGATAGGAGAAATATTTCAAAATTTTCCCTTGAGCACAACAGGAACATGCTCAATCTGGGACTGGATTGTTTACTTCTGTACACCCCTAATGTAACTCCTTATTACACACTTCAGAGCAATGTGTCCCAGTTTAAGACCTCTGATACACTCACACTCAAAGTAACTTTAAATCTCACACATCTAAACACTTCTGCGAAAGCATGACACAGATTTCCAGCTGTGTCCCTTCACCAAAATAATACAGCAATGCTGCCACCAATCAGAGTGTCTTCATGCCCTTTTAAAGTGGTGTCCAGTTGTGAAAATTAAATATCAAAATAAAGGATAGCTATGACCAGAAGCAACCAGGCCTTCAAAGTGACCTGGGGAGCATCAAACATGTTTAAGCACTTTCTAATCTCTAAAGAACACACTGATTTCCAGCCACAATGTAAAGTAATGAAAAACATGTAATAATAAATAAAGTACATACAAGAATGTAAATCAGTAACTTTCAATAAACAACAGAATTCGGTCACCAGAAATGTAAAATTAAACTGTAGGATAGAAGTCCGTCATTGCAGAAAAACTCTATCTTAATAACTAAGCTTTCCTAATCTAACTACAGAATACTGTCTCTGATCTAATCTTAACACACAACAGCAAGTCAAAGGCAGGCTTACAGTTTTTGGTGACTTCTCTTTTCTTTGGCTATCACTGCACAGCACTGTAACTAACTGCAACTCTTCACAAACTGCTGACCACTTGACTAAGTGCACAGCTTAACAGTCTCAGCTGTGTTCTTTTTAAAAACACCAATCAGCTATTTGAAAAAGTTATTTTTCCTGTTAATCAGCTGTTAAAAAATCACCTAGCAAACAGGAACATTCTAATGACATCATCTACTGTTCAGCTGATTCTCCACAGTACTTTAGAATCTCCCTCTGAAACATGCGCAGTTAGAAATGTACCAAAACACTGACAGATTCTTTAAACACTCTATTTAAACTGGGAAATACTCAACATTTAAACAATGTATTTACATTTCACAGTTAGCCATGCTGGCATGCAATGCAATTTAATCTGAAAATATACACAAATCTCCTACCAAACATAGTAATACAGATGACAGTGTTTTCATTTTCTTCACATTTCTCCCCCCTTATGATTCAAGCATGATTTTCAAGTGACCCTTGAAAACTGACACTTGAGAAAAATGGGTCTGCCTCGGAATATTAACCTACTCCTGTCCTGGGCAATCCATCCCCATTGACGTTAGTAACCCCATTGAAATGTTGTATGGTCATATCATATGCCTGCAATCATAGACTCCACCTCAGTAACTTGGCATTTTGCTTACTGACCCTATTAAGCCATGTTAAAGGGTTATAATCTGTGTGTACAGTGAATTTTCTCCCATAAAGATAGGGCTGCTGCTTTTGCAGTGCTCACACTATGGCCAAACGCTGTTTTTTCTTGGCTGCATAATAATGTTCTCTAGGTTGGAGTCTGAGGCTCAGATATACCACTGGGTACTCTTCTCCTTCTGCAGAAGCCTGACCGAGCACAGCCCCCACACCATAATTTGAAGCATCTACCTGTACACTACATTCTTTGTTGTAATGTCGGCTGGCTAACACAGAGGGTCCTCCCAAAATCTCTGTTAGTTTTTACAATGCCTATTCACAATCTGTGGTCCACGCTACCTTGTCCAGTTTATTCTTCCTAGTTAGGCCCATAAGGGGTGCAGCTATGGTACTGTAATTGGGCACAAATTTCCTATAGTATCTCGCTCTCTCTAAAAATGCTGTCACTTGCTTCTTAGTAACAGGAACTGGCCACCCTTGAATTATTTCCACCTTGACAGATTCTGGCCTAATTTTACCACTTCCTACTCTGTGTCCTAACTAAGTGACCTCTGCCATACCCACGTGACACTTACTGGGTTTAATGGTTAATCCTGCCCTACTTAATCTATCCAAGACCTCCCTCACATGTTGACCTGCAAATGCCCATAGCATAGTCTTCAATGTAGAGTTTAACCTCCCCATGAGACTATTAGTCTGGGGGATAGTAGGGAGTGTTCTTTAAATGTTTCACCCCACAGCACTTCCACAGACAAGTCAGCAGGTCTGACATGAAGTTGGCACCTTGGTCAGTCAGTATCTCCCGTGGAAAACCTACTCTGGTGAAAATTTGTAGTGAAGCACTTCCCAGCTTTTCTATCTCAGTATCACCTGCAAAAGGAATATTAGGGACTATAACTAGAAGTGTTAGACAGCAGGCTCTAGGCTGTACCAACTGCTGTACTACCTCACCTTCCAGTCCTTCCTTAGGAGACCACTTTGTATACAACAAACTTTCTTTCTCTGTCTCAATATCCCCTTCCCAAGTGATATCAGGACTATAGCTAGAAGTGGCAGATGGTAGGCTCTAGGTTCTACCAACTGCTGCATTACGTCACCTTCCAGCTCTCCCTTAGGAGTCCACTCTCTAAACTACAACCTTTTGTTCAAGTATACATACTCCCTTCATCCTTGAGCCTCAGGTGACTCCTTAGCCACCTCCCTTAAGCTTTGTAACGTAGGATCTATAAGTTGAGCCTCTCAGTGCTACCTTTGTGACCTTCCCTTCTGCAGAAAGCTTAGTCACTTCTGACAGCTGTACCTCTCTGTCACTCTGGGTACTACCACTCACCTCCATCCTCGCAGTCACCGTGTCCAAGGGAACATCAGTGCCCACCAGCAGCAGTGGCTCACTTTCAGACTTACTGCTGCCAGATGGCAACTTCTCTGAAACAGTCACCACACCAGTTGCAGCTTGAGGTATAAGATCTTTCTAGGTCTCTCCCAGACTACTGGACCTACATGCCTTCTCCAACCCTGACTGCATGTCACCGCATGTACACAAGATACTGCGTTGTCAAAGTCATTCCCTATCAGGACATCTTTCAAGAATATCCTCAAACACACCTTCTGGCTTGCTTCCTCTTCCACCCTCCCAATGAAGACGAACCCTAGCCAAAGGTATTTGGAACAGGGTCCCTCCCAATGCACTGACTGCAGTGGACTGCCGAAGCAAGTACTGCTTTTCCCTAACCACTGCAGGCCTCACAGTGGTTATATCAGAAGCCGTGTCCTTAGTAGTTACCTGTATAGCATCCACTAAGATAAGATATATATTGTGGTGATAATTTGGCACCCCAGTTGATTCTAAACAACTTACCACTGGCAGTTTGTCATCAACACTTGCTGGCTCCCTCACCTTCTGTTTCTCTTCTTGCCTCAGTGAACACTTGGTTGCTGTGTGTCCCCTCTGGTTACACATGAATCATGTAATCCCTAACCGTGCACTTAGATTAGTAGATCCCCCCATTACTCTGTTGGAGTAGTTTAGACTGCCCCCGATAAGTTTCCTTATGTCCATGTACAGCACTGTGTATCCCTTTCCTTTGCAGTGGTGCTGTGCTTGCCAAGGTGAGAGCCCCTTTTCTTCCTAACAGTACATGTTGACACTGTTTTTCCTCATCCTCCAGTCATTTGGTCTACAGGCGCAGTTTCTCTGCTGACTCCAGTTCAATACACTTGGCTTCCAGGTGCAGTCTCTCCAACTAAAGACAGATTCTTGGGTCTTCCGATGAAAATGTGGACTGTCCTGTCTTGGCAGGCTGTACATCATCAACACCAAACTGGATATCCTCCGAATGGCTGATCTGAGCTATGGCTGCAACCAAAGCTGAAATCATTGCTTCCTTGGTTAGGTTGGAATGCACCAGTCCTCTAGCTTCACACTCCTTAGCCAACTGTATCTTTGTCAGCTTTCTAAAATCTTCTGCTGACATCCTTGCCTGCTATCCCTGACTATATAACTAAAAAATAAGTAAAACTGTGGTGGATTGCAATTCTGAATGTTACTCCAGAACAAGTGCAAATACGACTGTCATTGTCCATGTTGGTGTGAATGACCCGAGACATACTTCCCTGGACTATATGAAAAGAGACATGGAAGAGCTCTCTGATTATGTAGCCCAGGCTGGTAGTACCCTGACCCTGAGTAGCATCCTGCCCTCACCAAGAATGATGCCACAGTATAAAGAAAAAAATGATCAATGTCAACAATTGGTTATGTTTCTGGTGTCATTCAAAGGGGATCCAGTATCTGTCCACCTAGGGTGACATGCTCTACAAGCCACGTTGCTTCGCAAGAGATGGCTTGCACCTGTCACCCTTAGGCTTTCGAATTCTGGACAAGGCTCTTGCTGCCCCCATAGTGCCTTTTTTAGGCAAGGCTCAAAAGACAAACCCACCACCATAAATAGCACAAGTAACCAAAAACTGAGGGTAATGCTACTCAACGCCAGAAGTCTAAACCTCAAAATGCACGCACTTGAGGCACTCCTCAGTATGGAGAACATCAACATCTGTGCAGTAACAGAAACCTGGTTTAAGGCTCCTGAGAGCACCCCAGCACTACTAGGCTATAACTCATACCATACCTTTTGGCCACAGAACCAGGACCAAAACACAAAAGGCAGAGGTGTATCCATATTCGTCAAGGATACCCACACCTCCAGGTTATTGGTGCAGCACAATGCATCAGAGATCATCCATGTGCAACTAAGAACGGGCAAAACTGCATTCCAAATTGTAGCTTGCTACAGATCACCCGCCATGACCCAGGACCCCCACTCTGCATTTCTGGAGACACTGGGAAATATGAAGGTCCTACCAAACACTCTAATACTGGGTGATTTCAATTACCCAAACATAAACTGGGAGAACTACTCAAGTACTAACTCCCTTGCCCAACGCCTCCTAGAATTTATAAACTGGAATGCCCTAGATCAACTAGTGAACACCCCCACCAGAGGGAACAACATATTGGACCTGGTAATCACCAACATGGGCGACCGGTGTTCCACACTGGAGGTCAACCCTTCACTGGTTATATCAGACCATAGACTAATCACTCTGGATATCCACATTCCGCCCCCACCCCTAGTCAAGGAAACCACCGTGAAAAACTTTTCAAAAGCAAACTTCATGTTACTTAAGACCGAGGTGGAAAGGTTCACAGCCCCCATGCTAAAGGACAGTGCTTTCCAAGCTGCTGAAACCTTTACAAAGGCACTCTATGAGCATCTGCAGGAATGCATGGATCGTGCTATCCCAAGTAAAGCCAAGAATCACTCCTCCAAGAAAAGGAAACCAGTCTGGTGGACCCCTGCCATAAACAAGCTATACAACAGAAGGAGGAAACTAGTACAGAAAAGAGAAAAAGGTGCCCCGCAAAACAAACTAGACCACAAAATATATAAATGAAGCACCTGAAGCCACAAACTGCTCGAACACGACTTTATTACTTCCAAAAAATAAAAATAATAATAAGCAACATTGCTTATTGTTATTTTTATTTTTTTGGAAGTAATAAAGTCGTTAAACCCAATAAAAGCACTATTTGTTGTGAGTCCAAACCATATTACAATAAAGAAGGTTTGGACTCACAACAAATAGTGCTTTTATTGGGTTTAACTGTTTTTTTCAAGCACTATTGCACCTTTATGTTTTTGGTTTACAAGTGATAAAGTCGTGTTCGAGCAGTTCGTGGCTTCAGGTGCTTTATTTATATATTTTTGTAGTACAGAAAAGAGTAAAATCCCAAGAAGGAAAAACATCCCTGATCAGTATCAGCAAGAAACTACGATTCCTCATTAAGTCATCCAAGGCTAGTTTCGAAAGAAAAATTGCCAATGACTCCAAAGATAACCACAAAGCATTCTTTAGCTATGTCAAGAACCTAACTGTGGAAACTCTCAGATCTGCTCTGAGTTAGTGCAGAATAGCACAAAATACACTGAACCGACTGATATTGCCAACATTCTGTCAGACAGATTTAGTGCAAACTTCACCCCCCTCTCACCCCCTAAAGGGCCAATAACCATACCAGAAGAATGTAGGGCCCCGTCAGTCACCCACACACAGGTTAAAACAGCCCTATCCAAAGCCAAAAACACAGCTTTAATGGGACCGGACGGTGTCCCAGGCTGTGTCTTACAAGAGCTCCAAAATGAACTAACCCCTCACCTAAACACACTGTTCAAACTCAGCCGCTCTACAGGCTACGTACCCACAGAATGGTGCACAGCAACAGTTATCCTGCTCCACAAAGGTGGAGCCACAACAGACCCCAGGAACTATCGCCCTGTAAGCCTGACTAGCCTAGTCTGCAAGGCTATGGAGCGCATCATCATGGAACTCATTAACAGAGACATTGGGAACCTCCAAACCTTGGACCCTACCCAGTTTGGCTTTGTTAAGGGCAGATCATGCCTCCTAAACCTGGTGGACTTCTTTGAGACAGTTACCAAGGCATTAAACAAGAGGGGAAGGAGGTCCACACAGCCTACCTATACCTCGCAAAGGCTTTCAACACCATTCCCCATTCTAGTATTATAGACAAGCTCACCAGCTTGGAACATAAACCCGTACGTCACGAGATGGGTTGCCAACTGGCTCATGGATAGAACCCACATGGTGAGAGTTGCAGGTTCTATGTCCGACTCTAAACCGGTTACATGTGGCGTCCCCCAGGGCTCCGTCCTAGGACCTCTCCTGTTCGGTATATACTTCTCAGAGGTACAGGCAAGCATAGGAGGACTATGGCTGACCAAGTTCACAGATGACTGCAAACTAGGGGCCATAATTGATTCCCTGGCTGATACAGACACCCTCCAGAAGGGTCTCACTGAGACGGATACCTGGTGTCAAAATCACGGCCTCAAACCAAATGCCAAAAAGTGCATAGTCATCCCCTTTGGGGAAAAAAAAGTACCCACGAACTACCACATAGGTGGTAGTCCCCTAAATACAGAAAATGCAATAAGGGATCTGGGGACCCAAGTAGATAGTAGTCTCTCCTTTGATGATAATATTGCCAAGGTGGTTAGAAAATCCTTTTATGTGGTCCACCTAATCACAAAAGGGTTCACATCTAGAACAAAAGAGGTTATTGTGCCTCTCTACTCATCACTCATTAGACCCATCATAGAATACAATGCCCCATTTGGGATGTATCTTACAAGACACCTGCAACAGCTAGAAATACCACAGAAGTACCTCACCAAGAGGATTACTGGCCTCAAACAGATGCCCTATGCAGCCCGACTCAAGAAACTCCAGCTGTACTCTGTTGCATACCCCTTACTCAGAGGTGTTCTCTGCCTGACATACAAGGCCATGTCTAACCCAAAATCGATGGACATGCTCCACCTAAAAAAAAACAAATTGCGGAGAGCCACATGCTCTAGAGATATAAACCTCACCACAGCGATGAATAGGACATTCTGGAGGGATAGATTCCGGTCACAGAGACTCCCCATGCTTTGGAACAGGATTCTGATATATATCAGGCAGAGCCCCTCACTAACACTCTTCAAGAGAAACCTTGACGGGTGGATGGGAAACAGAAAATTTACCCCGGGGGTCACTGCAGTGACTCTGCTGGACAGTGGCGCAGGGAACTAATGGCTCTGTTGGACAGGGGCACAGGGAACTAATCTAAGGGGGTGGCGAAAGACAACACATTCTGGCTAGGCTTATAAATGCCCTTGGGCAGATAGCCTAGTACTTACCTATGAACCTTGTGACTGTCAAAGAGTGCACACCTTAATGACAACGACTCACTGGCTACTGGAATCCAATTAAAAATCCCAACCCCTGGCACCAGTTAATGTGACGTCCACCTAAAATCCCATCAGACTGTCACCAGTTAAGTGTGATGTCAGGCTAATATCCCAATGGACTGCCAGGAATAAATGTGACATACCTTAGTGTCCTGGGTCAGTAAATAAGGAGCTTCAATCCTCACTACTGACTCCAATGTAAGACTGTCAGTTAAACAGGAGTAATAATTCACAATTTTCCCCTAAGAGCACAACAGGAACATGCTCATTAATCTGGGACTGAACTGTATACTTCTGTCCACCCCTAGTGTAACTCCTTATTACACACTTCAGAGCAATGTGTCCCAGTTTAAGACATATGATACACTCACACTCAAAGTAAATTTAAATCTCACACATCCAAACACTTCTGAGAAAGCCTAACACAGATTTCCAGCTGTGTCCCTTCCCCAAAATAATACGTTAATGCTGCCACCAATCAGAGTGTCTTCATGTCCTTCTAAAGAGGTGTCCAGTTGTGAAAATTAAATATCAAAATAAATAATAGCTATGACCAGAACTGACCAGGCCTTCGAGGTGACCTGGGGAGTATCAGACAGGTATAAGCACTCCCTAATCTTTAAAGAACACTGATTCCCAACCACAAAGTAAAGTAATGAAAAGCATTTAACAATAAGTAACATAATTACACAAATGTAAATCAATAACTTTCAATAAACACCAGAATTCAGTCACCAGAAATGTAAAATTAAACTGTAGGATAGAAGTCCATCATTGTAGAAAAACTCTATCTTAATAACTAAACTTCCTAATCTAGGTAGAGAATACTGTTCCTGATCTAATGTAACACATAAAGCAAGGCAAAGCCATGCTTACAGTTTTTGGTGAGTTCTCTTTTCTTCAGGTATCTTTGCACAGCACTGTAACTGACTGCAACTCTTCACAAACTGCTCAGCACTTGATTAAGTGCACAGCTTAACAGTCTCAACTGTCTTCTTTATAAAAATAACAGTCAGCTGTTTGAAAAAGTTATTTTTCCTGTCAATCAGCTGTTAAAAAATCACCTAGCAACCAGGATCTTTCTGATGATATCACCTACTGTTCTGCTGATTCTCCACAGTACTTTAGAGTCTCCCTGTCAAACATGCACAACTAGAAATGTATCAAAACACTAACAGATTCTTTAAACATCCTGTTTAAACAGGGACATACTCAACAATTAAAAAATGTATTTACATTTCACAATTAGACATGCTGGCATACAATGCAAATTAATCTGAAAATATACACAAATCACATGCCAGATGTGCTATAACAGATAAGTGTTTTCATTGTATTCACAGTGTTAACAAAAAAAAAAAAAAGAGGGGCACTTGAGATCTGAATATACAAAGACAGAAAAAAAAAATAGAAAAAGGCCTCTGGATCTGACAGATTCTTGGGGTCCAGCTTCCAAGACTGTGAGGAAGTCGGATCCACCAGTTCCTCAGATCCAATCTCCCTCACCTCATCCCAGTTTTTCCCTAGATCTGGTGAGCCCATGGCTCACTTCTCTGATTCTTCAGAAAAGGTGATAATAAAGACCTCCATCTGTACCATAGTCTTGAAGGTCTGTCCAGTCTTCCGGAAGCCTTACTGAAATGGATGTTGATCGAATTATGCAGAGATTCTTGATGACAGAACTTCAGTTAGGGGGTTCTCCCAGTGCCATCCCCATTGGGCAGTCAGGGTACTGGTTCAACTACCCCTTCCTTGATATCTTAAGTACTGGTCTGTTCAGATACGTCAGATCTGGTCCCCGTGTTCAAACCCCCCCCCCACACCATGCACCTCTTTTGGAACTGAAAATAATGGCAACTTCAACTCCTTCAGCATCCCTTAGTCCTCAACACTGATGCTTTCAGTTCTGTATGAGTCTGTGAGTAGAAGCATTGTCATTATGGCCAGGAAAGTGAAGTCAAGTCCAAAGTTGAAGCCATCTCTGCCTCTCAGGTCTGAGGTCAGTCTTGGAGCTGACATTGCTGAACTGTCTTGCTCACATGATGTGTTTTCAGAGTGACATTACCAAGGAGCTTACCAAGTCACTTTTGGGTGACTTAGTTGGACCCCCAACTGTCTACCCTTCAGTATGTGTCTACTGTGTCCTGCGTCTGCTCTTCAACACAGGTAAAACAGCACGTAGTAGCAAAACGATCTGCCAGCATGCTTGGATGCACCTTTGTGACTCACTGAAGGCTTCACAATGTCCCTCATCAATGCCCTTTGATACTTTTCTGACCCAAAGTCAAAAAAGCTCTTACTAGGAGTGAACAAGACAGTAAAATCCTGTCTGCTGTTGGGATCTGATTTTCCACCCCTCAAAGGACTTTTGCTAGGAACCAAATGGTTGGTAAGAACATGTGGTTCAGAAAGTCACATGGTTATCACCAGGGGCCTCCTAGAGACAGGCCCCTTGAGACAGAGGGGGATTTAATTAAAGTGGATGTTGTCTTAGGGTAGAGACATACTGCATAATCAGAGTTTTGCAGTCAGTTTACAGAGAAACCATACTCATGCTTCTGAAGAATTACCCGGGTACTGCAGTCTGGAGGCAATCAGGGGGCACTTATCCTTACACCCACAAGCCTGACAAGACATTACAATGGATTCTTGGATGCTAAGTATAATCAACAAAGGCTATTCCATTCCCTTTTTGTATCCTCCAAAGAAAAAGATTCCAAATGTTCCACCCAGTCAGTTGGAATCACCAGCAACAGAAGTACTTAAGTTACTAGAAAAACAGTTATCCAGCAAGTCCCCAATACCATTTAGAATCTGGAGTGTATTCCAGTTTATTTTTAGCTCCAAAGAAGATGAGACTTCAGGCCTATCTTAGACCTAAGTCACCTCAATGAATTCAGACAAAATTCCAGATGGTTATGGTGCAGTCCATATTGCATCTTCTGAGGAAGGACAATTGGATGTGCTGTGTAGATCCCCAGAACGCCTGCTGTCACATAATACAGACACAGTCCAGGAGATTTTTGTTTCCAGCTGGGAGCCAATCATACTCAGTTCAGAGTACTGCCATTCAGTCTCACTGCAGCCACCCCGGCTGTTCAAAAAAAAATTGTGGCAGTAGTGTTCCCATACCTAAATATTTGGCTCCTCACCACTACTTCCAGGGTTCTTCTGTTTCAACATTGGGATTTCTTTCACCAGCTTGTAAAAAGACTGGAAATTACAGTGAATCAATTCAAGAGCCAGCTGTCCCCCACTCCAGCAAGTAGAGTTTATTGGATGTTACCTCAACACACTCCTTCAAATTACCAAGCTCCCATACACCAGACTGCATTCTTTTAGACTAGTGGCCACCTGTGTCACTCCACATCTTTTTCCTCAGGCAGGATTAATACTTCATTTGCTAAGTTTGATGGCTTTTACAGTTATGTTACTTCCCCCAGCAAGATATTACACAGGAGGCACTCCAGTGGACCCTCATAGTTCAGTGGTCATAAAATCTTCACCCACTTCATACCAGGATTCGTCTTGCACAGGTTTGCAGTAACCATATCAAGTGGTGAATAACCTCCCCTGTTGTTCATCACATCCACTGGCAACATTAACCACAGATGCTTCCCTTCTGAGATGGGGGGCACATTTCGAAAGTAAGAATGTTCAAGGTGCTTGGTCACCCATAGAGGCCAACTTTCGCATCAGTGTCTTAGAGATGAGGGTGGTGGTCCTAGCATTGCAGGGATTTCAGGACTTCCTCCCCAGGGATGTGATTTCCATTCAAACAGACAACTTGGTGGTAGTCTAGTATATCAGCAAACAAGGGAAACCTGCTCATGTCCACTTTACCAGGAAGCCATGAGAATGTGGCATTGTCTTTCCATTGTTTTCTGATAGCAGCGCACATCTCAATGACATCAGATGCACTAGCGTACAAATTGAGCATGTCAATAGTTTTAGCTCACGACTGGCCCCCTCAGTCACATAGTGACAACACAGATTTTCAGCCACTGGGGCCAACCTTGTTGAAACCTGTTCAGCTTATACCTAAACAAATGCAGCAGTTATTTTGCCTTGATCCCTCCACAAGGACAGTCATTGATAGATGCTGTAGTTCACAGCTGGCCCCCAGATTACATGTACACTTTATCCCAGTACCATTGATGACAAAATTCATTCAGAAAGCCAGAAGGTGCAAGACCAGAGTGACCCTCATTGCTCCCGATTGGCTCTGGCAGCTTTATTTCCCCTTCCCTTGGCTTCATTTGCTACACCCTGCATGGGTGTTTGATCTGAAACCAGGCCTGAGTCACCCTTCTGGCTTACCTGTACCGGGAGTAAAAGCCCTGAAACTAGCTATATGGTTTCTTCAATTTTAACAGTAACTAGAGATGCCAGACTATCTTCCTCAGTTGTCCACATTATTTTAGCTTCTCAAAAGCAGTCCACCAAAAAATTGTACCAAAGCAAGTGGAATTTTTTTCTATCTTAGGCCTCATTGAAAGGATTTTACCCTTCCTCAGCGCCTCTTCCTTTGATTTTGAATTTTTTTGTCAGAACTTTCTCAGAAGTGTTCCGGTTTCCCAACCATTAAAGTGCTGATGGCTGCCTTGTCAAATTTTCACGTAGGATAGCATGAAACTTCCATAGCCTCTCTTAAAATTTCTAAAGCTTTCTTTAAGGGCACCTTCTTACTCAGATCCCCGATTAGGGATCCAGTTGCTCCATGGGATATCACTATACTGCTTCATGCTATGACCCAAGCACTTTTTAAACCAGAAGCTTCAGCAAACTTGAAGTTTCTGTCCTGAAAAACTATTTTCTTTGTTGCAGTTATCTCTGCTAGATGAATGTTTGTTTTTTCATAAAGACAGAATGGCTTTGACAACAAATTCATTCTTTCTGCCAAAGGTGGAATCCAAAGCAAATCTAAATCAGTCAATTCATGTGCCAGTCTTATTTAGAAGATTCTCAAACAGGGAATATCTATCTACATAGAGCCAAGAATTTCAGAAAGTCAGTTAAACTGTTCATATCCTTTTCTAAGTCAAAGTTGAGTGAAGGTTTAGCAAAATTCTCATTATCCAAATGGCTACACAAATGTATTTCCTTTGTTTATAATAAACTGGATTTGCCCTTACAAGCAAAACCAAGAGCTCACTGTACAAGAGTACTGACTAATTCTACAGCTTTCATGAAGAGAGTTCCCATGTAATGACATTTGTGCAGCAACAACGCGGTCCATTGTCCGTACCTTCGTACTCCATTATAAATTGGATGTACCGTCCAGATCACATTCTTCGTTGGGTTCTACCATTCTTATGAGTCTCCTTCCTTGATACCATCTGGATGTTTAACAGCTTAAGAATCTGTCCTAAAGGTTGAATCGGTTGAAAGTAGACAACATCCAATACAAAATTGATGTACTTAATATAACAATATAGCTGTATTGTCTCGTTTTCATCTGGTTCAACATCCCTCCCTCCTTCCCCCTTCTAGCATTGTCATTGACAACTTCTGGTGACTGGATAGTCCTCATCTGAGACCCTATCTGTGAATAATTCTGTAATGCAGTACCTTCCTGTGGGTATTCATATGTCCCTTAACATTCATATTCTTTAGATTGTCTGATTAAGTCTAGCTAATAACTGGCAATGTGTCAGCAAACTCGATCTGAAGTACTTTGCAGAAATGGAGAGAATTATGGGTAGAGATGGCATCAGTGCCCTGGATCCACAGTTTCATAAAGGGCACTGTGGTAGGATCCAGCAATCCAAAGGTTGAACTGGACAAAAATGAGGCAACACGGCTCTGTCGTTATGTTAAGTACATAACTTTTGTTTCTGTTTTCTTTTAGAAATGGCCAGGGGCAACTGTCACAGGCTTCCTCACAGACCGTATCTACTCACACAATATGAGGGGTGTTTGATACACCCTGACTGTAATCAACTTCAGTTAATTGCCTGGATGATAACGTCTTAATTTCTTTTAGGCACCCGTTTACTGAGGAAGTACAGCAGGTACTAATGGGGGCAAGAAAACCTGCTACTTATAAGTCGTATATTAGCATATTAAAAGGTTTTCTAGATGGTGCCAACAACATAACTAGCACCCATTCAGGGCTAGTTCTTCTCTAGTTGTATGATATCTGTGGGAGCTACTATCGTACAGCCTTTATTCTTACTCCTCCATCATGGTTTATTTAGTGGCCATTTCAGCATGTCTGCCCATGGATCCTCCTGTTTTGATGCATTCTCACATTAAAATATTTTTGAAAGTTTTTTTTTTTTCACGAGGCCTCCTTGGGATCTTAATTTTGTTGCAGAGAACCTAACTCTTGCTCCATTTGAAGTAACTAACATAGCTGACTTGAAGTTTATAACATGCAAAACTGTTTTACTGATTGCTCTGACATCTGCAAGGAGGTATCTGAGTTGCAAGCTCTTGTGGTGAGTCAGCCCTACCTCATTTTCCAAAAGGGACATTTTTTTTTAAAGAACTAATCCTTCTTTTATGCCTGAAGAGGTTATCAGAGTTTACTTTAAGCCAAAATATCTTATCCTGAACACAAAAAAAAAAAAAAAAAAAAATGATGGAGAAATGATTTTCCATACTTGGTACTATCTTGACAGAACTAAATCTTTCAACCCTTTGAATTAGTCGTTCATTTCTTGTGAAGGTAAGAAGTAGATAGTGTGTCAAAGCAGGCCGTTTCTAAATGATTGTTCAAGCCTCTATTAACTTTGGATATACTCACCACAACAAGACCATTCCAGGTATGGTCAAGGCTCACTCTACAGGGCCTTGGCTACGTCTATGGCATTTTGGAAAAGGTTGGATTCTAGAAGTGTATTAGAAGCAGCAACTTGGTACCCTGTACATACTTTTACAAAGCACTATAAGCTTGATTCCGTCTCTTGGGCTAGGCTTTACTGTCACCATTTTTGAGGATCTTCTGGTGTTCTCTTCCTCCCCCCAAAATCTGTACTCTGTGGTACTCTACCCATATATTTTAGGCTACTGCAGTAATGAAGGACATTGTAGAGTTGTGTAAGTAAACTAACCACAGCAGTATTTGTTCAAATGATCACTGCTGCAATGTCTGCTCCCTCCCATCATCCCCTTGTTTCTTGGTGTGTTATTTTTGCCAGGGTGTAGTCTTTATTATTTATTGCTGGTAGCATTGTCATTTCAGGGTCCTGCCTCCCTGTCTCTGTTGACATGAAAGCTCTGAAGATCTTGGCACCCAAACCTTTCCTTTTTAGTCAGCTCAAGCTAAAGTTTTTGGCGCATGGAAGGTGCCCTGAAGCTTTGGAAGATGGCCAGCTGTTACATCCTTGCAGGATGTAATCCATATAGTTTAGACTACTGCAGCAGTGATCATTCATACATCTATTTTTATTGTAAGTGTACTTACAATTGAAATTTAAGTTAAAGATTCATGGGTATTTATTAGGTTATTGATCTGTGAGGATCTTAAGAAACCTAGCCTTACATTCCCATGGTAGTTTTTGACGCTAGTCTTTTGTTTGAGTAAACTAGTGAGGCAGAACAAAGATATGTCGGGACATTTTTGTTGCCCCTATCCATGAGTGACATGGGTACTAAATCTGGTGGTGAATTTTCAGTTTCCCATCCCTTCAGCCATATTATGTTTGAATAAAGTAGGAAAAGTACTTCATTTTATGGGGTATAGAAGATGGTACCATAGAAGAGATATTCTGTATGATATATGTCCTATTTATGTTATGGAAGAGATTGAGATACCTTGAGTGGGTGTTCATGCTACCATTGGACTTGCGAATGTGTAATAGGCCAGAAAGGATAAGGTCTGTTGGGTGTCGGTATGCAAGGCACAAGTTGCTTCTTAGCATACCAAGAGGAGGAACAAGATTTTGAGATTATCTGTATAGTTTTTATGATTTCGGTCCTTGATTCTTTTAATGAGAAGGCATTGCAGTGTTTGCAGGTTTTGGCAGGTGTTTGCACAATTATATACTGTAGGGGTGTTATACTCAGTGATTAACCTAATGAGGTCTGAGTATAATGGAATGATTACATCTGTGGACTTGGGTAGCATACCTTTAGATGCAAGCATACCTCTCAACCTGGAAACATCAAAAATCTGGACAAGGGCCATGAAAATCAGGTACAAATCTGTACGCTGATTAACATAAAATTTGCATGCATAATTATGTAACCTCGTCCACTCCGGTGGGATTGTGGGATACCAACTTTCAAATGCAAACTGAAGAACAGACAACCAAAATATGGCACCAGACAGAGCACGCCTGCAGCCATTCCAATGTCCCATTACCTGGCTATTCCGCCCATTTACCATAAACACTAATGTGTGCATGCATACTGCTTTACTAATACAATGATTATTTGGATTTTATTTTTACATTTTACAGCCCAATGCACAAACACCAATAGACATCTGCTAAACAAAACTTCTTCTTCGTCTTCTTCTTCTTTCAGCAACTCCCGTTATGGGTCGCCACAGCAGATCAACTGTTTCCATTTCTTCCTGTCCTCTGCATCTTGCTTTGTCACACCAACCACCTGCATGTCCTCTCTCACCACAGCCATAAACCTTATCTTAGGCCTCCCTCTTTTCCTGTTACCTGGCAGCTTCATCCTTAGCATCTTTTTCCCAATGTACTCTGCATCCGTCCTCAGCACATGTCCAAACCAACATAATATTGCCTTTCTGGCTTTGTCTCCAAACCTTCCAACCTGGGCTAAGCTTCTAATATACTTATTCCTAATCCTGTCCATCCTCATCGCACCCAGTGCAAATCTTAACATCTTCAACTCTGCCACGTCAAGCTCTGACACCTGCCTTTTTGTCAATGCCACTGTCTCCAACCCATGTAACATAGCTGGTCTCACTACCCTCTTGTAGACCTTCCCTTTCACTCTTACTGGTACTCGTCTGTCACAAATCACTCCTGACACTTTTCTCCACCCACTCCATCCTGCCTGTACTTTCTTCTTCACCTCTCTTCCACACTCACCATTGCTCCGAACTGTTGATCCCAAGTACTTAAACTCATCCACTTCGCCACCTCTACTCCCTGCATCCTCACCATTCCTCTATCCTCCCTCTCATTCACACACATATATTCTGTCTTAGTCCTGCCGACCTTCATTCCTCTTCTCTCTAGAGCATATTTCCACCCCTCCAGGGTCTCCTTCACCTTTTCCCTACTCTCACTGCAGATCACAATGTCATCTGCAAACATCATAGTCCACGGGGACTCCTGATTGATCTCGTCTGTCAACATGTCCATCACCGTTGCAAATAAGAAAGGGCTCAGAGCTGATCCTTGATGTAATCCCACCTCCACTTTAAATGCATCTGTCACTCCCACTGCAGACCTTACCGCTGTCACACTACCCTCGTACATATCCTGTACCACTCTTACATACTTCTCTGACACTCCCGACTTCCTCATACAATACCACAACTCCTCTCTAGGCACCCTGTCATATGCTTTCTCTAAATCCACAAAGACACAGTGCAACTCCTTCTGACCTTCTCTGTACTTCTCCATCAACACTCTCAGAGCAAACATTGCATCTGTAGTGCTCTTTCCTGGCATAAAACCATACTGCTGCTCACTAATCATCACCTCCCTTCTTAACCTAGCTTCTACTATTCTCATAACTGCATGCTGTGACTGATCAGTTTAATCCCTCTGTAGTTACTACAGCTCTGCACATCACCCTTATTCTTAAAAATCGGTACCAAAACACTTTTTCTCCATTCCTTAGGCATCTTCTCACTTTCCAAGATTTCATTAAACAATTTAGTTAAAAACTCCACTGCCATTTCACCTAAACACCTCCATGCTTCCACAGGTATGTTATCTGGACCAACAACCTTTCTGTTCATCCTCTTCATAGCTATCCTTACTTCCTCCTTGCTAATCCACTGCACTTCATGATTCACTATCCGCACATCATCCAACTTTCTCTCCCTCTCATTCTCTTCATTCATCAACCCCTCAAAGTACTCTTTCCATCTGCTCAACACACTCTCCTCACTTGTGAGTACGTTTCCCTCATTATCCTTTATCACTCTTACCTGCTGCACATCTTTACTAGCTTGGTCCCTTTGTCTAGCCTATCGGTACAGGTCCTTTTCTCCCTCCTTAGTGTCTAACCTTTTATACAACTCTTCATACGCCTTATCCTTCGCCACTTCTCTCTTTGCCATGCACCTCATCTCCTTATACTCTTGTCTACTTTCTTAATCTCTTTGACAATCCCACTATTGTTCGCCAACCTCTTTCTCTGTATACTCTCCTGTACTTCTCCATTCCACCACCAAGTCTCCTTGTCCTCCTTCCTCTTTCTAGATGTTACACCAAGCACCTTTCTATCCATCTCTCTTACTAGCTCTGCTGTAGTTACCCAGCTATTTGGTAACTATTCACTGCCACCCAGTGCCTGTCTTAACTCTTCCCTGAACATCACCTCACAATTACCCTTTTTCAATTTCTACTATTTGATCCTTGGTGCTGTCCTCACACTCATCCTCCTCTTCTTGATCACCAATGTCATCTTACAAACCACCATCCTATGCTGCCTAACTACACTTTCCCCTGCCACCACTTTACAGTCTCTAATCTCCTTCAGACTGGCCCTTCTACATAAGATATAATCCACCTGTGTGCATCTTCCTCCACTCTTGTATGTCACCCTATGCTCCTCCCTCTTGTTAAAATATGTATTCATCACAACCATGTCCATCCTTTTTGCAAAATCCACTACCATCTGACCTTCTGCATTCATTTGCTTAACACCATACCTACCCATCACTTCCTCATCCCCTCTGTTCCCTTCACCAGCATGCCCATTGAAATCTGCTCCAATCACCAGTCTCTCACCCTTGGGTACAGTCATCACCACTTCATCCAACTCACTCCAAAATTTTTCTTTCTCATCCATCGCACACCCAACTTGTGGAGCATATGCACTAACAACATTCATCATTACACCATCAATTTCCAGCTTCATAAACATCACTCTATCTGACACTCTTTTCACCTCCAAAACACTCTTAGCATACTGTTCCTTCAGAATAATGCCTATGCCATTTCTCCTCTCATCCACACCATGATAAAACAATTTGAAACCGCCTCCGATACACCTAACCTTGCTCCCCTTCCATCTGGTCTCTTGCACACACAATATACCAACCTTCCTTCAGTCCATCATATCAGCTAGCTCTCTCTCTCTCTATATGTACCAGTCATACTGCCAACATTCAAAGTTCCGATCCTCACTATCACAGTCCTAGCCTTTACCTGCCTTCGGGCATACCTTCCCCCTCTTCTCCTCCTTCGGCCAACAGTAGCCCAATTTCTGCCAACCGTACTGATGGCGGTCATTGTTAACCCGGGCCTCGACCGATCTGCTAAACAAAACAACACAACGAAAATAGACTTGGAATTAAAACATCTCTGCCCTTGAAACTCACATTCATTGAAAAAGCATTGAAACCCACACCACATTCAAAGAAAATGCATTTGGCCAGTGGTGGATAAAGATTACCTTTGGGCTGTTTTCACATCATTGGCCCCTTGCACACAAAACAAGAAACATACATGTCTTCTTTGATACACCTTCCTGACTTTATTAAATTACAGAAAACAAAAATGACAATGATGCACATTTTAGACACACTCCGCAATGTAAACAGTACTCCAAGTTTTTGTTTGCTGTTCTTGAGCACGTTCCCACCCAACCCAGGGGAAGCACTGGGAACTGAAACTAGACTATACAGAATTTACAGAATTAATTTGGCAGCTGCAGTTTAATGCAGGCCAATTTCATGGCTAAAACAACACCATATCAATTAAAAGTGTGTTAAAATTACATGTTGCCAAATTATGAACTTCAACAAATTAACTTAATACATGTTTTATTTGTATTATAAACAAATTCATTTTTATTTATTTATTTGTATCTTAATAGGCAAATGCACTTTCAGCCTAGGTAATGTTCTAGTTAATGTGACTACTAAATGGGTTATTTAAACCTGCAACACAATATCAATTAAAAGTGTGTTAAAATTACATGTTGCCAAATTATGAACTTCAACAAATTAACTTAATACATGTTTTATTTGTATTATAAACAAATTAATTTTTATTTATTTATTTGTATCTTAATAGGCAAATGCACTTTCAGCCTAGGTAATGTTCTAGTTAATGTGACTACTAAATGGGTTATTTAAACCTGCAACATCATATCAATTAAAAGTGTGTTAAAATTACATGTTGCCAAATTATGAACTTCAACAAATTAACTTAATACATGTTTTATTTGTATTATAAATAAATAAATTGTTATTTATTTATTTGTATCTTAATAGGCAAATGCACTTTCAGCCTAGGTAATGTGACTACTAAATGGGTTATTTAAACCTGCAACATCTTGTAAAAACAGTTCTGATGACGTCCTGAATTTTTGAAAGAAAACACTTAACATTAATAAAGCTCTTTATTTCACTACCTTATTGAATTGTTGAGAGTTGGGCTGTGTGGCTTGTGGCACTGCTGCAATTCATTTTGGTTCTTTCTACCATCTTGCTGATTGTCAAAACCAGCTTCTGATTTTCAAATGAAGCAACTATTTTTTCAAATGAAGCAACTATTATTTTACACAATTTAATTAATACGTTAAAGACACTAAAATCAGTGCTTTTTAACAAACTGAGATTAATTATGGTAATAACACTAATGTAGATTTGAATGTTCAATCATTTCAGACAACAGCAGTAATACGTTTATAGATAATATTAAATTATTAAGCCCATATAATGCTCTCATTCACATATACATTCCGCATGCATTTTAATCCATGTTTTTTTTAAGTATATTGCACTTCTGGCTTATTTATCCTAAATACTGACATACATTACACAGAATGTCCGTCCCTTTACTTGATCCTCATTTCCCAAACTGTATGAACCCAAGTCCTCCATTTTATTTGTGTACTCAGCACATCAGTGGTAAGAATCCTAAATCAATATGTCAAAATTACTGTATTTTCATAGTGTTGCAAAAGAGCTAACAACATTAACTTGCAAAGACTATACAATTCACTGTCAGATGGAGTTAAGCCCTTTTCATGTACTTGCCTTCTTCAATGCATATCTGAGTTTCAACTTCAGTGGGACAAAAACACATCTTCAATACTCTTTTTCCAAGGTGTTGACAAATCACTCAACACACAAAGATTCTGTCATAGGCATTTGACTTAGAGTAGTAAAGTGAACGTAATCACCCAGCTTAATGTCATTTTGTGCACCTACTAAGCTTTTAGCTGCTGTGAAGTGCTGAAAAACCTACCGAAAGTGTGATCAACCTTAAAATGCATGATTATACTGCCCTAAAATGTAAACCAAGAAAATGCCATCTTGGACTTTAATGTAACTTATTGACATTGCCTTCTTAGATTTATGCATGTAAATATGCTTATTGGGATGGTCACAAACTAGAGAATAGCTGCAGTTGCTTATATAACGATTATAAGCGTGGAGTTTTTTTGTGAAATCCCCCATAATGCCCTCTTACTTGTGCATCTTTGAATTGCTTTTTATCCAATTGAGCAGTTGGTTGAACTTCCTCGACTGTACACCGCTATACGCAAATAACATGCTACCAAACTGAGCCTTCATACTGTCTAAATGCAGTCCGGACCTTCTAAATAAAAATAGATCCTTGGCGTTCTTTCTGGCTGGTTCATTCCTGCTCACAAAGCATTTGAACCAGCTGGAAACCCGGAAATATGTGTGCCGCAAGCTCAATTCCAACAGGCTGGTAGCCCTGATGAACTGACGTCATTGCGCATGCGATGACATCAGCTAAAGCACAAAAAATTTAAAAAAAAAATAAAGAAAAAAATCGGAAATGAAGAGGTGCCACTTGGGAATCATGGCACCTCATTATTTGGACCCCAAAACTTGGTAAAAACTGAGTAATTTGGGACAGTTGGGAGGTATGGATGCAAGCTGTACAATGAAAGAGAACTCTTTATAGTTGTGGATATGTAGTGATAAAAGGACAGTTGGTTGTCTACATAGATTTCCAGATCTTTTAACTATAGGATTGACTTTCAAGGCTGGGGTGAGGAGGAGGGGGTGGTGATGCTGATGTTGTAGTTACAAGGGTGGTCACTCTCATTGAAGGATACTATTTTACATTTCTTGCCATATAGTTTTAGTTCGTGATTTTTACACCAGCCATTTGTTTGGGAAAAGCCTTTTTGGAGGACTTTGGTGTCCTCTGGAGAGTTAACAATGGCACAAAGTTTACATTATCTGTAAACTTGGTCACACAACATTTACTTTAATCTCTGCAAAGTAAATGCCAAAGAGGAGTGGCCCAAGGATGGAACTCTGGGATTTATCTCTAGTCACAAGTCTTTTGGAGGATGTCATGCTGCCCAACCTGAATTACTGGGTTCTGTTTGTGAAACACTTTCTTACCTAACAAATTATACAGGGATTTAAATTTTTCTGGGAGAGTTTATCTGCAATACCTGACTATGGGGTGGTGTTGAACACTTTTGTGAAGCCTAAGTAGTGATTTGCTCTCATCCCATTCCAGTCATCAAGAAGTCGTCCTGGATAGGTAGGCAGGATCTGCCCTTGAGTAATCCACACTGCCTTAGGTTGAGAGTTTGTAGGTGACCTATGTCTTTATTTATTAATTCCATAATAATTATTTCCATAGCCTTACAAATGAAACTGATTAGGTTCATGGATCTGCAGTTATGTGGATCTATTGACAGTCCCAAGTTTGTGCAGTGGGATGACTGTTAGGCTGTTGGGAGACTGATAACTGAGCAGACTCTGTAGAGGGTTTGACAAGTTCTGTTTGAGGGTGTCAGTAGGTAGCCCATTATGTTATTCTGTCCCATAAAGTTAGTGTTCTTGGCCTTGGATAGTGGCTTCAGGACTTGTTCTTTTGAACAAGTGAGTAAATCAAGAGCGACCAAACCAAAAAGAACAAAGTTCAGGTGAGGAATGCAACCCAGAAGAAGTCGAGTAATGTTAATACTTTAATGGTGTCAATAAAACAAGCGCTTTTGCTCGGCTGAATACCGAGCTTTCTCAAGTTAAAATTAAACTGCTAGTAGCAACATTAAATAGTCCCTTCAAAGTCACATGATTAATTAATTAAAACAATTAATCAAAAATCAAAGAAACAAACTAAACAAGCTAAAACAATATGGTAATGTTTCAACAAATAATAAAAGTGAATGTTGTCTGTTAAAAAGCTAATTTCCACAGGATAATAAATATGGGAACACCTAAAACGTTAATGTTATTCAAAATGACTGATAATGCATTTAAAATATAATATAGACAATAGCTGTTAAGCAAAAATAATAATAATAATAATAATAAGTACACCATATAGCAGTTAAATATTCCAGTTAAAATTAAAAGAAGAAATGAACAAAGGATCAAAAAGGTAAAAATTCCATTGCATAATTTCTAGCATTAGAAAATGTGTATATATATATATATATATATATATGAATAAAACTCTCATAAGCGTGCCATTCTCTTCTTGAGAACACTACTAATATTAATACTCTCTTTTTGAGATTTGAGGTGGGCATGTAGATTCATGTTTGTAATCTGGGAGTATACGAGTGGAGAGGGGATGGAAGTCCGAGCTAAATTTGTTTGCCAGTAGAGTGTCAATTCTTCTGGATCCAGGTATGAACTACCATTTATTAGGTCAGTGCAATGCCAGGCATTGTTCTGTGGTTTCTAACATAAAGAAGGCTTTGTGGTTATCCTTTATTTGCTTGGCTTTTTTTTATTTTTACCTCATGTCTGTAGATGATTTGATTAGGGTTCAGAGTTCTCTGTTAATGTAGCAAGGGCATTTTTGTCATCATGAGAGTTAAAACTTAGTTTACGTGCATTCAGTTTTTATTTTATTTTATTTTAGAACCTGTTTATATATTGGGTTCTGCCTTAGGGTTTAATTTTACATCGTATTTACTTCAAAGGGGGGGAGACTGCAGTGGTGGTGCTGCGGTAGCGTTGTCACCTCACAGTAAGACGTCCTGTTCTATTCTCAGCTAGAGTATCTTCTGTGTGGAGACATGCGTGAATGGGCGTACCTTCGTTGAAGGTTGTGCGTCAGGGCCGGCAACTCGGCACGTAAAAATCTACTGCCAATCATTAGCGGACCGGAGTTCCGCTGTGTGACCCCTAACCGGGAAAAGCAGAAAGACACATTTACTTCAAAGGGGGGCAGCTGTGTCTGTGCATCTCTTTACACGTGCTTTGAATTTGGCAGTAAAAGGATTCTACATACGCTTTGGGGCCATTAAGCTGGAAGGAGATTTTGAATTTAGCTAGGACATCTCTGTGTTTTAGTAGATTAGCCGTACCATAATCTCTGTATACTGTGATATTAAAAGATGTTTATGGCTTCAGTGTTATAGGCAATGTGACTAATTAGTGGTCTGATTAACCAGGGAAGAAATTAAAATTAGTGGGGAACAAAGTCATCTCATATGGACTAACTTCAGGATTTTATCACCCCTGTTTGGGGTATGGACTAACTGGTCCAGAGAGTTTGTATTAGTGAAATCCAGAAATTTCTGGATGTACATGCTTGAGGATGCGTAAGTCTCTCAGTTTTGGAGATTTAGAGGAAGTTACCTAGGAGAATGGTGTTTAGCTTAATATATAGGGACTTCATACTATTTAGGTAGGAGACTGGGTGGTGATATAGAGGAGGTCTTGTAGTTAACTATGATATAATAAGGGGGTTTTGTTGATAGAAAGGATGAGGAGGAGTTCTAAGTTGTCATCTTGTCTGATGAATCTGGATGTGAAATGTTCTTTTTTAGGAATATAGAGAGACAGCCACCTTTAGTGGCTTCATCTAGTGCAGTGGGCCTGAATGTGTGATGAGCAGTGAAGAAAGACTGTACTGATAGAGTGCTGGCATTGGTCTTGAATCATGTCCTTTGACATTGTACAGATATCATTGTTTTCCAGGTTAAGGAATGCTTGTGGGTAGTGGTGTTTTTTGTTAAGGCTCCTAGCATTGAGCAGCAGTAACTTTATCCAGATTCTGTTTTGTTATGTTTGAAGGTTTTGGAGATTAATGTTGCATTAAAAAAAAACACCATGGGGTGGACAAGGATATAGCCAGTGTAGGATAGACTTGGGAATAGTTGCAGGCCATCCTTGACAAAGCAGTTAGGGTTGTCTACAGTTTCCTCCCAGGCTGATATATATTGTAGCCACTTTGAATAACACCAGAAACTAAGCCAGTTGTTGAAGTCAGTAATCTTTTGCTTGAACTGCAGCATAATTTTTGGTGATAGTAGAATGTTGCTCAAGGCTAGATTCATATCTGCCTCTACCACACACACACACACACACACACACACACACACACACACACACACACGTGTGCACATACCGAGTGTTCCATCATGTCTCTCTCCTTTTCATTTATGGAGCTATTTCTCAAGTCATTTACACTCAAGTGCACTATGACTGTGTCATATGTATACTTTAGGTGCAGAGACTTTTGTGCTTGCATGATGTGGCAAATCCTGGCACCTAACAGGCAACTGACTTTGACATTCTCCTTGCACATCCTGGCAAGGAGCGCATAGGTGTTTCTCACTATGGAATTACCTATAACTAGAATATTGGATTGGGTGGAGGTTTTCCGTATGGGCTTTTAACTTGAGACAGTTCGATTTGCTAATGTATGTTTCATGGTGTGTGCTGTCTGAGTTGCATGCTTGTGAGGTTTCTGAGGGTACTTGGTTCTTAGGTTACATTTAGGAGTCCTTTGTAGTTTAAGTAGGTTACTTTTAAGAGTCTCAGCATATTTAGGCTTATGTGTTTGGTCTATTATATGTATGATTGATTTAATGTTGTTGTGTGGTGCTGACAACCTGCACAATGTTTGTAGTGACTTTGTGAGAGCTTTGTTTCCTTTAACATTATATAACCAGATTGCTCACATACTGACAGCTTAAGTAGTAGGTGGTTGTCAGTGAACAAGAGACAGTTGCTCCATTGTCTCAGGATTCCCATTTCAACTACATTGGCTACTGAAATGGTTGGAAAGTGCAGATTTGTAGTTCCAGTTGTTTAGGGAAACAGTGGGAAGGGAAAAAGTATTTATTTAGCAAAAAGGGAATGACTTCTCAAAGTGATACTTATATAATTAATGACAGCAGCCAGTAAAGGTGAATGAAGGAGTTGTATGTTCAAACTGCCACAAGGTGTAGACAGCAATTGAACCATTGGGTTTAAGAAAACATCAAGAAACAGGCTGGCATTTTTCAGCCACTTAGCCTCTTGTCCGGCTGAGACTCAAGGAAAAAGGGGTCTCTATTAGAACATTGGAATTTTTAAAACTTTGAATGTTCTAATATCGACCCCTATTCAGTGAAAGTTGAAAACATCGAACGTACAGAACAGCAAATTTTTTCCTAGGGAAAAAATTTGCTGTTCCAAAACACATACACACAACACAAGCACACCAAACAAACAGCAACCCACACACATACACCTAAAATCTTACACCTAACCCTACACTAAACTATACATACACCACTAACTATCCACTTACCTTAATCCAAACGCTAACCCTAAGGTCCGTCACTATCGCACACTCACGTCACCCACGCTCTAACCCTAACTCACCTACCCCGCCCTAACCCTCACGTCCACACAATCGCACACTTACCTGACCCGCTCCCCTAACTCACCTAACCCTCACGTCCACACAATTGCATGCATACCTAACCCGCACGTCCACACAATCGCACACATACCTAACCCACACCCTAACCTTTAACCTAAGCCGCGCTCAATCGCACACTTACCTGAACCCGACCCGTAACTTTCCACCTTAGCGCTGAAAATACCGAAGCAACAGAAACGGACAACCAAATTCTTTCCCTAGGAAAAACAACAACAGATTCTAATTCTTAACTTCAGACAAAAACACAAGAAGGAAAATAGCTATGACAGCTAGAGACTATTAAAATGAAAAATACAGATTAAAAAAAAAAAACAAGAATTTCTGGCCACTTAACGGTTCAGTTTGAGTCACTTAGTCTCTTGTTGGATAGCCTGAGACAGGCAGAGAAGTTGAAAATTTAACTTTTTATTTATCATCAGATTTTTTTTCTTTTGAAATATTTTCTTTTTCTAACTTTTCTCGTAGAAGACAGTCAAACCAAAAATGCACAAATTAAATTAATTGCATCTTCCACACTTAGACCTATAATATGTTAGCAGTATGTCCCCAATGTCCTCCTGTATCACTGTTGCAGTATTCTTCACCTTAGAAATCTCCTGCCAAGGATAGCACAAAGTCTAGACAGTTAAGAAAGCCTTTAGATCTTGTATGCTCTGTACATTACACGTATGCTCCTATACAGGACTAAGGGCATAAAGGTGATGTATGGATTTAATTACCTAGATCTTCTTTACTGTCAGTCAGAATGCCATCATCACTCGTTGGTCTGAACGCCCTTTGCTCTGCTGAATATATAGCCATCAGTTAAGCGCCCCGTTGGGGTGTCTTTTTTTTCTACTTACTGTTGATCTTGTTTTCCTTTGATTACCTGGAATTCATTTCATCCAAGAAGGGAAAATGTCAGTGTGGGAGGCAGATTCCCCATAAAGATCATCATGAACAGTATCTTTTTTGTTTGGGTGCTTCCCACAACCATACCTCCTGTAGTATTTGTAAGGCATTTGTGCATAAGACTTTTGGAAACTGGTTGTCTTCCCTGTCCATCTATCTTGAGAACCAGAGGCTTAAACAGCTAGCCCATTATTTATTTTACATTTGTTAACCGGGTTAGTCTGACTGAGCTTTTGGCTCATTTTCAGCAGAGACCAGGGGAGAAAAGATCCTCATTGAATAGAATTTAACAAAAATCAGTTACAGTCAGCAAAAGATTATGAACGGGTTACAATAACATATTAAATGAATAATACCTAAGTAATTGTTTTAGGGTTTAGAAAGCATATATACAAAAGTTGGATGAAGGTGTAAGGAAATAAAATGGAGGTGACCAATAAGACAGACGGGTTAAAGTTAGTTATTTAGGAGCAGTCTGATTGAGTATAGGTAGGATAGACAGGGAGGAATGGTAGTAGTGGGAGGGTATTAAGAACAAATTAAATGAAGGAAGGAAGATGTGGGAGAACAAAGTTAGAAATAAACTTGGAGTGAGGAGGAGTATTTAGTGTGAGGATTGTAATTTCGGAGGGAGGGGTGACTACAGTGTCAGGACCATTTTTTAGTTTGGTATTTTTGGGTGGCTAATTTGAACCTCTTGCTATGGTCAAGGGGCTTTATTTCTAAGGGAAGTTGGTTCCAGGATGTGGCTAGGTTATAGTTATAGAGTAGACATCCTATTTTGGTTTTAGGTTTATAAATTTGTAACTGTCCTTCGTCTGAGCTGGGTAGTGTCCTAGCTGGGGAGTATTTAGATATGATAGAGAAGCTAGGGCAGAAAGAGGGCAAATAGAGGATGGAGTGGATGATTTGTATTTAATATAGTAGGAGGAGGTGAGGGAATTCAAGACAGTCCAGCTGCTTAAGCGATAAGCAGTGGTGAGACTTGTAGGTTTGGTTTGCTGCAAATCTGGCCACCATAGTATACGTAGTTTCAAGTTTAGAAATTAGTGTGGCGTTAAAGTTTGTGAATATGTGACAGCTGTATAGAAGTGTTGGAAGTAAAAAAGCATGAGAGAGAGTTATTCTGGCTGTGTTGGTTAAGTATTTTTTGTTGCGGTAAAGGTGTCCATGTTTCTGGTGATTTTTTTTTATGCAGTTTGTAGTATTTAGATCAAACTTAAGCTGATCGTCTATTGTGACACCTAGCAATTTAGTGCTTGGTTCAGCTGTGATGATGGTGTTATTGCTTGATAAAATGGAAAATGTACTTTTGAGATTGGTGAGGTTTTTGGAGAGGAAGAGTAGGAGCTTAGTTTTCTTAGGATTAAGAATTAATTTGTTATCACTAAGCCATGTCTCAATGGTGTTGGTGGATGTCTGGGTAGTAGAGTGGAGGTCTGATGGGTTGTCTGCAATCGTGATGACAGTAGAGTCATCAGCATATTGCACAAGTGATGACTGGGGACAAGAGGTATAGAGTAAGTTAGTGAAAATATTGAAGAGCAGTGGTCCAAGGACAGATCCCTGGGGGACACCCATTTGCACAGTGAGAGGGGGGGATAGTGCAGAGAGCCATTTAACTGATTGCTGGCAGTTAGAGAGATAGCTAGAGAATCAGGAGATAGTAGGGGGAGAGAATTTTAAGTTAGTGAGTTTGTCCAAGAGGAGAGGGTGGGAGACAGTGTCAAATACTTTAGAGAGGTCAAGGAACAGGCATGAGACAAGTTTATTGTTATGAGCAAGAGATACTTGTTGAAGGATATTAGTGCAATTGTTGTACTATGATTAGGGCAGAATCCATGCTGAGTGTGTGTGAGAAGGTTTTCTTGGTGAAGGTATTGCATTATCTGCTTGTGAATACATTTCTCTAGGATTTTGGAGAGAGGCGATACTATAGCAGTTGGTCTGAAGTTTGGTATATCAGAGGAATTGCCACCTTTGTGAATGGGTAATGTAAATAAGTTTTTCTATATAGAGGGGACATAGGATTCAGAAATAGAGTGGTTGATCAAGATAGAAACAGGATAGGCCAGGGGTTCAGAGACAATCTGTAGGAAATAGGAGGGTAGTTTGTCAGCTGAGGGGGAGCAGGGTTTGAGTTTAGAGAGTAAAGATTTTTATATAGTTAGTTGGTACTGCTTTAAAAGAGAAAGAGTTAGAAGGGTTGGGAAGAGATGCTGAGTTAGTGAGGGTGTTGACATTGTTGCTAGAGGGAAGAGAATTGATTAAGGTGGTTATCGAGTTTATAAAATGATTGTTAAATTTAATGGCCGTGTCTTCAGGGGAAGGGTTTCCAGGATGTAGAATATGATTGATAAGAGTTCCAGAATTTTTTAGGGTCTGATTTTAGAGTAGTGGGGGATGGGGTTAGCAAAGAAGTTCAATTTGTATTTGTGAATGATTTTTTTTATTTTGTTTCTAAGTTCTTTATATGTCTGAAGGAGAGACGGGGTCCTGGTGTTTGTCCACATTTTCCATACCCTGTCCCGGTTTTTCATGAGGGTTCGGGTAGATTTACTAAGCCAAGGAGCTGTTCTGGATTTGATTCTAATTGTGCGGAGTGGAGCAAGGGAGTTGAGAATGTTAAAGAAGGTGGTGTTGAAGGAGTGGACAGCTTCATTTAAGGGAAGAGTGGCGAGATGAGACCAGTTAATTCTAGAGAGTAGGTCAATTAAGGAGTCAGGACAGAATTTTGAAAGATTGCTGGTGGTAATAAACTTGCAAGGTCTGGTGTAGTGGGGAGTATGTCTGGTGACAGTTATAGGGCAGTGTCACTGAGGGCATTTGGAAGGGTCTGGGGTTATGGTAGTTTTGGGGGTGGGAGACCAAAATCCAATCCAGAAGAGAGCTTGGGAGGTGAGATTTATTAATATAAGTAGGGGCTGTGATTAGCTGCTCAAATTCATACAGGTTAATACAAGAAGTAGGGTTGGGAGTTTGTATTGAGAGCAATCTATATTTACATCTCCCAGTATAATGGTTTCATTGTGGATGGTCTGAGAGAGGTGGGATAGGATGTTTTTGAGTATGTTAATATTATCTCCAGGGGGAATATAGATTGCTTCAACAGTTATGGTGGTGAAGTTAAGTTTAAAGTTGGTCAGTAGAAGTTTAGTTGTAGAAAAGGAGGGTAAAGGAGAGTTGGGACTAATTGGAGAGAGATGATCGGAGTAGAGTATGGAGACTCCTCCTCCTTTTTTATTATGCCGATCAAGTGTAAGGATGTTATAGTCAGGAGGGATAAGTTCACTGTCTTGGTATTGTGGTTTCAACCATGTTTCAGTTAGGGTAACTATGTCAGGAGTATAGTTAGCTAACCAGGCATGGAATTCATGGACTTTATTAACTAACCTCCTGAGGCTGATAGAGCAGAAAGTTACTTGCTTTTCTGAGTAAGAGAGGTTGGTAGGTTTAGGTACTTGAGGATTACTGTTCAGGGTAGACTCTGCGGGGCCAGGGTTAGGATGAATGTCGCCTGATAGAAGTAGAGGTTTGAAGTGGAGTAATTGTTTGAGTAGGTAGACTTTTGTTTTTTGTTTTAAAGAGGTTGGGGGAGGGGGAGATATTTTTATTTTAGGATTGGGAGTGGTAGGGGGAAGGATGGAGGGACAGATTTGTAGATGTTGTAGCATGGCAGAATTGATTAACTCCAAGGTACTTCCATTATGCAAAAAGAAGGTCAAGAAATCTCTGCCAGACTCTTTGGCTTTCTAGCCTCCACCAGGCATCTCTGTAGAAGCAGATGATAGCTCTGTAGGCTGTCTAGTGTTGACTTTGGAATCCTCTGCCATGACTGTGTCGGAGGCTGGCATTGATCCTTCATTTCACACATCCTCTGAGACTCTTCATGTGTCTGTTCCAGACATTAAGAGGGAACTGTAGTTGATTATTTAGGAGGGTGCTAGAAGGATTCTGCAGATTTTGGTCAGGGAAGAGGTTTTGGGTACTCTTATAGAATCCTGTTAGGGTTTGGAAGGTTAGTGCATGTCTGACGTCCCTACCAAGAAACAACAAAAGGCTGAAAATTCTTCTGTATGTCCTAAGGACCCATAAAAAGGGAATGGCAGGACTTAACTCAGGGTGTGTTCAATGTTTTAATGGCCTTGAAATCTCCCCAAGAGGATTCTGTCCCTACTTCCACTTGGACTTCAGCTCTTTCCAAATGTCTGAGGAACCTGATTCCTCAGATGAGGATTCGGAGTCTGATAAAGAGTCCTTGTCTTACTCTTCACAGGTGCCTTCTAATTTGGCTTATGACTCTGATGAAGAGGAGTCCATGAGTGAATGAGTTAACTATAGACACCCATGACAATTTCTTGACAATAAATATAGTAGATCTGTATACATCTATACCACATATGGAAGCTGTTGAATGGACAGCTTTATCTTTGAATCCAACCGACGAAATAGAGTTGGTTACTGAACTAATCGACATTATTTTAACTAACAACTTTTTCACCTTTAATGGTCAACACTACTTACAAAAACATGGTGTAGCTATGGGCTCACCATGTGGAGCAAGCTTAGCCAACATTTTTGTAGCCTACTGGGAGAAAACTTTCATATTTGATATACCAGTTAAGAAAAGTATGATTAGGTACTGTACTAGATTCCTTGACGATATTTTCGTCATTTTTAAAGGTGACCAAGTAGAGGCCAGTAACTTTGTAAACTATTTGAACACTACTACACCTTTTTTTCAAATTTACCTTTAAATTCGATACAATGAGTATCGATTATTTAGATGTGAAATTGACCAAAAATTTAGACCAGAATTATTTGTGTTCTAACATTTATAGGAAACCTACTTACTGCAACTCGTATCTACACTTTTCTAGTGCACATCCATTTAAGCAAAAGCGCTCTATCGTCAAGGGCCAATTAGCCAGAGCAGCTAGATCATGCTCTTTAGAAATTGACTTTGCTAAGGAATGTGAAAATTTAACTAACATGTTTGTAAACCGTGGTTAACCTAACCAATTAATTTGTGAACTAGTAATGGAAGTTCAGAATAAGCGGACAACAGGTGTCTTTAAGGCTATCTTACATGACAAAAAACTTGTTGGTACACAAGGTGGTAACCTAATAATTGAACATCAGGTGTCTAGCTACATTTGCTCTACTGACACATGTATTAAACCTTCAGAGTTTAAGAAAGTGACTCCCTTTGTACAGAAACCAAGCTTTATTACGGTGTTCAATAAAGACAGTGAACAGATACAATTTATTTTACACAAGAATTGGCAACTTCTCAATAAAGACAATGCACTATTTGATAGGACTGGTTTTAACTTTTTTACTATATATAAGAGAGGTGCCAATTTAAAGAATTTATTGGAAACTAAGACACTAAAATTTACTAATAAAACTAAAGGCTGCTTTCAATGTGGTGTTTGTAAAATGTGCAAAAATGTAAAATCCACTGACTTTTTTCAGATTGCTAACAAAAAAATTTTCATTCAACACAGACTTGACTGTAATTCTAAAAGCATTGTCTATCTAGCCTTGTGTAATTCCTGCCCTGCATATTACATCGGAAAAACAGATCGTAAATTCAAAGATAGAGTATATGAACATACTTATGCTATTACTAAAGGCAAAACAGACAATGCTTTAGCTAAACACATTAGCGATACATTTGACCATTCCTTTTCATTTGTGGCAATTGATCAAATCTTAGATAATACTAGGAGTGGTCCCACATCATTATTACTTGAATGTTGCGAACTTGAATGGCAACTAAAACTTAATGCATTCTCATACCCAGGTCTAAATGACAACTGCAACATTTCATGTTGGTTAAAACTAAAAAGTTACCTTAGGTATTGAATGTATTTTTTAAATTAGAAGTACTAACATTTAAACCCTGAGTTTGTACATGTATAATAACAATTTTTGGATTATTCATTAGTTTATCACATTTTTATGAGTAGTTATATATTTTTTTATTTTATTTATACATACTTTCATAATTGTCAATAAGACTAGTATACTATTTGATTTTACATTTTAACTGTTTGCGCCAGAAAATATTTTGCATATTTAGGATACTTTGTATATACTTTGTTTACCTTTTTATTTTCACATAATACGCTTTTAACTACTAATTAATTAAACAATACAGCTCTAGTTGATTGGTCGATAGAAACATGACTCATAGAGTTGAATTTTTAAATTTGATAGTATTTGCTGTGATTATTCATTTCTGAAGAAGTTGTTCATTTGTAACGACGAAAACGTTGCTAGTTTTAATAAACTTCCTGAACGTTATTCTGACTGCTTTTTACTTTAGTGCTGGTTTTGCAGGCTGCAGGTTTCCAGTTTTTCGTTGCTTACATAGGATTCGGAGTCTGATAAAGAGTCCTTGTCTTACTCTTCACAGGTGCCTTCTAATATGGCTTATGACTCTGATGAAGAGGAGTCCATTTGCTCTGAGTCTCCTTTGGAGTTGTCTTTTGGAGACACAGTAGCCAGAATGATAAGACTATTTTAAGTGGGTTTCTTCTCAGGTGTCAGATATCCAGAAGAGGTGTTATGAGTTGCTTCATGTGGACAGACTTAAACCTTCTGTAGTACCTCCAGTGTTGGCTGCTTTGTTAGACACATTTATAACTGCCTCTAAGATTCCTGATTCTCATCAGCTCACTGCTGCAAAGGAAACTGACAGGTTCTGTAAGGTTCCTGGGGATTTTCAGTTCCTCTTTTTGTCCTTCTGCTGACCCTTCTGTGGTGTTAGTCTCCTCTGACAAGCCTTTGAAGCTTTTGGCCTCTTCCAAACTTATGCCTTTGGATAAGGATAGGAGGGTAGTGGAGTGGATTGGAAAGAAGGTCTGTATTGCTTCTCCTTTGGACTTTAAGGCCATCAGTTACCAGACCCACATGACCAGATATCTTCTGGCCTTGATTGCCCAGGCTTGTAATTTTTTTCTGACCTCCTTGATTCTGAAGGAAAGACTTATGCTTTATTTTGGATTCTACCCCTCAGGTAGTTTGCCGCTCTGTCAAGTGCAACTATAATGCTGCTGATGCATCTTCCAGAACTGCTACCCTTTGGTCTGTCATGAGGTGTTAACTTTCTGCTTCATCTACAATCATTGCCTGAAGACATTAAGGCCAAGTTGCTGGATGCTACTTTGGATGATAAAAATCTCTTTGGGCCTTCTACTGCAGACATGTTTGAGTCTCTTCAAGAAAAAGGTAAAGCTTTGCAGGACCTTAACCATATTTTTGTGTCCCCTATCCCTAAGTTCCAGATGAACTCTACTTTTGTTCACGAGCAGCCTCATCATGTCACTAAAGGCAGGAAGGATGGTAGGCGAGCTCCACCTGCAAAGTCTTCTTATGATGCTGTGGCTCTGAAGCCTTCTTTTTCTGACAAGCCTGCTTCTTTGACATTTTGCCCCACTCCCAACCCTTGACCAGATTCCCATGTCCCTTCGGCTCTCCCTCTGTCTTCCAAACTGCAACTCATCACCTCAGATTCTTGGGTTCTGTCCGTCATCTGTAAGGGTTACTTCATGGTGTGGAAGTCTCTCTCTCCCTTTTCAGGGATTCCTCAACATCCACTAGAGCAGCTTCCTCATTTCTCAGAGGTTCATGTGTCCCTGATGGACCAGGGAACCATTCAGCCTATCCCTCCTTCCCAAGTGGGAAATGGATTTTACTCCAGAATGTTAGTGGTTCCTTGAAAGGAGAGTACTTGGAGACCTATTCTGGATCTTTCCTTGCTCAACACCTTTCTCAAGGCTCCTTCTTTTCAGATACTTTCACTTCAAACCATGTTTCCTTTGTTGCTGCCCCAGGCTTCTCTGGTGTCCTTGGATCTGAATGATGTTTACCTTCATATGCCTGTTCACTCTATTTTCAGGAAGTTTTTACGTTTCTCTGTTTCTTACTCTCATTTCCAGCTCTCTTGCCCTTTGGCCTCTCTACTGCCCCACGGATATTCACAAAATGTCTAGCTCCTGTGATTGCCTTTTGAAGGCTTCAATGCATTCAGATTTTTCCTTGTTCAGATGACCTGTTGATTCAGGCTCCTTCTCACAGTTGCCTGTTACAGGCTCTGGAGTTCATTATATCTGTCTTTCGAAGTCTGGGGTTCACTATCAACTTTCAAAAGTCTGTCATGACTCCCTGTCAGGATTATTTGCATCTGGGCTGCAGGATTCAGACAATGCCAATGTTGTCTTCTCTTCTACTTCCAAAGGTTTTGTCCTTGACAGCTTTCTTTCAGTCTCTTCTTCCTCTGCCTACCATTATGGCCAGAGGGTTTATTCGGGCCTTAGGGTTCATGGCCTTTTCTATTCCAGTGCACCCTTTTGCCAGACTGCAGAAGCTTCACTGGTACCTCAAGTCAGTCTGGCTTCAGCATTGCCACCCTGTGGATTTCAGAGTGCCTCTCCTTCCATGAGACAAGTGGGAATTTGAATTGTGGACTCAGCAGCTTACCCTAACCCAGGTTTGCCCTTTCTCCCTCTGGTTCCTTATCAGCAGCTGTTCACTGAGACCTCACACATGGGGTGAGGGATTTCCTGTGGTCACCTGAAAGTTCAAGGTCTCTTTCCCCCCTCCCTCACATCAAAAGTCAGACCATATCAACATCAAAGAGATGAGAGTTTTGATTCTGGCCCTTCAGGCTTTTCACATCATGTTCTGTCCAAGCCCCCTGAAGGTTTAAATAGAAGAATCCACAATGATGTGGTATGTTAATAAGCAGGAGGCACAAAGTCTTACTTTCTTTGGAGACTGGCTTTTCTGGCCCAGGATCTGGCTGTAAGTTATCAGCTTTTTCCCCAGTCAGTGTATATTCCTTTACAGCACAATCTAGTGGGAGACCCCTTGAGTGGGGCCAAAATACAGGCTCACGAATGGATGCTTCACAGAGACATGTTTCTGGATATATTCCATTGGTGGGGTATTTCTCAGTTAGAGCTTTTTGCCTTCCCTCTGAACAGACAGATCCCCCTCTTCTGTTCTAGAGTCCCATGCAATCTGGCATGGAAGACTGATGCCCTTTCTATTCCTTGGAAGGGGATGTTTCTCTATGCCTGCCCTCCCCTTTCTCTACTTCCAAGAGTTTTGCAGAAGATTCAGCTGGACTCCCTAAAAATCTTGCTGGTGACTCCCTTTTGGCCAAGACAGCACTGGTTCCTCCTCCTAATGCATCTGGCCAGGGGCAGTCACCACAACTTACCTCACTGGTTGGACTGCCTCATGCAGGACATGTGGTCACTTATCCATCCTCACTTGTCTACTCTTCAGCTGACACTGTGGTTGATAGGATTATGATCCCTTTTAGGCACCTTTTTTCTGAGGACATGCTTAGGGTTTTACAGGAGGCAAGAAAATCTGTTACCAGAAAGTCTTGTACGTCCAAATGGAAAATAATTTCTATCTGGTGGCATGCTTATAGCCAGGACCCTTTTCTTCATTGAGGGGTCCCTCTGTTTGTGTGAGTTGTTCCAGTTTGATTTGGCCTATTCTTCTGTAAAGGCCCATTTGTCAGCTGTTTCTACCTCTCTGCCCTTGGATCCTCCTTAGCTTCCCATTTTGAGGTCAAACAGTTAGTTAAAGGCATCCTGCATCCTAGGCAACTAATGAAGCCTGCCCTTCCACCTTGGGACCTTAATTATGTTTTGGAAAAATTGACCCAGACTCCTTTTGAGCCTGCAGTTTCAATTTCTCTGCAGCACTGAACCTGGAAGACTGTTTTATTCTTGCTTTTACTTGGCTCAGAGGGTTTCCAAACTTCAGGCCCTTGTGGCCATTCTGCCTTTATTTTTTTTCTCACAAGGACAGGGTGTTCCCTCGTACTAATTCTTCTTTTATGCCCAAGGTTGTTAAGAAGTAGTCATTGAATCAGGCAGTACAACTCCCTTCCTTTTTCCCTTCTCCTCAGTCTGCTATTGAGAGGGTCCTGCTTAGCTTGAATTTGCACAGACAGCTCATGTATTTGGATGAAACTAAGGCCATCTGTAAGTCTGACCAGCTGTGTGTTTCTTTTCATCCCAGGACATTGAATTTGGCTGTTTTTAAGCAAACCATCTCCTCCTGGATATCCAAGACCATTTCCTTTTGTTATTATTTTCATGGCAAGTGTCCATATCTACTTTTGTTAAAGCTAGTTCCACTACACCTGTCGCTCTTCTGTCCATCCTTGAAGCTGCTACTTGGTCTTCATTGTTTACCTTTACGAAGCATTATACATTGATATTGTTTCTAGGGCTAGAACAGGTTTTGCTAGGGTCATTCCACATGGGATTGTTGATGGCTGTTCCTAGCAATCCACTCCCCAGTCTTTTTCTTGAGCTTTTTGTACACTCCCTAGGGAGAGGAGTATTGCTACAATGATATAGAAGGACATAGTACAGTTGTGTAAAATCTTACCATAACAATAGATGTCTGCCTCTTCACTGTTGCAGTATTAGGTCCCCCCTCTATCCCTCTTTTTCTTTTGGGCTTTGATTTTGTTACCCTCCTAGTCAAGGGTCCCCTTTTCCATCCGCATTTTCTCCTTCTGAATGTGCATAGCCTCCTTTGTCCTATGGAGACTATTTTTTTCTGAGGCAGTTCAGTTCTGGTTAACTGCATATGTACATCCTGTACGGGGAGTGTACATATGACGTACAGCGCATACAAGATCTAAAGGCTTTGGTATACTGGCCAGATGGTGGGCTGTTCTTGCCAAGGTGATCCCTAAGGTGAAGAATACTGCAACAGTAAAGAGAAGGACATCTGCTGGTATGAGATTTTACACAACTGTATTTTCCCCACATTGACCACATCATCTTTTATTCTAAATTTTAATCAAGTGCTTGACACTTCTTCAGAAAATATACTTTAGGTTGACTGGAGTACCTCACTCTTCCCAGTTTTCCATTAACAGTTATAACATTTTAGATATACTGCATTTTACTTCATGCACGTCCAGTGTCAGTAATACCTCCCATCCCCCTATCCAGATATTTTTTGTTATACATTTTTTTTATTTCATGCACCTTATTACAGTTAGACAAAATAAGTTTTTAACTCAAGTTTTTTTATGTCTGACATTCTGAATTACACATTTTGTTTTCTTCCCTAATTATAGTCCTACGTTCTGGAAAATACACTCATTCCATGGTACTAATTAACTATTTTTCTCCACTTCATAATTTTCAAGTAAAGTAAAAGTTTCAAAAAGTATTCTGTTCCTAAGTGTATTGATGCTGTATATCCTGTACTTTAAATCCAAGGGTTAAGTGTCACAGTTTTTTGTCAATTCTTACTACCTGTCTTCTCTTCTGGTTTTGTTGTCCTTACATCACTTCTTGTCTTTGTTCAGCTTCAAACTTCACAGCTTTTTTGCATTTAAGATTCTGCATTCTAATTTTTTTTACTGCTCAGAACACAACCCTGTTGCAAGGGCATGCTTTAAAATCCAGCTACTGCACTGGCAAGCCTACCCTCAAACAGCTGTCCACACCTTCTGATGATCCAGCTTCTTTTCTTGATTCATTTGGCAGCACCTTGTCTGTTACCTCTCCCAGCATGGAATCCAATAAAGTACTTCAACTTTTTCCTTAGCATTCGGCTCACCTCATTTCCATCAACACAGGAATTTCCAAACCTCTCCTCTCCAACTCTGCAAATAAAATCTCCTCTCTCATAGAATCTGTTTATGATAATTCAGTATTCTGCATAAGAGCACTTCACTCCACTATTTCTTTCTTTTTTAGAATTATCCAAGAGATAGTTACAACTTCCTGGTGCCATCTTTTTCTCCAAAAGAGTAGGGGATGTTCCCATGTGCCCTGGCTAGATTTCTCTTAGTCAGTATGAATACCACCTCAGATCTTCTGTGTAAAGAGTACATGTGCTGAGTGGGACTAACCCAGTCGACTAAGAGTGATTAAATGAGCTGGGTAACAGTAAAGGTTAATCCATTTAAATATGTAGTAGTAGTGCAAGTAAATCCATTTAAATACAGGTAACAGTGCAAGGTACTGTATTCAAATACTAGGTAACAGTGCAGGATAATGTACAAAAGTAGCAGTGTAGGGTAATGCATTTAAGTATATTAATGCATTTAAATACTGGATATCATTGCAGGTTGATATGGATAACAGTGAGGATTAATATATTTAAATAACTGATAGTGCATGTGCATTTGAATGCCTGTTAATGGTACAGATTAATACATTTAAATATTGGAGAACCATGTTACATCAGTTTAAATACTTGGTAACAGCACAGGTTAATGTATTTAAGTTCTGGATAGTGCATTTGAACTGGGTGTGGCAGTACAGATTGTCATTTAAATACAGGGTAACAATGCATGTTAATGCATTTATATACTGGGAAAACAGTGCAGATTAATACATTTAAATGCATGGTAACAATGCATATTAATACATTTAAATACTGGGTAACATTGCGGGTTAATATTTAAATACTGTGCAACTTTGCAAGATAACTTTTGCAGCTTTCACTTTTGTCTCTCAAAGATTAACAGTTCTGGGGCTATTTATTAAAAGAAGGCACGGAGTGGGTGTCTGTATGCAATCTAGACATAAAACAGATTGTAACCAAAACAGCATGAAAACTGATGATAAAAATTAAAGTGAGGCTTAGAATAATACACTAGAGGTTGTTGACAACAGTGCAGTTTTCATTTAATGAATGTGTTCATTTGGTCTTTTTTGGCAGAAAAAGCAACGAGGAAGCTGTAAGAGAGAGGCAGAAAGTAATAGCATTAGCAAGCATGAAGGAACCAAGTTTGTTACAGTTCTACATTTCCCGGGAGTGGCTGAACAAATTTAACACCTTTGCTGAACCAGGGCCGATTACCAACCACAACTTTCTTTGTACGCATGGAGGTCAGCACTGTTCATCTTAAGAATAAAACTGTATTTGAAGTCTGTAAAATTTCCTTAAAATGCTGTTGATAGATTCCTAATTTATTTTTATTGTTCATTTTATTGCTTATATCTAGATTTACTATTTAATTTTTCATCCACATTCGTACTCATTTGACAAGTACATGTATTTCAGCAAAAGATATGCACATATTTGATAACTTTGTGATTTGGTCCTTGCTGTATATTACCCTGATAAGGTTACAGTACTCATGCCATGTTTATTTACGTATTTTATATTTGTTGACCGGGTTTGTCCAACTGGGCTAGGAATGCCCATTTTCAGCGGAGGCCTGAGGAGAAAATCTCCAACAGAAAATAGAAATTTTACATATTGAATGCATATAGCAATACATTCATCAGTACCACAGATTATTGAATTACAGTGCCACACATTACATTACATGTAATAAATTATACTGAAGTACAGTGCCACATATTACATTACATGTAATACATTACATGTTCTATTAACTGTTCATTTTGTCACTGCCACCCAACCCTTGTCCCCATGAGTGAGGCTTATTTTACTAAAAATTAAATTTCCCAGTAACTGTCTACCGCCTTCTCTGACTTCCTTCCCTTACAGTAGTAGAGAGATGCTCTTCATTCCTACTGCTGTAGTAGACTTAGGCTATATTGGTTGAACAATTGTCCAGCTTTAAAAAGCTTTCCAATTTCACCCTTTATTTGCTGACTGGCTAATCCCAAAATGGTAAATCAGCAGTCAAAGTGAAGATTTATTTCTTCAGTATTTTCTTGCTGTCACGAGAAGAATCTCTTTGGCTTCACAGGAGCAGCATTTGGCTGAGAGCTTTGTTTCTAACACATAAGTCCCCGATGGGGAAACGCTGTACGCAGAAGTTACTTTTCCCCCCCCTAAAAATATTTTTTTCACTATAAGCAGTATTTCCAAAGATATATCCAATATTTTTTTCAGATTTTGGATGTTTCCTGACAGGGAACTGCTATTTATAGCTAGTAGTGTTGATAAATGTATTTAAGGATAATTTTTGAGAAATTATGTAGTTCTTGTGAATCTTTAAACCTTTGGGGGCCCTTACGGAGGTATGGGCAGGAATGTTTATATGTTAGTGTAATGCTTATGCTCATTTTGTGGCATCCTACCTACCATATTTATTTGTGTCAGGTTTGTGAGTGTTTGAATTGTATTCACAGCAAAATTATGTTCTACATTTGTATTATTCTATTAACTCTTGCTCCTTTTGAAACAGCTCTTCAGGCTGTTTTGAGGTTTTTAGTAAGAGTAACTGAGTTGCAATCTCTTATAGTGGGTCAACTTTAACAGTTTGACTTATTGCTTTAACTTCTGCAGTAAGAGTAACTGAGTTACAAGCTCTTATGATGGGTCAACCTTATCTTATTTATCTAAAAGATAGGGTTTCTTTAAGAACTTTTCCTTCATTTATACCCAAAGTGGTATTCGAGTGTATATTATGCCAAGCTACCGATCTCCCCCCGTCTTTCCAGAACTTATTAATGAGGGAGAAAAGATTGATCTGATGATGTCAATTTTCGTTCTGTCCTCAACTGATGGATTCAGATCCAGATCGTCTGATCTGACTCGGCCTTTGCAAAAGCTTGTGGCAACTTAGAACTTTCAAGCTTCTCTCTTATCCAGAATGCACCAACCCCAATTCCCTCATATCTTGCTTGCCGCTTCCAGCGAAAGACATGATGGTTAGTCTCTCAACCTTACATTTAAATAAGTGTGTTTTTCTTCTGATTACTGTTGTTTTATCTTGTTCTATTGTTTCCATTTGCCCTTTCTTGTACTTGTGTACTCTGTAAAATACTATAGTATTTTCTTCTCACTTTCCCCCTTTTACTCTCATCGTAGCTCTTAACTACCTTTGTAGATAGCTTTCTTTTTCTCTTTTCCTTCTCCTTTTTCTTAAAAAAATGTATATAGTTTGTCTGATATAGTAGAGTCTTTAAAGTGTTCTACTTAAGATTGCAGTTTTTGTTTTTTTGGAGTGTATTACAGTGATTGTGATTTTTTCCTAGTAGTTAGTTGCTTAAGATGTTGGAAAAAGATAAAAGCCTGTCAGGCTTTAAAAGTGTGGAAAATGTGGTAAAAAAATTCCCTTTTCTGATGCTCATACACTTTGTGTATATTGTCTTGGACCCCTTCACCGACAAGAAAATTGTTTAATTTGTCATGTATTCAACCCAAGGGCCCTGGTTGAACGCAACAACAAATTAATATTGAAAGGTTTACTTCTGTCATCCTTTAGAGAGGCTTTATCTAGAGCTTCTAAAGAAAAGTCAAGAGGGAAAAATATCTCCCACTTCTCCAAGCAATTCTGCTTCTTCTAAATCTTCTAAGAAGTCCTTGAGAAGGTCTGTGTCAAATCCACCAGTTCCCTTGGATCCGAAGAATGCCAAAATCTACGGATTCAACATCATCCACTTATCCTAGACATACAAAGACACAGTCCTTGGATCCAGCGATCTCTCCTTATCTGAAAAGCTTAAAAATTAAACACATCTCGGATCAGACCCACCTCAGATCCACCACAAAGATCTGATAATGTGGTAGTTTTACCCAGAACTAAATACTCCCCCCTCATTGTTCCCTCCAGAGTTCCTTCTCCCTTCTTGGAGAGGCCAAGTCTCCTTCAGGGATGTCCACTCCCTTCTAGAGAAGCCCTACAGAAGATAATGTGGAAAATTTAGTGAGAAAAATTCTCTTAGCGCAGAGCCAGACAGTGGTCCTCCCTTCTCCTTCCCCTTTGGGTCAGGAGATCCCTACTTCCAATACTTCACCTTTGTCAGTTCCTCTTTTGACTCCTTTCAAGGTCTCCAGAGCCCTTGCATCCAAGTTGTCTGGGTCTGTCACCTTCAGATCCGAGAATGCTTTTGCCCTCTAATCTGAGGCTTGCTCTGTGCTCTTTGATTCAGTTGGATCCAGAGAGCTCTCTGAGCCAGTTCTACCTTGACTGGTCCAATGTGCTTCACTCTACTGTAAGGTTTTCGGAGCCGTTGCTGGACCTCTTAGTCTCGGCAGTGGTTAGTTCGGCTCTGACTTTGGCATCGGGTGGACTGTCCTCAAGGCAGGGAGGGACTGTGGATCAGAGACTGGCTGTCTCAGATCCAGGGCCCTATCCCTAGTGGGGGTGTTCCACCTTTGCGGTCATGGAGAAATCCCTGTTGGCAATCCTGACTCAGACAGTGCCTACCCTCTTGGATCCTCTTGTCTGTATCTGTCCCGTTTTTCCATCTGGAGTCTAAACTGTCCTCTCCACAGGGACAGCCTGTACAAAAAACCCAGTCTTCCCATCAGGGTATCCCCAAATCTTCTGACACCTCCCCAGAGTATCCTTCTGAGGAGATTCCTAAGAAGAGAACATGCAACAGGAAACATTTAGAGTCTCCTGAATCTGTCACCAAAGATACGGATTTTGTTGAGGGTGAAGGGTCCCTATGGTCAGCTCTTGATGACATCTCTGAGATATCCTGAAGATCCTGAAACAGAGAGTTGGCTGGAAGCCCAGCAACCTTTTGTCAGAGGAATCTGTACTCCTGGAGGCATTCGGTATTGGCCAGTCTGCTCCTGGGTGACCCCGTCCACCAACGAGCTTATTAATTTCATCTCTTAGCGGGCATGGCAGGATTGAGATACTATTAAGCCAATCCCCAGGAAGCTGGCTAAAATCATGTCAGGTCCAGAGAATAAGCAGTTGTGGTCCAAGGGGGTGCCTTTTCATGCCATGGTGTCTGCCACTAAGAAGGAACTTGCGGAATAAATTTCTTCTCTTATTCCCCCAACAAGGAGTCCCGGGTGATGGACAAATTCGGGAAGAGTGTCTGTGCTTCATTGACCATTGCCTTAAGGTCAACAAAGTATTTGGCACATTGCACGAGACTACGGAGGGACCTGATTAAGAAGCTATCAGATACCCTCTCAGGATCCATTTCTGAAGAGGTGAAAGCATCTGTCAGTCCTCAGTTGACTACCCTACAATTGATATCCAACTCCTCCATGAGGTCATTTGTGATGTAATAGAAGGAGCCTCTAAAGCAAGCCGGTTCGGGTGTTGCTTTTAGGAGACATGCCTGGATGTGCTTATGTGATTTTGTGGAGCCCTTTAAGTCTTCATTTGTCAATGCTTCTTTTGACGGCACATCTCTTTTTGGCCCCAAGGTTAAAGATGCATTGTCCAGGTGTGAGACGGATGGAAAGTCTGTTTCTGCTGTGGATGTGCATTTTTCTACCCTTCAAAGATCCTTTTCAAGGAATCATCAAGGCAGGGGTAAAATGTGGTTCAAAAAGTCCCAAGGATCTTTCCAGGACACACAAGTTCCCCCAGAGTTGGGGGGGGGTACTCAAATGGAAAACACCACCCTCCTGGCAGAGGTGGCCTGCAGACCCGAGATATTGTGAAAGGGGTAGTGGTTCACACACACCACTTATAAAGGTGCTGCCAATTGTGCATTGCATTTTACTGCCACTGACATGCCCATTGGCCAGTCTGCTGCTGATTCCTGCCATACTTCCTGCTTTCTCATGTTGTCTTATGAGCCATGGACATTATTTTCCCCCTGTGCATTTGGTTATTGAAGTTGTGGGCATGGCACAGCATTCTTCTGTTTGCCCACAGGGAATTCACAACAGCCATATTTGTCTGCACTTGAATGTCATTTCAGCCATATGTCCCCAACCAAATGTACCACATGGAAATGTCACACAGGCTAGGTGCCTGAACCCCATCTGCGCCTAACCAAGAATCAGCTCATTTTGGCAAGAGAAAAAGTGATCCAGACATGTGCTGTATTTAGAATAACCATAAACTATGAAAAGTCTCATCTAGAACCAAGTCAGTCTAGAGTTCATAGGAGCGCTGCTCATTACAAAATCAGATGTACCCTCAGTTCTCCTCTCCAAAGTTCAGACAATAAGATCACAAGTGAAAAAGATTGTTTTCAGTACCAAAGTCTCGGCTCACTTGGCCCTTCAGGCAATGAGGTCAGTGGTGGTAGCAATAACATTACTACTCTTAGCCAGATTCCATGTGAGAGTTCTTCAGTGGATGCTGGCCTCCCAGTGGTCAGTACTTCATCTTCCTTTATCTGCTCCAATACGAATCACCAGCATATGCAAGAGGAATCTAATGTGGTGTATTCAATCAGAAGAGGTACAAGTCCATTTGTTCGTTCCTCCTCAGCCCAAGGCCATTGTGCCCACTGATGCTTCCCAGCTGGGGAGGGCATTACCTGGGAAAAACAGTCCAAGGCACATGGTCCCCCAAAGAGGCCATGTTGCTTATCAGTGTCCTCAGGTTGAGAGCAGTGCTTTTAGTGTTGCAATCCTTACAGAATGCTCTCCCTTAAGTAATGATTGCAGTTCAAGTGGGCAACATGTCAGTGGCTTGGTACATCAACAAAAACAGGGGGGAACCATATCTTACCCCCTGTGTCAAGAAGCACTCAGGGTTTGGCAATGGGAGATTTCTTTCAACTGCTTTCTAATTGTAACACATATTCTGGAGAAGTCTAACATGTTAGCAGACAAACTGAGCAGGTCCATCCTACTACCTCATGAATGGTCCCTCAACAACAACATGGCGGAATTGATTTTCAGACAATAGGACTAGCCTTGCTGCAATCTTTTTGCATCTCCCCTGAAGAAAAAGTGCAGCAGCTTCTTTGCCCTAGTCCCCCCACAGAGGGAATCACCGAGTGATGCTCTCTTCCATGATTGCCCCCCCCCCCCGGTGTGCTTTATGCTTATCCTCCAATTCCTTTGATCCCATAGTTCTTACAAGGAGTAGCCAGATTGAAGAGCAGTGTCATCCACATTACACCTATTGGCCTCGACAGATTTGGTTCCCTTTCCTGTGGCCTCATTTAGTTTATCAGCCATGGATTCTGGACCCAAATCTAGATCTGCTGTCTCACCCGACAGGTATGATGCATCCAGACCTTTGCAATATCAAGCTCACAGCTTAGTTTCTCTATTTCCAGTAATAGCCAGACAACCTATTCTCTTGTCACCTGTCCACCAGATTTTGTTACCATCCCTTAAACCTTCTACTAGGAAAGTATATTTTAGTAAATGGAAAATATATCTACATTGGACACTTCAAAATCATGTAGAACCCTTTTTTGCCCCGATTCATAGCATTGTTGATTTCTTGATGCTACTTTTTAATCAAGGAGCCAGTTCTTCGACAGTTAAAGTTCAGTTGGCAGCAATTTCTAATTTCCATGTTGGATTTGATGGTTCCTCACTAATTTCTTATAAACTTTGTAAAATCTGTTTACAAGGCACACTTCTGTTATGACCTCCATTTAAAGATCCTACTCCTCCATGGGATCTAACTCTGGTACTTCAAACCTTGCTACATCCACCATTTGAACCTGCACATGACTATGATCTTAATTTTTTTTCTTGGAAAACCTTGTTTTTGTTGGCCATTACTTCAGCCAGATGAGTTTCTGAACTTCAAGCCTTATCTGTGAAATCCCCATATCTAATTTTTCATAAAGACAGAGTTACATTATGAATTAATGCATCTTTTTTTGCCTAAGATAGTTTCAGAATCTAATATTAACCAGTCCATCAGTTTACCAGTGTTCTTTTCAAATTATTCAAACAAGGGCGAATATTTGTTACATTCACTGGATGTTCATAGACAACTGCTTTTTGCTTTTCCATTTACACAGAACAAAGGACATCAGAACTACACATCAGTTATTTGTTTATTTTGCTGATATGAAACTGAGTAAACCAGTATTCAAAATTACGCTTGCATGATGGCTTACTGGCTGCATTTGCTTTGTTTACAACAAATTGGATATTCCTTTACCAAAGCAAGTTTGTGCTCATTCATCCAGGTCTTTAGCAACTTTATTTATTTTACATTTGTTGACCGGGCTAGTCCGACTGGATATATGTCCATTTTCAGTGGAGGCCCAGGGAGAAAAGTTCCAAGATAATAATACACATTGAACATTTAGTAAATGCTAGTTTCAAGCAGATTACGATCATAAGCAATACCAGCATTTAGCACATATAGCACTAACTTATTATAAAACACTTTACAAAACATAACATTATTTTCAAAGTTATGTATACATAACATTACATTCAGGTTTAAGACACACTGAGCAGCAGTTATACAATTGACCCTTCCTGAAATGGAGTGGTAGAAAAAAGTTAGAAGTAGTTGAAAATAAGGCACCTAAGAAATAGAGAGGTCACTAGTCAGGGTTAGTGCAAGGACATAACCAATGAGCTTTGAAGTATTTCTTGAGTTTGTTTTTAAATTGAGTTAGTGAGGGTTCTAGGGTGAAGTCAGCTGGGAGTCTGTTCCATGTTTTTCCAACAGAGTTGGCAAACAGAGAATTCCCAGCTGAGTAGTTGGATTTATATGTTTGAACTAGGAGTCTAGTGGATGATAGCAGTGACCGAGTGCTGGTGCAGGGGCTGATAATATTTTTTAGTGCAGGTGTATTTTCTGGTTGGTAAAGGACTTTATGTGCCATGATTAGCTGGTTGAACTGCAGTAGGCTTGGCAGTTCAAGCCATCCTAGGTGATTTAGGTTGTGACAGTGGTGTGTCCGGTAGGCTGTGCCAGTAGCAAATCTGGCAATGTGGTTATAGCAGGATGATAGTTTATTAAGATTTTATTAAGATATGTTTTGTTTAAGTTGGAGAATAGAGGTGAGGCATAGAGAAGAGTTGATAGTAGATGGGAACTGGCAATAAGGAAAGGTTTGATTTTGTAAAGAGAGACAAGTTTTTTATTAATGGTTTTGATAGTTTGCTTGATATGCACATCAAACTTCAGGTTATCAACTATGACACCCAGTAGTTTAGTTTGGGCTTCTGGGGAGATGATAGTACCATTGTTAGCTGTTATGCTGAAGGATGGCAGGGGCGTCCTGCATGTGGGGGAGAAGAGGAGCAGCTTAGTTTTATTGGGGTTTAGGATTAGATGTTGATTGGAGAGCCATTTTTCCACTGTATTGAAGGTATTTTGGGTTAATGTGAATAAAATTGCTGGTGAGGTATCAGAACAAATCAAAGTGGAGTCATCCACATATTGAATGCAGGTAGCATCTGGGATGACTGAATGAAGGTCATTGATAAAGATGGAGAAAAAAAGGGGTCCTACTCTTGAGCCCTGGAGGACTCCTAATGTGATGGGCAGGCGAGATGATAGCCTGTCCTGCCATAGGACTGCCTGTTGCCTGCCCTACAGGTAGGATTTAAACCATTGGAGTGCATGGTTGTTTAAGGAGAAGGCCTTCAAGGTATTTATAAGCATTTTGTGGTCAACCATGTCAAAAGCCTTGGATATATCTAGAAAGAGTGCTGAGGATAGTTTGTTATTATTGTGGTTGTGGTTAATGACATTAGAGAAGAAGAGGAGGGCAGAAGTAGTACTATGGTGTGACTTAAAGCCATGCTGAAAGTTGGATAACAGTTTGTTCTGTGTGAGGTAGTGCATGAGCTGTATGTGTACACACTTATCCATAATTTTAGCTAGAGGTGACAGAATAGCCATGGGTCTAAAATTTGACAGTTCATTGGAACTGCCTCCTTTATGGAGAGGTGTGACATGGGAGATTTTCCATATAGTGGGTACAGTAGCTTCAGATGTAGCTCTGTTGATCAAGATTGAGATGGTGGTGTGCTATGGTGTCAGCAGCCTTTTGCAAATAGTCTGCTGGGAGGAGGTCGGCAGCCAGGGTGATGGGTCTTAGTTTCTTAAGTAGAGCATGAATAAGTTGAATAGGAACAGATTGGAAGGTAAAGTATGTTTGGGTACTGGGTGTGGCTGCATTAGAGTTAGAGCCATTGGGAGAAAGTTGGCTGGCTAGAGACTGGATAGTCTCTGTGAAGAAGCTGTTGAAGTTATTAGCAATGTCTACTGGGAATATTTGTTGGGGGGGGGGGGGAGTGGCGGTTTGGCCTGGCTGGAGTAGTTTGTTTATTCATGGCCAGAACTTTTGAGGTTTGTTTTGGTGTTTTTGCAGCAGATGGTAGTAGTGGTTCTTTTTGTCTAAGGTCATGGATTGTTTGGTGTCATTCCTTAGCTGTCTGAATCTTAGTTGATCAAGTGAGGCTTTTGTTTTTCGGTAGGTGGCCCATGCTTTGTTTATGAGTGAAATTTTGGTTTTGGTATCTTTAAAAAGCCAAGGTACAATATTAACTTTGGTTCTAATAGAGTGGCTGGGAGCATGGGAGTTAAGAATAGCAAGGAATTTGATGTTAAATTTGCTACTGCTTCATCTAGGGGGAGACATTTTAGTATTGACCAGTTACATGCCTTATGTTCATTTTGAAACTAGGTGAGAATAAAATTCTTGTTGTTTCTTAATGTTCTATAGGTGGGTTGGTAGGAGCAGTCTACTTTGAGCTTGATTACATAGGTGAGACAGTGGTCACTTAGGTCATCAGGCAAAGTGCCTGATTTATAGGATTGAAGATAGGTATTGACAAGTATCCAGTCTAGGGTACTTTCCTTGTTATTGGGTTTTCTTGTCCTGGTGGGGAAGGTTATGATTTGAGTAAATCCATAGAGGTTTATGTAGGTTGTGGGGGTTTCACAAGAGCAAGTGTTCTAGTCAATGTTGAAATCCCCAAGAACAATTGTTTCTTAGGGGTAGTTATTGGATAACCAATATAAGACATCTTCTAAGGTTTCTGTTGTTCTCCCTGGGGGAATGTAGACACAGACAATGTTTACATTTTTGTTTTTATTAATTTGTAGTTTTGAGAGAAGAATTTCAGCAATATTGAACTGGGGTGGTTGTTGGGTGTCTATGCTGACAGATAGGGTGGACTTGTAAAGTATGGCTACCCACCACCCTTTCTGGTGGTACAGTCTAGTCAAAACATACTGTATTCCTGGTGGCAGAATCTCATGGTCCTTGGTGGCAGGCTTTAGCCACGTTTCTGTTAGGCATAATATATCTGGAGAATGAACAGCTAAGAGGGCATGCAGGTGCTGAGTTGTGTTATTTATGCTCCTAATGTTTAGATGGCAGGCCAGCAGTGAATTAGGAGGTCTATTTGTTGGAGCTATGGTGGTAGGGGATATAGTAGGGGGATCAGGGTCAACAGGTGGGGATGAACCAGGGTTTGGGTGGATGTCACCATCCTTTGTGAGGTTGTAGTGTATCCTGAGTATGAGTTTTAAGATTTTGAATAAAGTTTTGTAATAGTATCAAGTTTTATGACTAATGTAACTAGGTCTAGTAAGATGGTAGTATTTAGGGGTTAAGGAGGTAAGCATGAGGGAAGTGAGTAAGGGTGCATTATTATCTGTTGTAGATGGGATGGATGTTTGGAATTTAGGGTAATGGAAACGTGGGTGATCCTGACATTCGAAGGCGGTTAGGAGATATGGGTTGAGTAAAAGGGGTAGAAGTAGAGTTAATAAGACTATTTTGGGTGATAGCATACCTACTGAATGAGACTTGAAACATAGACAAAAGGAATAGTAGAGTTGGAGGACTGGTGGTATCAGGTTGAGGGTGGTGCTGTTGAGTGACAAGTTATCGATTGTTTTAAAAAAGTGGGGTGTGGTCTAGTACCAATAAATGTAGCAGCACCTGGGGCAGGGTGGGGTGCGAAGCGAGCCCGAGCGAAGCAGGGATGAACCAATGCCTGTACTAAGTTGTAGCAGTTTAACCTGTATGAGGAGGAAAGGGGGGGGAGAAGGCAGTAGGAGTGGTTAGAGGGATACCTTGATTGACTCAAGGTACCACACCACACCAGAGGTACGTTGAATGTAAGGGCCTAAAATCTGCACTCAGCACTTTAATGTTACTTGCATCCAACGCTATAATTTTACTTGCGTTTAGCAGGAAATACAGACCAACAGTATACAATTTTGAGGATTTTTACAAGGGTTACTTGTTCAAATGTTGGACAAGTAAGTAAATCTTTCAAAAGGAATCTATGTCTGAGTGTTAGAAAGGCAGAAAGGTACAAGGTATACCTGTAAAAATTAGGGTCAGAGAGACAAATAATAAGAGTCAGTGTACTTTAGTTACAGGGGAAGGAAGCAAACACTCAAGTAGAAAAGAGCCCTATGGCTGACTAAAATGGTGACTTGCTTAATTACACAGCACTGTAAGAGAAAGCTTAACAAATGCTTTTTATGTGTGTAACCTTCTTCTTCTAGCTTTTCTCGGTTAGGGGTCACCACAGCGGATCACCTGTCCGCTCATGATTGGCAGTGGAGTTTTACGGTGTCGAGTTGCCAGCCCGGCGCCCAACCTCCCACAGAAGGCACACACACGCACACACTCACGCCTAGGTACAATTTAGAGTGTCCAATCCACCTGTATCATGTCTTTTGGGATGTGGGAGGAAACCAGAGCACCCGGAGGAAACCCACGCGACCACAGGGAGGACATGCACACTCCGCACATAAGGCACCCAAGCTGAGGATCAAACTGGAGAACCTCTTGCTGTCAGGTGGCAACGCTACCTACTGTGATTAATTGCTGGGAGAAACAGTTTTTGTTGTGGTGGCCAGTTGCAATCCTGTAGACACTGTTATGCAGGAGCTGCAGTATGTTATTGTAGGTAAATGTGAAGTTCAACTAGGAAAATAGAAAAGCAGAGATTCTAGGGTAAGCATTAAGGCAGCAACAGGCAGTTATTTTATAATAGTACATTCAGAAAGGTTTGGGGGGGATAAAGTAGCACACTTCAGAATGGATTAGGATTTATAGCTAAGAGAGCAATGCAGTAAATAACAAACACTTGCCAGATTTCAAAGATATACCAGTAAAACTAAGTCTGTCATTCACAAATGTACAACTGGAAAATTGTCAGTAAAAGCAATTCAGGTATAGCTAGCGCAAGTTATTCTGGTCATAAAAGCACTTTTTCAATGTGTGTGTGCAATGTGAACATTAAAAACATATGCAGCAAGTAGTAGCTCTGAATATGCACAGCAAGTAGTAGCTCTGATTAGGCACTTTCTCTAGGTACAGGTTCGGTTTAAACACAAATATTACTACAGAAATTCAGTAAAGTCACTAGCTACTTATAGAGCTTCTGCAACAAAATTGAGCAAATCTGTGCAGAATCAGAATTTAGCATAATGCCTGTACCAAGTTGTAGCAGTTTAACCTGTATGAGGTGGAAAGAGGGGGGGTGAGGGAAAAGAGAAGGCAGAAGGAGTGGTTAGAGGGATACCTTGATGGACTCAAGACACCGCACCAGAGGTAAGGGCCAAAAATCTGCACTCAGCACTTTAATGTTACTTAGGTTCATAGGTAGGTACTAGGCTGTCTGCCCTAGGGCATTTATAAGCCTAGCCAGAATGTGTTGGCTTTCGCCTCCCTTTTAGATTTGATTAGATTCCTAAGCCTCTGTCCAGCAGGGCCATAGAAGATTAGATTCCTGAGCCTCTGTCCAGCAGGGCCATAGAAGTGATCCCAGGAGTAAATTTACGATTTCCCATCCACTCGTCAGGATTTCTCTTGAAGAGGGTCAGTGAGGGGCTCTGCCTAACATGGATTGGGGTTCTATTCCAGAGCGAGGGAAGCCTCTGGGATATGAATCTATCCCTCCAGCATGTCCTATTTATTGTTGTGCTGAGGTTTAAATCCCTGGAACGTGTAGCTCTAAGGGATTTGGTTTTCTTGAGGTGGAGCATGTCCATTAATTCCGGGTTAGACATGGCCTTGTATGTCAGGCAGAGATCATCTCTGAGTAGGCGGTAAGCAACTGAGTAGAGCTGGAGTTTCTTTAGTCGAGCTGCGTAGGGCATCTGTTTGAGGCCCACGATCCTCTTGGTGAGGTACTTCTGGGGTCTTTCCAGCTGTTGCAGGTGTCGGGTAAGGTACATCCCAAATGGGGCATTGTGCTCTATTATGGGCCTGATGAGCGATGAGTAGAGGGGAACAATGGCCTCTCTTGATCTAGATGTGAACCCTCTCGTGATTAGGTGGGCTATATAGAAGGTTTTTCTAACCACTTTGGCATTGTGATTATCAAAGTAGAGGTTGCTATCTACTTGGGTCCCCAGATCCCTCATTACATCTTCCGTGCTTAGTGGATTACCAACTATATGGTAGTTCGTGGGCACTTTGTTTTTCTCAAAGGGGATGACTATGCCCTTTTTGGCATTTACCTTGAGGCCATGGTTCTGACACCAGGTATTCATCTCCGTAAGACCCTTCTGGAGGATGTCTGTGTCAGCCGGAGAGTTTATTATGGCTCCCAGTTTGCAATCATCTGCGAACTTGGTCAGCCATAGTCCTCCCGTGCTTGCCTGTACCTCAGAAAAGTATATACCGAAAAAGAGGGGTCCCAGGACTGAGCCCTGTGAGATGCCACTTGTAACCGGTTTGGAGTTGGACATGGCACCCGCAACTCTGACCATGTGAGTTCTATCTATGAACCAGTTTGCAACCCATCTCTTGACATAAGGGTTAATGTTCAAGCTGGTAAGCTTAACTATAATGCCTGAGTGGGGTATTGTGTCGAAGGCCTTTGCGAGGTCTAGGTAGGCTGTGTTGACTACCTTTCCCTCGTCTATGGCCTTGGTAACTGTTTCAAAGAAGTCTAGTAGGTTTAAGAGGCAAGATATGCCTTTAACAAAGCCGAATTGGGTAGGGTCCAGTGTCTGGAGGTTCCCAATGTCTTTGTTTATGAGATCCATGATGATGCGCTCCATAGCCTTGCAGACCAGGCTAGTCAGGCTTATAGGGCAATAGTTCCCGGGACCCATTGTGGCGCCACCTTTGTGGAGCGGGATAACTGTTGCTGTACTCCATTCTTTGGGTACATGTCCTGTAGTAAGTCTAAGTTTGAACAGTGAGTTTATGTGAGGGTTTAGTTCTTTTTGGAGCTCGTGTAAGATGCAGCCTGGGATACCATCCATTCCCATTGATGCTGTGTTTTTGGCTTTGGAGAGGGCTGTTTTCACCTATGTGTCTGTGATGTCTGGGGGTCTAGATTCTTCTGGGATGGACACAGGCCCTTTTGGGGATGGGGGGGGGGGTAAAGTTTGCACTGAACCTGTCAGCCAGGATGTTGGCAATGTCAGTGGGTTTGGTGTATTTTTTGCCATTTTGCACCAGCTCAGAGCAGATCTGAGAGTTGCCACCTAGATTCTTGACATAGCTAAAGAAGGCCTTGTGATTATCTTTAGAGTCTTTGGCGATTTTTCTTTCGAAGCTAGCTTTGGATGATTTTATGAGGGAATCGTAATTTCTTGCTAATACTGATCAGGGATGCCTTCCCTTTTTGGGATTTTGCTCTATCATGTTGCACCCAACACTTTAATTTTACTTATGTTTAGCAGGAAAGACAGACCAACAGTACACAAGTTTGGGGACTTTTACAAGGGTTACTTGTTCAAATGTCAGACAAGTAAGTAAACCTTTCAACAGGAATCTATGTCTGAGTGTTAGAAAGCCAGAAAGGTACAAAGGTATACCTGTAAAGATTAGGGTCAGAGAGACAAATGTAAGAGTCGGTGTACTTTAGTTACAGGGGAAGGAGGCACACACTCAAGTAGAAAAGAGCCATATGGCTGACCAAAATGGTGACTTGCTTAATTACACAGCACTGTAAGAGAAAGCTTAACAAATGCCTTTTATATGTGTAACCTACTCTGATTAATTGCTGGGAGAAACAGTTTTTGTTGTGGTGGCCAGTTGCAATCATGTAGACACCGTTATGCAGGAGCTGCAGTATGTTATTTTAGGTAAATGTGAAGTTCAGTCTGATTAATTGCTGGGAGAAACAGTTTTTGTTGTGGTGGCCAATTGCAGTCCTGTAGACACTGTTATGCTGGAGCTGCAGTATGTTAGTGTAGGTAAATGCGAAGTTCAAATTGAGTCACACCAGGTCAGCCAAGGGGGGAAGAGAGAGGGAAAGCCAAAGCACCTAGATTTGAAAAAACTTCCATAACTTTTCATTCTAAGTCTTCTGTGAATGAAATATGTGCAGCAGCGGCTTGGGCTTCCCCCATATCTTCATCACTCATTACAAAGTGGATCTGGAATCCAGAGGTAGAGCTTCACTTGGCTCAGTGATGCTTAAGGATATCCTTCCTTGAGTCCACCCTGAGATTTATGTAGCTGGGGACTCTGTCCCATCAGTTGAGGACAAAATTAAAATTGACATAATCAGATAAGGAAGTTATGTACTCACCATAACATTCCATCTGTGTTGTTCGTTTTCATTCTTCCTCAAGTCCTCACCCACCAAACCCCTCCGTATGTTTTAATGAAAGAGAGAGTGGCTATCAAAGAATTGGTATATTCCAAGCATGACAGAACTCCATATATAGCCGTGGCTGACCTTTTTTTATTTCTCTTTTTTATGGCTTTTTTTGTAAAAGAATTAGGTGTCCATGCTTTAGCTAGCAAACAAGATGTGAGGCAGTTGGGGTTGGTGCATTCTGGGTAAGGGAGAAGCTTGAGAGTTTTAAGCTGCCACAAGCTTTTGCAATGGCCGAGTCATATCTGATGGTTCACATTGAAACCCATCAGGTGAGAAAGAATGAAAATGGACAACACAGATGGAACGTTATGGTGAGGCATAACTTATTTTTCTTTACCTTGGATATCCATAGGCAACTCTGGTGCTGTCTTGACAGAATAAAATTTTTCAGAAATTCTGATTAGTTGTTCATTTCTTGAGAATATAAGAAAAAAGGACAGCCTGTGTCAATACAGCTTATTTCCAAATGGCTGTCTCATGCTATTATTACGTGATCTGATTTTGTCTCTCGTCTGTTCCTCAACAGATGGGTTATCGGATCCATCTGGTATCCATGTTTGGCTATTCTCAGATCTAGGCACTCGTGCTCAGGCTCCTCCCTTTACCCATAATCCCCTGGAAGGAGAGAATTACCTCAGATCTTGTTTGCTGCTCATTTGCTACAGATGTGGTCTCCTTTGTTCAACCTTATTGATCAAGATATGTGCTGTTTCATTTTTTTTTTTTGTCCTGTTTTTTTCTGAGTATTTTCGTGCTTGTTCTTTCTGTTTCTTTTGCCTTCCCTTACACAATATTAAAAAAAAAATAGGTTATATTCTGGATACCCCCCTTTACTTTGCCCATTGGCGGTTTGTACTTGCTGGGTTGTTGCTGCTTCTTGACATTTAGAGTGTTTTTCAAATATAGTATTTGGAGTACCTTTTCTAAGTGATAGTCAGAGATGTCCTTCCATATCACTGTTGCAGTATTCATTACAATAGAGATCTCCTGCCAAAGACAGCCTGACATCCTGCCAGTATACCAAAGTCTTTTGTTTGCAAAGGTTATGCCGTACATCACTTATATACTCCCTGTACACAGTATAGGGCATAAAGATGATGTCCAGACATGCCATCTTTGGAACATCTTTGCCACCGGTCTGAACGGCATCTTCGATCATTGATCTGAACTCTCATTCTTCTGCAACGTCAGATGAGTGGTCTGCTTGGGGTTTTTGTTTGTATTATCTTACCTTTGCCTGTTTCTAGTTGTTGTGTTTCATGTCTTCCAGAAAGGGGAAATGGCAGTGCGGGAGACAGATTCCCCATAAAGGTCATCATGAATAGTGTTTGTTCTTTTTAGGCACTTCCCTTGAGCATATGTGTTGTGAGATTTTGTCAGTCCTTTGTTCCTAAGGTGTTGCAGAGTCTGCTTTCTTACCTAGTGATTTACTGTCAGAACCAATGACTTAAATTGTTGGCTGAGGATACAATATTAGGATCTTCCCGGCCTGAGGGCCTACTGTCTACGAAGAAAAAGGACAAGAAAGTCTGGTATGATTCTTCGGCTGTACCACCTCTTGCATCTCTTAAGGCTGGTGAAAGCCCAGAGGATCATCTGGTTTCTTTCTCGGTTTCCTCTGCCGCAACCACTTTGGAGGCCAGCATGGACCTGATACCACATGTCCGTGGAGGTTTTGCAGACGTCTGTATCAGGTGTACAGGGGGAACCATGGCTGGTTATTACTGAAGGGCCTAGGGGTATTTCTCAAATTTTAGTAAGGGAGGAGGTTCCGGCTACCATTATTGAGTGACTTCAGGGATCACAGCCTCCAAAATTTTTCAAACCTGACATCCCACTCAAAAAGAAGCCGAAAAACTAAACATCTTTTGCATGCTCCAAAAGATCCTGAGTGAATGGCAAAACTTAACTCAAAGCCTGTTTAATGCCCTTATGGCTCTCAAGCCTCCACAGGGTGTTTCTGTTCCTGACTGACCTAACCCATTCCCACCCCCACCCTCGGTCTTCAGTCCCTCTTAAAGAGACCCAGGGAGCAGGATTCTTCTGCGGATGCTGCTGCTGATTCTTCCTTATTCCTCCCAGATTCCTTCGCCACTTGACTATGGTTTTGAGAAAGAAGAGTCTATAAGTCCTGACTCTCCTTTTGAGGAGATTTCATTTGGTGATGCTGCTTCTATAATGATGGAATTTTTTAAATGGGACTGTGCTCAAGTGTCTGATGTTCAGAAGAGGTACTGTACCTTCTGTTGTTCCTCCTGTTATTGCAGCTTTGCAGGATGTCTTCTCCTGATTCCCAACCCCTGCTCTCAAAACACCTGATAGATTTTATAAAGTGCCTGAGGACTGCAAGTTTCTTTGTATCCCTCTGCTGACGTCTCTGTGGTGTCTGTGGCTTTTGATAACCCTTCCACATTCTTGCCTTTCACTAAATTGTTGCCACCTGATAAGGATAGTAGAACTATGAAGAGACTGGGTAAAAAGGTGTACACGTCTGCTACCATAGCCTTAAGAGCTGTTAACTATCAGATACATATGACTAGGTACATTCTGGCTTTTCTCTGTAAAGCCTGTTGGGCTATTTCTGATCTCCCTAATTCTGAGGTGAAGGCCTCTGCTCTTGCTTTGCTTGAGACGTACTCCCAAGTAGTTCGCCATTCCATTAAATGCAGCTGTGATGCAGCTGATACTTCATCTAGGGCTGCTGCTTTTGGATCTTTGTTAAGGAGGTATTCCTGCCTCAGACTTCAGTCTTTACCTGAAGATATCTATGCTAAACTGAAAGATGCTCCTCTGGATAATAAGCATTTGTTTGGTGGTGCTGCTGCGGTGTTGTTTAAGTCCCTGCAAGAAAAGGCAAAGCCTTACAGGAGTTGAAGCATATTTTTGCTTCCCCTGTGCTTAAGTTTCAGAGGAATTATCCTAATAAGGCTGCCTTTGTTCATAAGCAGTCATGCCTTCCCCAAAGGCTCCCCCCTGCTAAGGCTACCCAGACTCCTCCTACTCAGCAGCCTCCTTTTCCTGATAAACGAGGTGCTGTCTGACTATCCTTTAATTCTCAGTCGCATTCCTCTTTCTCTCATCTTTCCCATGTCCCTTCCTGCTTTGGGTAAAGTTCACCCAGGACTCCTGGGTTCTTTTCCATTATTCTTAAGACCAAAGGCTGATGTACTGATAAAACCAGAAGTTAGAAAATAAAAGCCGAATAACAGAAAAATTCCAACTCCAAGAACATCAATACTTTATCACAGCAAAGCTTGCGGATAATGTAATAAATTATTGATGTTCTTGGAATTTTTATGTTATTCTTTCCATAATTCGCCTGAGTTATTACATGATTTGGAAATTGGGTATTTTTCAGCCTCCTCAGGAACAACTGGCCTTTTTTTCCAGTGGTGCTTCAGGGCCTGTTGGCTCAAGGACCTATTCAAGGAGTTCTATCTCCACAGGGAGGAAGGGATTTTATTCTAGAATGTTCTTGGTCCCCAGGAAAGAAGGCTCATGAAGACCCATTCTGAATCTTTCTCAGCTAAACACCTTTTTTAAAGGTCCCTTCCTTATGGATGTTTTCCCTTCCAACATTGTTTCCTCTGCTCAGGCTTTTCTAGTTTCACTGGATATCAAGGATGCTTAGTTACACATTCCTATTCATCTCCTTTTCAGGAAGTTTTTATGTTTCTCTGTTGCTTCCTGGCATTTTCAATTCTCTGCTTTGCCATTTGGCCTCTTTACTGCCACAAGGGTCTTCATCAAATGCCTTGCTCCTGTCATTGCTTTCTGCAGGCTAAGGGGGATACTGGGCTTTCCTTACCTGGAGGACATGCTTATCCAGGTTTCCTCTCAAGAGATCTTGCTTCAGCATCTACATTTTACCATTTCTCTCTTACAAAGAACTGGGGTTTACTGTAAATTTCCAGAAGTCATTCCTGACCTCTCCTCAGGATCCTGCTTTTCTGGGTTGCAGGATCCAGACTGATGTTCATCGTGTTTCACTGTTGCAGTCATGACTGTAGGGTTCCCCCCTGCCAGCAGGCAGTCCTCGGTCGGCCAGAATCCCAAAGTCTGGGTCCGGCGTCGGCTGTTCAGCCATGCTCCCTGACGTCAGAGCACCAGGAGTACAAAGCTGACAACCGACGCCATGTTCTCCAGTCTTTCTTGCCGTGCGGTGATAGCATTTCGCATTTGCCGGTCGGCAGACTCCTGACAATATTTGCTAAACGTACTTCAGTCCGAAGACTTTCTTCTCCTACTCAAAGCTAAGTACCTAGTTGGGGAAACTTTTTTCTTGCTCCAGTCCGATGTCAGGAAAAGTTAATAATTGTATTTCATGTGGGAAGCAAATACCTCATAAGGATTTTCATTCTTACTGTATTCCTTGCTTAGGCCCTGACCATGACGTAGCTAGTTGTTGGTTTTGTGCTAGATTCAGTCAGCGTACGATTAAACAAAGGTACGATTTTGCATTTCATTACTTCGGTAGGCGCTTTAATTACAAAATGTCGTCGGATTCGGTTCCGACTACCGGAGTTCACAAATGACGCAAGGATAAAGACAGGCCTCCGAGGTCCAAATCGGACGATATTGTACAGGCAGAGCCAGCTTCAGGTTCGGCCATCGTCAGTGAGGCGCTTTTGCAGCCCCTGTCGTCAGCCATTTTGGAACCGATGGCCGAAACGGACTCCCACGAGGAGCCAACTAGGCCTTTGAATATTTCTGTTGCAGGACCTTCGGGCAATGCTCCTTCGGATGGGTCCAGAGCTGCTGTGCAGGTACCGGCTTCCAAAGGGGTTTTCAGGCCTACTCAGCTTCTAATAAAGGCAAAGGCAAAGACTCCTTCCAAATCAAAGACTACAGTTCAGGCCTCTTCTGATCCGGCACCCAAGTCTCAGAAACAGTTACTTAAGATGGCAGAGGACTTACTTACTATGATTAGGGGTTCACCCCCCCCCTCAGATAAAAGGCCAAGGCAAGAAGTGTATTATGACTCCTCTGATCAGGCTTCTGTTTCTTCAGTTTCTTCTTCTGACCAGGAATATTCTTTCCCTCCTTATGATGATTCTGATGCTGAGGAATCCATTCCTTCAGCTTCTCCCTCTGAGGATTTCTTTTTTGGGGAAACGGGAAACTTTACATGAAATGAGGGAACATTTTCACTGGGAAGGACAGGAATACTCAGAATCTAAGAAAAGACTTAGGGATTCTCTTCTACTTCCCCAACATAGACCCCTGGCTATCCCTCCTATTTTGGATATTGTGGATGATGCTTTTTTGGAGGCTAACTTAACTCCGGACTCTTTTCCTCCAGCTCCTGTTAAGCCAGATAGATATTATAGGGTTTCTGATTCCCACCAGTTTTTATACAAGAATCCTACTGCTGATCCTGAAACCATTTCTCAGGGTCCTAAGGGGGTTAAGGCCGCTACTACTAAAAACCCCATTCCCACTGAGAAGGATTCCAGATCTTTAGAAAGATGGGGCAAAAAAGTGTACACTTCTGCTACTTTATCTGTTAGGGCTTTAAACTGTCAATTTCATATGCTGAAATACCAGCAATGTCTTCTGCCTGTTTTGAAACAAAAGCTTACTTCCATTTCTGCCTGTGCAGATGATAAGGAATTACATGACTTAATGCATGCCACTGAAGAAGTTGGGAAGCATGGCTTACACTGTGGATTTGATGCCTTGGAGGCTTCTTATAGGGCTGCTGCCTCTGGTACAGTCACTAGAAGGCATGCTTGGTTAAAGGAACAAAACTTGCCAGATCAAGTAAAAGCTAAGTTATTGGATGCTCCTGTTGAGCATAATGTTTTGTTTGGACCTAAGGCTGAAGAGGTGATAAAGAAGATGGAGAACAAGGCAAAATCCATGCAAACAGCCACCCAGATTTAGTAGGAATTGGCCTTCAAAAAATTGGTCCTTTCCCAATTCAGACAGGCCTCAGGGGGGTAGATACAGACGCTCCCGAGGAAGGCCTCAAACGCAAGCCTCTTATAGACCAAGACAGTGGACTGCTTCCACCCCTAGGGGAGGAGAGGACAGGTCGCAAGCTCATAGAAAACAGGCTCAATGAACTCCCTCTGTTGGGCTGCAGGAACTTCTTGCCTGGAAGCCCCTCTCGGAGGAAAACTTTCTCTTTTTCACCTAAATTGGACTCATATAACCCAAGACAAGTGGGTTCTGGATGTGATTTCAAGAGGTTACAAATTCCACTTTCATACCCTCCCAAGACCAAGCGGATGGCCGGATCTTCCAAAACATCAATGGGTAGAGGCCTTAAACCAGGTGGAGGCTCTCTTGGCTATGAAAGCCATAGAACTGGTTCCACATTCAGAGATGGGACAAGGTTTTTACTCGAGGCTGTTTCTAGTCCCCAGAAAGCAAAATTCATGGAGACCCATTCTGGATCTGTCAGTCTTGAACACTTTTCTAGAGATACCAAGATTCAAGATGCTTACTCTCCAGCAGCTTCTTCCAATGCTGACCAAAAATGCATGGATGGTAACTTTGGATTTAAAGGAGGCATATTTACACATTCCCATCAGGCAGGAATGCAGAAAATACCTCAGGTTCAGGGCCGGATCGAGCCATTATCAATTCTTGGCGCTGCCCTTTGGATTGTCTACTGCGCCCAGGGTCTTCACCAAATGCCTGGCTCCTGTAGTAGCTTATTGCAGACTCAAGGAAATTCAAATTTACCCTTATCTTGGACGATTGTCTAATTCAGGCAGACAGCAAGGATGTCTTACTCCAGCATCTAGAATTTGTTCAGAACCTTCTAAAGTTCCTGGGATTCTCTGTAAACATAAAAAAGTTAAATTTGACACCCTCACAACAGATAACTTTTCTGGGTGCTCCTCTAAACACCACAACCCAGATGGCATTTCTGACATCCGAAAAACAATTACAGCTGGCTTCAACTTTCAAAACCTTGGCAACTTTAACTCAGATTTCTGCAAGGAAATTCCTGCAGGCTTTGGGTCACATGACCTCCTGCATCCTTCTCGTACTATATGCAAGACTACATATGAGGAAAATTCAGTGGTACCTAAAAAGTGTATGGTTTCAGCATTGCCACAGTTTAGACATACAGATCACCGTCCTGCCTTGTCTCCAAAAGGAATTCCTTTGGAGGTCCAAGGCATGTACTCTAAACATGGAAAAACCCTTCAGTCTGCCTCCAGCCACTCAGATGCTAACCACGGATGCTTCAGATTATGCATGGGGAGCCCACTTTCAGGGCAACTGTCTGCAGGGCCTTTGGACAAAGGATCAGAAGCTCCTGCATATCAATTTAAAGGAAATGTTAGCCATACAGAATGCTCTATTGGCCTTCAGGAATCTTCTACAACCTGGACAGCTACTAATACGGACAGACAACACCACAGTTATGTGGTACATAAACAAGCAAGGGGGATCTCATTCCTATCCCCTTTGCAGACTAGCCATGAATCTATGGAACACAGCTCTAGCTTGCAAACTGGATCTTCAAGCTCAATTTCTACCAGGGAAGCAAAACTTCCTGGCAGACAGTCTGAGCAGAAACCTGTCGGATCCACACGAATGGATGCTGGGCACCAACATATTCAGGATGATTACAGCAGTCTGGGGATGTCCTCACATAGACCTCTTTGCATCTATCATTCAGTTGGAGAAACCTCTCGGGGTATGCCTTCCCGCCTCTTCCTCTTCTTCCACTGGTGTTATTAAAGATCAAACAGGACAAGCCCAAGATGATAATTTTGCTGTCCCCAAATTGGCCTCGACAATTTTGGTACCCAACTCTGAAAAATCTTTGTCTGGAGCCCCCTTGGATATTACCACAGACTCCGAACCAGGGTCAGGTTCTGCACTCCCATATCAAAACTCTCAGCCTGGCGGCCTGGTTAATCCAGGGTCTTTGATTCATTCTCTCCTACCCAAGCAGGTTATGGATGTCATTTTAGAAGCCAGACGTCCTAGCACTAGAAAATTTTATGCAGGGAAATGGAAAAGATTTTGCTCCTGGATGCAGGCTCAGGATTCAGATCCTCTTATTCCTAACATTCCTCTGATTTTACTTTACCTGACAGACCTCTTACATAAGGGTCTCTCTTTCTCTTCCATAAAGATCCATGCTTCTGCTATTTCTGCTCATTATAATACAGACCCTCCTATCTTTTCCCATCAGCTCATGAGACAGTTTCTCAGAGGAGCTAAGAACTTAAGGCCCCCTAGATCTCCTCCCATTCCTGCTTGGGATCTCAACTATGTTTTGGAAACACTCACCTTACCTCCATTTGAGCCTGCTGCCACTTCTGACATCAAGTTTTTATCTTGGAAGACAGCAATTCTGTTAGCTCTGACCTCTGCCAGGAGAGTTTCGGAGATGCAAGCTCTCATGGCTGTAGAACCCTATATTATTTTTCATTAAGACAGGGTGTCTTTAAGGACTAATCCTACTTTCATGCCTAAGGTGGTTTCCAAAGTGGCTTTAAATCAAACTATTCACTTGCCAACTTTTTTCTCCAGTCCTCAAAATAAGGGGGAAAGGATCTTGCATTCCTTGGATGTACACAGACAACTACGTTTTTACCTGGACAGAACCAAGGACATCAGGAAATCAGAGCAACTGTTTGTTTCTTATGCTTCAAGTTCCCAAGGTAAAGCCATTTCAACACAGACCATTTCCAAATGGATTGCTCATGGAATCAGATTTTGTTATTCACACCATGGAAAGCAAATCCCAGGAAGTATAAGGACTCACTCTACCAGACCTGCTGCCACTTCAGCTGCCTTCCTCAGGGGAGTTCCTACCAAAGACATTTTGGAAGCTGCAACTTGGAGTTCAGTGCATACTTTTTCCAAGCACTACAATCTACCTCTCTACTCTAAGTCTAGGGCAGGCTTTGCTTCTGCTGTCTTGCAGGGCCTTTTAGCCGCCCCCTCTTCTTTATGACCACCCCCCTTTTACTCTGCTTTGGGATTCAACCCTACAGTCATGACTGCAACAGTGAAACACGATGAACATAGTACAGTTGTGTACACTTACCATAAATGTAGATGTTCGAGTGTCTTCACTGTTGCAGTCTGGGTTTCCCTCCCTCCTGTCACCTCTTATTTTTTCTTTTGTGTGGTTCCCTTCTTCACCCTTCTTTTGAGGTGTATTTGCAAGGGGTATGGGATCTTACTCAATTTGAAGCACCTGACATCTGGGGCAAGAAAAACTGGAGAACATGGCGTCGGTTGTCAGCTTTGTACTCCTGGCGCTCTGACGTCAGGGATCATGACTGAACAGCTGACGCCGGACCCAGACTTTGGGATTCTGGCCGACCGAGGACTGCCTGCCGGCAAGGGAGAACCCTACAGTCATGACAGCTACAGTGAAGACACTCGAACATCTACATTTATGGTAAGTGTACACAACTCTACTTTCCAGTGCTGGTATGCCTGCCTTGTCCCAAGGCCTTAACTCTCATTACTTTTTTTCTGAGTCCTCCTTCTTCTGGATTCAGTCAGAGCCAGAGAATTTCTGTGGGTTGTAGGTTACATGGCTTCCACACCATTCCTATGCCCCCTCTAGCCAAGCTCCACATGAGAAAGCTTCAGTGGTTTCTAAAGTCAGTTTGGCTTCAACATTTTCATCCTCTAGATTTTCTGTTTTCTATTCTTCCGTGCCTCAAGCGGGAACTTCATTTGTGGATTCATCAGTTAGTAGTAGAAAGGACCAGCACTAAGGTAAACCTTCACTGAGACAAGCAAAAGTACAGTGAAAGGAAACACCTGACACATAGAAATAAAATCCAAACAGACTTTAATAAATTCAAATCACAAGGTCATAAAGCATTGCTACATGCAATGCTAGCCACATTATCTACCTTGCTACCTGCGTAGAATGTACTGCATTTTATGTTGGTAATCCCACGTAGATTGAAGGATGGAATTACTGAGCATAAATCAGACATCAGGAGGAAGGTGAACACAAATGCACTAGCAGAACATCTTGAGGATGCTGGCTCTAAGCATAGATTTAAATTCTGTGTTAAGAATGTTAAATATCCAAAGATTAGAGGTGGTGATATTAATAATGCTCTAGAGATGAGCGAGTATGAATGGATAACACTACTTCAGGAAGATGTTAAACCTGGAGCTAATGCTAATATAAGTATTAAACCAGTATTGAAAAAAGAAACAAATGGTTATAAAAAATAGCCAGAATGAATTTTTAGATTTTTATCTACATATGTTTTTTGCATTTTTATATTATGTATTCTTTATGCTGTACATTAATACTCTAAATTTTTAAGGCTTTACCTTTAGGAAGAAATTTCTAGTTTAATGAGCTATGTCATGTGATTTTATCCCACAAGTGTACAAAGTCACAAAAGGCAGGAAACGGCTGTAAAATCCAGAAATCCACTTTAATATGCAGAGGTATGAGCGCTTTCAGCCCAGAAGTGCTTAAACAGGAACTTCATCAGATGCAAAGTTAAAACATTAAAAGAAATATTAAGTAGACCAGGAAACAGTGACATCACTTCCTCTATCATATTTAAAAAGACATTACATTGCATTCTAAAAACAACTTCTTGTAAGAATTCTAAAAGTGAAAGATATTGCAGGCAGAAATAACAGAAGTCCATAAGAAAACATGACAAAAGGACATTAATCTACACCCCTACATATCATAGCACCAAACATGCCACAAAATTATCTAGCATGTGTGAATACAGTATCATCATTTTTTTTAATGAAAAAACTGTAAGAAACCTCTGCCGAAATAATGTCGTTGAAGTGAAAATCCATATAATACTGTATATAAATATATAAAGTGTATAAAATATATATATATATATATATATATATATATATATATATATATATATATATATATATATAAATATATATATAAAATGCATATAAGATAATAAATAAGAATTCATACAATAGTTAAAGGTGTGTTAAACTGACATACAATCAATTCATAAAAATAAACTAGCTACCTGTTTAGTGCTTTTAATTTCAACAAGCTACTAATAGATGTACTATCATTTAGGTCTGGCCAATTTAAGGCATCAAGCCGTAATTGCCAGACTAATTCAGCCTTTTCTAATAAGTAAGGGCATGCAGCTCCTCTCTCCATAGGTTTCTGAACTTCCAAAATGATAAATTTAAAACAATGTCCACTATTCCCCTTAATATGTTTAGCTAATGCATTAATATCACACTCATCCCTTATACTTCTAATGTGCTCACCGATCCTGTTTTTAAGCTTGTGTTCTGTCTTCCCGACATAGATACAGGAGTAGATAGAGCAGATTGCACAGTAAATAATTTGTTCAGTAAGTCAACAGCATCTCCCTGGTATCTTAACTCTGATGTTGTTAATAACATATTCACTCACTTCCAAAATATAAGGGCAAAATTTACAAGCTCCACATTTATACATATAACCACTCACCAGTGGGATGCCAGTGTGTTCATATAAGTTCTTCAAATTAGAACCCTTTCTAAAAATGCAGACTGTTTTTTCACCCAAGGTATTAATAAATTCTTTTTCACCCCTTAACAGGTTTCAGTTTTTAAACAAAATCTCCTTAACCAGCAGAGGATCAAATGAAAAACTTGTAGAGAAACTACATTGGTAATAAGAAGAAACAGGGTTAGACTGCAAACCTGTAGAATGTTCACCCTCAGTATGGCCAGACGTCCTGGGGGTGAAATTAAGTGAATTGTTACAACAATGCTCTGTGGTCTCAACCAATAAGGAGATTCAGGATAAGCTCCAGTGGTCATTTGTCCTCCCAAAATGGGTGAAAATGCCCATCACATCTTTTGTTCATAACCTCATTCATAATGTTGTTAATCAACCTGAAGGGGTACCCTGTCCTAGAAAACATCATACGTTTTATACATTTGACAACAAAGGCTTCCCATAAAGTAACCATGCTTGCGGCATGGACAAATTGTCCTTTAATAACCGCACGCTTCTGTGAAAAAGGATGGCAGCTGTCAAAGTGAAGGAAGCTATTGGAGTAAGTTTCCTTATGGGAGATCTCAGCTACAAATCTCTGATGTTCCAAATCCTTGATCAGGAGAATATCTAAATAAGCCATGTCATTTACTTTAGTACTGTAGGTGAATTTAAGGAATAATGTTGTTGTGTTGAGGTACTCCAGGAATGGGGTTTCCTGCCTTTTGTGACTTTGTACACTTGTGGGACTGTTGTGCTTTTTGTTTTGCTGGTCATGTGATTTTATACTGACTGTATTTAAATTAGGCTGAAAAATCTCTTTCTTTACACACTGAAGAAGGATGCAATTCTGAAAGCTTTGTGACCTTGGGATGTGGATTTATTAAAGTTTTAAAATCTGTTTAGAATTTATTTCTGCATATCAGGTTTCTCCTTTCCCTGCACTTTTGCTTCTATTTGGATTCATCAGTTATCCATCAACTCAATCCAGGGCTTCCTTTTCAACCTTCAATCCCCTTTCAGGAACTTTTCACTGATGCCTTGGAAGTGAGATGGGGGACCTCCATTGACCCTATGAAGGTATAGGGCCTTTGGTTGCTTCGACAAAAGAAAGACCACATTAATATCCAAGAGATGAGAGCTCTTCTGTTGACTCTTCAGGCGTTTCATTCTCTTTTTCTTCCAGGGCCTCTCAAGATTCTCACAGACAATACCACATTGAATTGGTATGTCAACAAGCAAGGGGGAACATGGTCTTATCTCCAATGTAAGTTAGTTCTTAAGGTTTGGGGAGCTGACTATCCATTATCCGGTGACCCTCAGGCGGTTTACATTCCCTCAGATCAGAACATAGTGGGAGATTCTCTGAGCAGATCCATAACACTAACCCTTGAGTGGATGCTTCATAGGGATGTGTTTTTGGACCTTGTCCACAAGTGGGGTACTCCTCAAGTAGACCTATTTTTCTCCCCTCTGAACAAAGAACTTCCTCTATTTTGTGCCAGGGTCCCATGCCCTCTTGCCTGGAAGGTGGACACTCTCTCTTTCTTGGAAAAGAATGTTTCTTTATGTATGCCATCTCCTTCCTCTCATTCCAAAAGCTCTGTTTAAGATAAAAAAAAAGATGCTCCCAAAATCTTGCTGGTAACTCTCTTTTGGCCCAGACAGCATTGGTTTCCTCTTCTTTTTCATCTTGCCAAGAGTGGTCATTACAAATTACCTGACAGGGTGGATTTACTCACAGAAGACATGGAATCTCTCTTCCATCCCCACCTGTCCACTCTTCAATGACATTGTGGGTGATAGAGTTTTGATCCCCCAACCAACACCTTTTTTCTGAGCGCATGCTTCTAGTGCTGCAAGAGGCCAGGAAAGCCACTACTAGGAAGTCTTACTTATCCAAATGGAAGAGGTTTTCTGTTTGATGTTTTTCTTATAACCTGGCTTCACTTACTGTGGATGTTCCTTAGGTTCTTTGTTATTTGTGTAAACTGCTCAATGCTGGGTGGCATATTTTTCTGTTAAGGCCCACGTATCAGCTTTCACTGCTTGTCTGTCTTTGACTGTTCCTTTGTCCTCTAGATTTGAAACCGTACAGTTTCTTAAAGGCATCCTTCACATTAGGTATCCCAGGAAGCCTGTCCCTCCTTCCTGGGACCTTAATTTTGTTTTGGAAAAACTGACTCAGACTCTTTTTGAGCCTGCTGCATCAGCTTCCTTACAGCATTGTTTTTGGAATACCATTCATGTGAAGTTGTTCTATCTCGCCGTTCATTCTTACTGATGGGTTCGGAGCCGATCCCTTGGCTCTGAGTCGACCTACTACAATGCTCGAGGTTTTCAAATAGCTCTAGGCCAAGTCCCTATCCCATGATGCACCTAGAGTTACCTTGGATCTAGTTTGCCGCTGCAACAGATCTGAGGTTCTCGCTAGCTCGGGCCAGTAAAAACCTTATTTTTCAATATATTTGAATATTATTGATAACTTTCTTATAAAAAGTAGTTCTAGTTAGTTTATTAAGCTCTTACAGCTTTCTGTGTGTTTCCCTATTCCCTTGGAGTGTTTTTTCTCATATTAATAATTGGCCTCATTTTTCTTATGCCTAGTTTATCTTTACTGTTTAAATAGTGACTTTCTGTCACATTTTTTCTTACAAATAGCTAGTTTTTTAGTGTGTGTTTAGATAGTGATGTTTTGTCACAAATTTAAGAGTATTAGAGTTTGCTTAGTGTGTTTCTACAGTAATTAGCTTTGTTGTTGCATTTAAACTGTGACTTTCTGTCACAGATAAATAGTGTGTGTTTACACAGTTAGCCATAGTTAAGGTTTGTAGCTCTTCTATTTAGCCTGTATTTTAGAAGACTTATTATTATTATTATAGTTTATAGTTGTTGGGTGTGTGTGTATATTTGTCAATGGCTAATGACAAGGACAAACACCCTAAGTCAGGGTTCAAAAAATGCCCTAAATGTGGTCAGAAAATGTCTGTCACTGACAGTCATGTCAATTGTGTTTATTATTTAGGAGCATTACACTTGCAAGAAACCTGCTCCATATGCCATTCCTTTTCTTCTCGGGTTCTCCAAGAGAGAAAGAGGAAACTCATTTATAGGGGTTTATTGAAACCTTCTTTCCAGGAAGCTTTGAGTGACCAGGATGTATCTAGTAAGTCCTCAAAGGCTTCCAAGACTTCTATTAAAAAGTCTGTGACATCGGCTCCACAGGTCTCAGAGCCGACTGTCTTATCTTTTTGGAGCCAGTCCCCGGTTTTGTAACCGGTATCCGAAATTCCAAAATTTCCATTATTTCAGTCGGTACCACCATCGATCCATTCATCTCAGTCTTCTGTTAGCCTTTCAGATTTGGATGTGGATCATGTGATGCAGAAGCTTTTACAGGCACCGGCCTTTGCAAAATGGTTATCGGCTCTGACCCAGGCGGCTTCGGAGCCGAAGACCCTTATGCCAGCTACAACTCTTCCTCCTCCAAGCCATACCCATCCTTCAGAGCCATAGGAGTCGGACTTGTTGATTGTGCAACCTTCGGAGCTGATGCCTGCTCCAGTGTCTTCCGCTTCATTCACTCTGACGTCCTCGGGGCCGATCGAGGACTCTAGGAGCCAACATTCTTTGGTCGGGTCCGGGAAGTATAGTCAAACCGACTTGTTGGTTCTGACTCTGCCTCTTGGGGCTTCGGCTTGGATGAGCTCGGCTCCTACCTCGGGCTCAGAGCCCACTGTCCTTGTGCCGGGGGTATCGACGGTTTCCTCGGATCATTCGGTCCCTTCGCATCGGAGCAGGGGTGCCTTTGAAGCCATGAGGAGAGTCATGTCTCCTAAGATATCCTCAACCTCAGGTCTGGCTTCTTCATCCTCTAAAGTGCCTGTGTCTGCTTCTGCTTCACAGATCCTGGCAAAGGGCAGAGACCCAGAGCCTCAGGAAGCCCCATTGGGTGGCCCATGCTCTTCTGAGACCTAACCAGAAGCTCCCACTAATGAGGTTCCCAGGAAGAGAGTTTGTAAGAGGAAACAGCTAGACTCCCCTCAGGAGTCCCTAACATCTGATACTGACTTGGATGAATCAGAAGGGTCCCCATGGTCCCCCTCTGAGGATATCCCATTTGCAGAGATACATGAAATCCTTAGGCAGAGGGTTGACTGGGACTCCACATACCCTACTGAAGATGAGTCGGTTCTCCTGAAGGCTTTCGGGTCTCAGCCCTCCACCTCTTGGGTGTCTCTGCCCTTCGATAAGCTTATACAGCTGGTCTCACGAAGGGCGTGGGAGTCTCCGGACACCATGGAGCCTGTCCCTAGGAGGCCTAATAAGTTTATATCTGCTCCCCAAGATAAATCCTTTTTGACCAAAGGTGTGCCAGTTGATGCCATGGTGGTGGAAGGAAATGTCAGAAACTTCCTCTTTTATCCATCCTAACAGAGACTCGAAGATCATGGATAGATATGGGAATCGCATGTTTAGTTCAGCGACTTTTGCACTCCGTTTGCTTAACTACTTCACCCATTTCACGAGGCTACAAAGAGATCTCCTTAAAGAGCTGGGAGATACTCTTCAGGGTACAGTAGCTGCAGGAGCTACAAACATAGTTGCCTCCCAGCTTGCTACCCTCAACTCTATTGTTAATACTTCCATGCGCCTCATTTCATATGCAGCTGATGGAATGAGCAGGGCAGCGGGTACAGGAGTTGCTCTTAGGAAGCACTCCTGGATGCGCTTGTGTTCCTTCACGGAGCCCTTCAAGTCATCCTTTGTGAATACCCTTTTGGTGGCTCGTCCCTTTTTGGGCCCAAAGTTAAAGAAACTTTGACCAGGTGTGAGCAGGAGGGAAAGACTGTCTGCCGTCTGAGTCCATTTTTCCACCCCTATCAGACCCTACCCCAAGGGTCAAAGGGGAGGGAAAATGTGGTTCTGGAAAGACCAAGGAGCCTTTTAGGACACACATGGTGAACCCCTCCCCTCCAGGGGCAGAGGCGGGGGCAATAATGGAAGACGCTGCCCTCACTGCAGAGGGGGTCCACAAAACCAGAGTGACAGAGATCACTTCTTTGGGAACCCCTACCAGCGCTCCTGAAAGGAGGCCTGACTGTCCTGCGCTGGAGGCAGTCGTGGGTCAATTATCTTTGTACCCAGACACCTGGCTCAAAATAAACGATGGCTGGGTACAAAGTATCATTTCCAGAGGATACTTTATTCCATCTGCCACACCCCCTCCACCGACAAGAAAAATCCCGGACGTTCTACCAGGTTACAGAGAACAAGCAGCAGTAGAGGTCCAAAAGTTGCTAAGAAAGAGTCATCCAACCAGTCCCAGCAGACCAGACAGGTTCCAGAACTTACTCAAGATTCTTTTTAGCTCCAAAAATGACAGGGGACTGGAGACCTATAATGGACCTCAGCAGACTAAACAGATCTGTCAAGAGAGAGGAGTTTCGGATGGTCACACTTCAGTCGATACTTCCCTTTTTAGGGAAAGACAATTGGATGTGCTCGCTAGATCTACAGGATGCGTACTACCACATGAAAATGGCCAGACCACCTAGGGATCATCTGCGCTTCCGGCTGGGAGCCAATCATTACTAGTTTCGAGCCCTACCCTTTGGTCTCACTACAGCCCCCAGAGTGTTCATCAGTGTATGGCAGTGGTCACGGCTCACCTGAGATGTTTAGCATTCCAGGTGTTTTTGTACCTAGACGATTGGCTCCTCACCGCCACCACCAGGCATCAACTCATTCAAGCCAGGGACTCCACTCTGTCACTCTGCAGCCAGCTGGCCATTACAGTAAACTCAGAAAAATCTGCCTTTTCGCCATCGCAACATAGAGTTTTTATCGGAGCAGAACTGAACACCACCACCACCACCACGCTAAGACTTCCAGTAGAAAGAGTCTTATTACTCTGTCAGCAGGTCCGCATTCTGATATCCAGAAACAAAGCCCCAGCGTCAGAAGTTCTAAAGTTGTTAGGCATGATGGCAGCAATTCTGGCCATACCGCTGGGTCATATGCACATGCGGATACTGCAATGGCTGTTGTTCACTCAGTGGTCTTAACAAGAGCTTCCCATGTCTCACCTGATAATGATCACAAACTCTTGCAAAAAGGATCTTCAGTGCTGGTTGACCTCACTCCATGTCACGATAGGACGTCCCTTGGTTTTACCCTCGCCAGCGGCCACAGTGACCTCTGACGCTTCCGTGATAGGGTGGGGGGGCATTTTCAGGAAGGACAGCCCAAGGCACATGGACCAATCAAGAGGCACATCTGCATATCATTGTCTTAGAGATGAGAGCAGTACTTCCAGGACTCTCTTCCTCTGGGTACGTTGTCAGACAGACAACATGTCAGTGGTCTGGTACTTGAACAAACAAGGAGAAACCAGGTTATATCCCCTTTGTCACGAGGCCCTAAGAGTATGGTAGTGGGATATATCTGTTAGCAACACAAATCCCGGGGAAATCCAAAGTGATAGCAGATAAGCTGAGCAGAGCAATTTTGTTGCCCCTGAGTGGTCCCTCAAGAAAGAAATAACGGACAGGATATTACGCAGGTGGGGCCAGCCTTGCTGAACCTCTTTGCCAGTCACATGAACATAAAATGCTACAGCTACTTTGCCCTGATTCCCCCTCGGGGAGAAGCCCCAAGGGATGCACTCGTACACGATTGGCCTCAGGGTCTCCTCTATGCATTCCCACCAGTTCCCTTGATACCCAAAGTACTACAGAAAGCAAAAGCTCTGGGAAGATCCATCATTCTAATAGCCCTTCATTTGCCTCTTCAGATTTGGTTCCCCTTCCTTCGACTTCATCTTTTGGAGGACCCTTGGATTCTGGACCCAGTTCCGGACCTTCTGACACACTCGTCGGGGGAACTTCATCCCGCTCTGCAGTCCCTGAAGCTGACAGCTTGGCTGCTCCAATTCCCATCATAGCCAGGCTTCATAACCTTTCCAGTGAGACAAAGCAAATTCTCTTATTCTCTCATAAATCCTCTACGAGGAAGCTATACCTTAGCAAATGGAAAAAAATTTCTATATGGACCTCTAAAAACAATATTGATCCTTACCAAGCCCCTATGGCCTCTATACTAGAGTTCTTGACCATGATCTTCAGTAAAGGAGCTGCAGCAGCAACAGTCAGTGTTCAACTTGCTGCCATTTCTAACTTTAATCTTGGATTCGAAGGATTGAATATTATGTCACACAAATTATCCATAGCTTTTCTGAAAGGGACCTTTCATCTCAGACCACCTGTGAAATCTCCCTATTCCCCATGGAATCTAAATTTTATGCTATCCCGCATTATTCTTCCTCCTCCATTTGAACCAGCTTCCTCATGTGACACCAAATTTTTGTCATGGAAGACTATCTTTTTAGTGGCTATTACTTCTGCCCGCAGAGTGTCAGAGCCTCAGGCCTTGTCCATTAAACCTCCTTACTTGATTTTCCTTGCTGACAGAGTCTCACTTAGAACAAACCCCTCTTTTTTGCCTAAGGTTTGCACTGAAACTAATCTTAACCAAATTATTCATTTCCCAGTTTTCTTCCCCAATCTCTCCAACAATCTAGAATACGTGCTGCACAAACTTAGGTTCATAGGTTCATAGGTTCATAGGTTTATACTAGGCTATCTGCCCTAAGGCATTTATAAGCCTAGCCCAAATTTTTGTGGCTTACGCCACCCCTTATATGAAAAAATACTGTGCCCATTAGTTTGTTGTGCCTCTGTCCAGCAGTGACACAGAGATGATTCCCGGGGTAAACCTACGATCTCCCATCCACAGGTCTAGATTTCTCTTGAACAGAGTCAGCGAGGTGCTCTGCCTCACATGGACCGGGATTTTATTCCACAGCATAGGGAGTCTCTGAGTGATAAATCTATCCCTCCAGCACGCCCTATTTATATCCGTGCTAAGGTTTAAGTCGCTTGCCCTAGTGGTTTTGGTGGATTTGGATTTTTGAAGTGGAGCATGTCCATTAATTCCGGGTTGGACATGGCCTTGTATGTCAGGCACATGTCACCTCTGAGCAGACGGTATGCGATTGAATAGAGCTGGAGTTTCTTCAATCTGGCAGCATATGACAGATTTTGGAGTCCTTTATCCTTTTGGTGAGGAACTTTTGGGGTCTCTCCAATTGCTGCAGATGTCGGGTGAGATACATCCCGAATGGGGCATTGTACTCGATCATTGGTCTGATAAGTGAAGAGTACAGGGAACAATGACCTCACTAGATCTGGATGTGAATCCTTCATGATCAGGTGGGCAATGTAGAAGGTCTTTCTAACCACTTTAGCAATGTGAGTGTCAAAAGAAAGGCCACTGTCAACCTGGGTCCCCAGGTCCCTGATAACCTCTTCTGTGCTTAGTGGATTGCCACCTATATGGTAGCTTGGGGTTACCTTGTTTTTCCCGAAGGGTATGACTATACATTTCTTGGCGTTTAACTTCAGGCCATGGCTCTGGCACCAGCTATCTGTTTCTGTGAGTCCCTTCTGAAGGATATCCATGTCCAATGCACTTTCCACTATGGCGCCCAGTTTGCAGTCGCCTGCAAACTTTGTCAGCCAAAGTCCTCCCATGCTGGCCTGTACTTCTGAGAAGTAGATGCCAAACAATAGGGGGCCAAGGACCGAGCCCTGTGGGACACCACTTGTGACTGGCTTGGAGTCTGACACAGCGCCAGCAACTCTAACCCTGTGGGTTCTGTCCTTAAGCCAGTTTGCAACCCATCTTGTGACATATGGGTTTACATTTAAGCTGGTAAGTTTTTCTACAATACCCGAGTGGGGTATTGTGTCGAAAGCCTTTGCAAGGTCAAGGTAGGCTGTATGGACTGCCTTTCCTCATCAATGGCCTTGGTGACTGTTTCGAAGAAGTCGACCAAGTTCCAAAGGCATGATCTTCCCTTGACAAAGCCAAACTGGGTCGGGTCCAATGTCTGCAAGTCCCCTATATCTTTGTTTATGAGCTCCATTATGATCCTCTCCATAGCTTTGCAGACTAGACTTGTTAAGCTTATGGGGTGGTAATTACCAGGGTCCGTGAGGCGCCGCCTTTGTGGAGTGGGACCACAGTTGCCATCGCCACTCCTTGGGCACGTATCCTGTGGTAAGGCTGAGATTAAACAGCTGCCTTATGTGCGGGGTTAATTCCTCATTTAGCTCGTGTAGCACACAGCCGGGGACACCATCCGGTCCCATTGATGCTGTGTTTTTGCTTTAGAGAGAGCAGCTTTCACCTGCGCATTTGAGATGTCTGGGAGGCTACACTCGGCTGGGATAGTTATCTCTCCTTTGGGGGGGGGGGGTGAAGTTTGCACTGAACCTGTCTGCCAGTATGTTGGCAATGTCTGTGGGTTCAGTGATTTTTGTATCATTTTGGACTAATTCTGAGCATATCTGGGAGTTTCCACCCAGGTTCCTAACATAGCTGAAAAAGGCCTTATGATTGTCCTTTGAATCCATGGCAATTTTTCTCTCAAAATTGGCCTTAGTTGATTTTATGAGTGCTCGTAATTTTTACTAATAATGATCAGGGGTGACTTCCCTTTTATGGATTTTGTTCTATCATGTAATAGCTTTCTCCTCTTATTGTAAAGTTTGTTAATGGCTGGGGTCCACCAGACTGGACGTTTGCCCTTTGTGGAAAGAGTCTTGGCTTTATTTGGGATTGCCTGATCCATGCAGTCCTGGAGGTGTTCATAGAAGGCATTTGTAAGGGCTTCCATAGCTTGGGTTGTGGTTTCCTCTGGCTCAGGGGCCTTGAAGGATACCACACCAGTCTTGAGTAGTGTGAAGTTTGCTTTAGAGAAGTTCTTCACTATGGTCTTTTTTGTTTGGGGTGGGGCGGGACGTGGATCTCCAGTGAGATTAGTTTATGATCAGATCTCACCAATGAGGGATATACTTGCGGTGTGGAGCATTTTGTCCCCATGTTTGTGACAATGAGATCTAGTATATTTTCTCCTCTCGTGGGAACAGTGACTAGCTGTTCCATGGCATTTGAATTTATGAACTCCAGGAACCATTGGGCTAGAAAGTTAGGGCTTGAGTAATGTTCCCAGTCTATATTCGGGTAGTTGAAGTCACCCAATATGATGGTGTTTGGAGATACATTTATACCCTCCAGTGTCTTCAGGAAGGCTGTGTGGGGTTCCTGAGTTTGAGAGGGTGGCCTGTAGCATACTACAATTTGTAGAGCAGTTTTGCCTATGGTTAGTTGCACCTGGATGGTTTCGAGCTTTGTGCGTTGCCACCAACCTGGAGGTGTGGGTATCCTTTATGAATATGGATACACCCCTCCTTTTGTGGTGTGGTCCGGGTTTTGGGGCGGAACGCATGATATGAGGTAAAACCTAATAGTGCCGGGTGCTCTCAGGAGCCTTGAACCAGGTTTCAGTTACAGCACAGACATCGATGTTCTCCATACTGAGAAGGGCCTCGAGTGCGTGCATTTTGAGATTTAGACTTCTGGCATTGAGCAGCATTACCCTCAGTTTCTTCCCATTTTTGTTTTCTAGGGTGGTAGGTTTAGAATTTGGGCCTTGCCTAAACAAGGCACTATGGGGTGGCAAGAGCCTTAGCCAATTTCTGGAAACCCAGGGGTGACAGGTGCAAGCCGTCCCTTGAAGCAGCGTGGCTTGTCAAGCATGTCATCCCAGGCAGACAGACACTGGATCCCCTTTGAATGACACCAGACATTAAGCCAATTGTTAAAGCTGATCATCTTGTCTCTATATTGTGGCATCATTCTTGGTGAAGGAAGGATACTGCTCAGGGTTAGGGTCATACCTGCCTGGGCTACATAATCAGAGAGCTCCTCTATGTCTCTTTTCATGTAGTTCAGGGAGGTACGTCTCAGGTCGTTCACACCAGCATGGACAATGACTGTGTCATATTTGTACTTGCAGTGGAGTGACCCGAGTGCTTGTGTTATGTGGCGGATTCTAGCGCCCGATAGGCAGCTTACTGTGACCCTTTCCTTGTTCAGCCTGGTGAGTGGGACGTCAGTGTGTCTGACTATGGAGTCACCTATGACAAGTATGTTTGATGTTGTATTTGGCCTTAAGGGCTGTGACTGCTTTGCACACTGCTTTTGTGGTTTATGTGTTGCTTGTGGGGTGTCTTGAGGTAGCAGTTGTTTGGGTGTCTGCTTTGGAGGCCTCTGCTGTTTAGGTAAATTTTTACTCAGAGCCTCCGAGTATGTCTTTGTGTGTTTATGTGTTTGATTCAGTGGAGTGGTAGCATTATGTGAGGCTGGTTTTGTGGTGTGTGTAGTTGCCTTCTCCTCCTGTCTGGTCTTGCCAGTCCTGAGTTGAGAGAGCTCAGCCTCCAGTTTGGCTAAATAGCTGCATCTCTCAAGTATTTGTGTTATGTGGGAGGAGGAGAGGGTTGTCTGTGTACATGAGGCAGTTATAACATTGCCTCAAGATTCCCAGATTCACCAGCTGGACCGGAGAGGAGATTGACAACTGACCTTTGGACATGCTAGAATAATATTGGGAAATCCTTAATTGAAAACAAGGGCCAGTGGGGAGTGAGGGTGTAGTGCTTTTAATTTTTAGTGCTGACTTATATAATTGCTTTAGTGAGCAAGTGCCAGGTAACTTGAGTGCAATGTGCTACAAGTAACTAAATGCAAAAACGACAAACAGTAACTTTCTTTCAAGTGAAACAAGGAAATAAGTACAGTAAGCAATGCAGATATCACTAGTGATCCACAGAAGCGCTGAGAAGTTGCGTATTAGGTGGAATTAGCTTCCAGGGAAATAACAAGCAAACAAACAACAAGCATATAAACAAAGCTAGATTCAGCAGGCCTGGATCTAGTCTATGCTAGAGCAAACAAGGTGAACCAATTTCAGTAAGATACAGTTCAAATATTCAGGCACTATAAACCTTTAACCAGAAATTCCCAGCTCAGAAGGGCAGAGTCCAGCCTCTTCTCCCACAAGAGTGCAGACCACGAACCTTCTTAATGTAAAATAACTGGCCTGAAGCCCAAGTGCCTAAACTTGATGTTCACAGACAGCTCAGATTTTATTTGAATAGAACAAAAGATTTCAGGAAATCGGATCAGCTTTTTGTTTCCTTTTCAGACTCCAGGAAAGGTATGCCAGTGGCTAAAACAACTCTGTCTAATGGTTATCTGATTGTATCACCTTTGCTTATTCAGCTGCCAATATGCCCTTACAGCATAAAATTAAAGCTCACTCAACCAGAGCAGTTTCTACAGCTTCTGCTTTTTCTGCCAGACTTCCTATTGATAACATTTGTGCAGCAGCCACTTGGTCAAAACGTCATACTTTATCACTGATTACAAAGTTGACAGGGCCTCCTTTGGATCCACTGTCCTGAAAAATATACTCCCGTGAGCCACCCGTGATTTATGGTGCTTCGGACGCTACCCGTCAGTAAGAATGAACGGCAAGATAGAACAACTTCACATAATGAAGTTATGTACTTATCATAATGTTCCATGTGAGTTGTTCATCTCGCCTTCATTCTTAGGTCCTTCCCTCTTACCCCCTCCTGGGCTTTTAGAAGACCGAGATGCTAGATCCTTCTTGGTCACTCAACCCTTCTATACTTTCTCTTATGGAGTTATAGAATGACATATGGTATTATTTTACACAGCAAACAAGATCTGAGGTAACTCTAGGTGCATCATGGGATAGGGACTTGGCCTCGAGCTATTTGAAAACCTCGAGCTTTGTAGTAGGCCAACTCGGAGCCGAGGGATCGGCTCCAAACCCATCAGTAAGACTCAACTTGGAGGTTCTTGGAGCCATCCTTTCCTCTCAAGGAATCTGCACTATACAGCTACTCTCCAGTGTTGGTCTTGCTGCCAAGCCAAGCTGGACTAGAGACCAATCCTTTCTGGGTACCATGGCTCCCATAGGAAGTGTTTCTGGTTTTGTCTCAAGCTCCACCTTTGAGGCTTTTGAGAGGAAATGCTGTCTCATTCTAGGGAGCAGAAATCCCCCTCTGACGTGGATCCATCCCCCCTCACAGGATTTCCGTGAGTCCTGATCCTGCTCTTTCTGTCCCATTGGAACATCCAGCCTCTAAACGTCTTAAGTCAATCCACATAGAGGGCCCTCAGTCATCTTCTGAGTTATCCACGGAGCATCACACTGAAGGGGTTTCATCAAGCACGTGAAAAGGAGGCACATTGGCTCCCCACAAGAGTCCCTAACTGAAGATACTGACATTTGATGTGCGGGAGGGGTCCACCCAGATGTCACCTTGAGGACATCTCATTTGGTGAAATACTAGAACTACTCAGATAGAAAGGGGAGTTCGTCCTTAGAAGCTCCATCCCAAAAGGAGTCATTATTTTTCAAGGCTTTTGGAACTGGCCCATCTACTTCTTTAGTGGTCTGACTCGCTGACAAGATGGTAGATTTAATCTATAAGCAGGTATGAAAGGAACTGGATGTGGTTGAGCCAATCCTTTACAAGCCTGACAAATTTGGGGTTTCACCAAAAGACCAGGAGCAAGGCACTTGCTGTTGATTCTATGGTGGTGGCAGCTTCCACCAAAAAGGAACTGTCTGAAGAGAGTTCCATTGTCCATCCCTCTAACAGGGAGTCTAAGGCATTGGACAGGATTGGGAGGCAGGTCTGTGTATCAGCGACTTTCACTGTCAGGGCACTGAATTATCTGGCATGTGTTATAGAGGGATCTGACCAAGGAGTTCACATGCTGTCTGTTGGGTCCTTTTCTGATGAGGATAGGGAATCTGTTGACTCACAGTTGGCCACCCTTCAGTCATGGTGTAATGTCTTGATTTACCTCAGCTCCAGTGTGATAGAAGATCTTTTTAGAGCTGTGGGCACTGGCATAACCTTTAGGAGATATGCCTGGAAGCGCCTCTGTAATTATGTGGAGCACTTTAAGACATCCTTCGTTAACAGTCTTATGTTGGATAGACACTTTTCAGTCCAAAAGTTAGCAATGATGTCCAGGAGTGAGCAAGATGGTAAAGACCCTGTCTGCCATAGGAATGCAGTTTTCTATCCCTCCAGAAGACCTTTTCTAGAATCCAGAAGGAGAGGGAAAAACTATGGTTCTGTAAGCCATAAGGGTTTAGTCCTGGTACTCCTGTCTAGAGACGCACTTCTCCAAACTAGAGAGGGGAACTCTAATGGTGGATATTACCGGTCTGGAAGAGGTGGCATACTACAAAACTATAACTTTCAGGATCCTTTCTTAGATAGGCCTTATCAGTGTTCCTGAACATTTACCAACTGTCGCACTCTGGATGCAGTCGGGGGGAGGGTGTTTATCCCTGCACCCCATAGCCTCGACTTCCATCACTTCGGATGCTTGGGTGCAGAGGATTACAATCAGAGTCTACTCCACCGCGTTTCTCTCCCCTCCACCATACTTAAACTTCTTGATGTTCCTTCCTGCCTAAGGGAACAGCATCATTAGACATTAAACAAAGCAAAAACCTGCTATAAACATTATAGTGCATAGTTTCATAGGTTGATACTAAGCTATCGGCCCTAGGGCCTATACAAGCCTAACAATAACAATTCCCTGGCTATTTCTTCCCACAATATTTACTTTCCTGGACCCCTGTCTAGCAGGGCGACTGACGTGATCCCTGGAGTAAATTTCCTATCTCCCAATCTCTCCAATCGTTAAGGTTTTTTTTGAAGAGGGCCAAAGAGGCACTCTGCTTGACATGTATGGGCAGTCTATTCCAGAGTCTGGGGAGTCTCTGGGTCAGGAACCTATCCCTCCAGCATGTTTTATTCATTGTAATGACAAGGTTTAAATCCCTGGAGCGTGTGTCTCTGAGGGATTGGGATTTCTTTACGTGTAGCATGTCCAACAGCTCTGGGTTTGACATGGCCTTGTATATTAAGCAGAGATCGCCTCTGAGTAAACGATATGCAACAGAGTATAACTGGAGTTTTTTTAGACGGTCAGCATAGGGCATCTGCTTTAGGCCTGTGATTCTTTTAGTGAGGTATTTCTGCGGCCTTTCCAGTTGTTGCAGATGTCTTGAGAGGTACATACCAAACGGGGCATTGTATTCTATAATGGGTCTAATGGGGGATGAGTACAGTGCGACAATGACCTCTTTTTTTTTTTTTCTGGATGAAAAGCCCTTAAGTGATGAGGTGTGCCACATAGAAGGATTTCCTTTTTTTCACTAAATATTTTTTTATTATTTCAAATAAGATGTCTTAAACATTACGTGAAATAAAGATAAATAACATATTTACAATTCCAAAACATTACTAACTTCAAACCATTATATAACTATTTACATTGGTGTCTATGCAAATAACATTGAAATTCTATATTGTATAAAGTTAGAAACATAAAATGATACATCTTCTTCGATCTTTTCAAGTATTTCCAGTACTTTCATCCAAGAGTAATAGTAAGAAGTAGATCTTTTAGTTCTGTTCTTCACTGTTAATATTTCCATGTGAGCAACTGTTGTTGTTAAAGTCTCAAATTCCTTGAACGTAGGCGAAGCCTCATTTTTCCAGTGTATAGTTATGATTTTACGTGAAATTGCCAATAGTGACCATAGGATTTTAGTGTCTTTTTTTGGTACACAGTTTGGAATAGGAAGAAGGATTTCCTGACTGTTGTGGTGATGTGGTTATCGCAGGTGAGGCCACTGTCTACCTGTGTCCCTAAGTCTCTTATCACACTTTTGATGTTTAGTGTACTGCCACCTATGTGGTAATTAATGGGTACATGTTTTTTTCCAAAGGGGATAACTATGCATTTCTTGGCATTGAGCTTGAGCCCATGGCTCTGGCACCAAGCATCTATTTCTTTAAGGCCCTTTTGTAGAATATCCACATCATTTGGGGATTCAATAATGGCTCTCTGTTTGCAGTCATCTGCGAACTATGTTAGCCAGAGTCCCTTAGTGTTGGCCTGTACTTAATGAACACCCAGGCAGATGTCCTGCCTGACTTGCAAGGATCTGGAGTTTACTCAAGAGTCTTTTTAGCCCCAAACCTCAGGCCAGTTTTGGACTGAAGTCATTTGAACAAGTTTGTGAAGCAAATGAAGTTGTAGATGGTCATTGTATAGTCCATCCTTCCACTGCTAAGGAAGGACAATTGGATGTGCTGAAGAGACCTTCAGGAAGCATACTACAACATAAAAGTGAGCAGATGCTCCAGAAGGTTTTTCCACTTCCAGCTGAGAGCCAGTTATTTCCAGTTCAGATACCTGCCTTTTGGTCTCACCACATCTGCCTTGGTGTTCATGAAGTGCATGGCAGTGGCTAAGCTTACTTTAGACTGCAGTGTTCCCTTACTGGGACGACTGTCTCATAATCGCCCCATGATGAGTCTTCTCCTCCAAGCCAGACACTGTTCTCAATTTCTGCTCCCCAATAAGCATCATGGTGAGTACAGCCAACTCTAAAACTTCACTCTGTCCATATCTTGGAATTCATTGGCCCTCTTGTGGACACAAATTGCCAGGTTTCCACAAACTGGGGTCTCCACACTCCACAAAAAGTCACTGGTTGTTCTTTCATGTTGGAATCCACCTGCAAAATTGATCCTATGTCTTCTCAGCTCAGTGGCAGCTGCTATCACCTTGATTCCACAGTGGACTTTGTTGTCTCTGTGGTCAGTTAGACATCAGCACTTGAGTTTTCATGTCTCCCTCACAGAAATATGCAAGACTCATATTCACTGGGGGTTATAGTTCCCAACAGGCTCACGTCTGTCCTTTTATGCTGCCCTTTTACAAGCCACAGTGACCACAGATACTTCCCAACTAAGGTGCAGGAGGGCATCTCCTGGGAAAGACTGCTCAAGGCACAGAGTCCCTTGCAGAGGCCAGTCAGCAGGTACTTGGGTTAGGTATGTAAAGTGACACATTCTTGCTGGTTATCTGATTGTATTTCACACGTCTAGAAAGAGAATGGCTGGCCCTTACCAAGACGTCTTAAAACTTACTTAGCTAGATCTGTCACTATATCTACAGCATTCTTCTTCAGAGTATCACTTCACATTTTTGCTGCTGCTGCAAGTTGGTTCAATGTCCATACCTTCATTTTCCACTATAAATTGGATTTACATTCAAGATTGAGAGATTCCTTTGGTTTGGCATTGCTCCTCAATATTCAGTCATGAGACCTCCTAAGTGTAATAGGATTATAGGAGATTACTAGGCTAATGGCCCTGGGGCCATTACAAGCCTAGCTAAGAGTTTATCCTCAGAAAAGAAACCTGAATCAGCATCTGTCACCCCTGTCATTGAGGGACACAGGTGGAACCCCTAGGACAAATTTGTGGTTTCCCATCCTTTCATCAAGGTTGCGCTTGAAGAGAGTCAGCAACGTACTTTGTTTGACATGTATGGGGAGTCTATTCCAGAGATGTGGCAGCCTCTGGGAGACAAACCTGTCTCTCCAGCAGGTTTTGTTAATGTCACATATTAGATTTAAGCCTTTTGATTGGATAATGTATGAGGAGTTAGACTTACAGTTATGGAGCATCCTTCGTAGAGCAGGGTCTGAGATTGCCTTGTAGACTAGACACAGATTACCTCTGAGCAATCTGTATGATACCGAGTAGTGTGATAGTGATTTGAGCCTCTCCACATGGAGGCCATGGATTCTTTTTGTGAGTTATTTCTGTGGCCTTTCCAGTTGGTGCAGGTGTTTGGAGAGGTACATATCAAATGGGGTGTTGTACTCAATTGTTGGCCTAATGAGGGAAGAGTACAGAAAGGTAATAACCTTCTTTTTTCTGGATGCAATCCCTTTACTTATGAGATGAACCAAGTAAAAGGCTTTTCTCACCACTGCCGCTACATGATAATCAAATGTGAGATTGTTGTCAACCTGTGCACCCAAGTCTCTCACCACAGGTTATGTGCTTAGGTGGTTGCCATTGATGTGGTAATCAGTAGGGCCATATTTTCGCTGAATGGCATGATAATACATTTTTTTTTGCATTTAACTTAAGGCTGTGACTTTGGCATCAGTCATTTGTTGCTGTGAGACCTCTTGTAGTATGTTAACATCATTTGGGTAATCAGTGACACCACCCAACTTGGTCATCCCTGGACCTCTGAGAAGTAGAAGACAAGCAGTAGGGGTCCCAGGACAGATCCCTGTTGAACACCACTAGTGACAGGTCCATTGTCGGAGGTGGTGGCACCTATTTTGACCTTGTGGGTCCTATAGTAGCTGTGGACTGTGTCCCATCCTTTGAGGAATGGACTGAAGAACATCAGATATGAAAAGTTATGTACTTACCATAATGATAGATCTGTGTTATCTGCTTCTGTCTTTCCTCAACTTCCTCCCACCCAACTTCCCCAATCTTTGAATGTTTTCATGGGCACTGGAATGATTGTCCTTTTAGCTGCCTTGATCATGTTGTCTTTAAGCTCTGTGTTTGTCAGCTGTTTTCAGTCTTTGAAGTATTTGGTTTTATAGGTATGGGAGAAATTTCCTTTACACTGATATAAGGGCAAACCCAATCTTCGGTAATTCTGTTCTTGCAGGGGGTTAAATGGATCGAAACTCTGAGGTTGGTCGAAGTCTGATTGGAGATAGATCTGATAACCCATCCTTAAGGAAGGACAGACGCAGACAACACAGATCTATTGTTATGGTTAATATTTACGTTTTGTTTTTACCCACCAACACAAAACTGTTTAATCCTAAGTCAAGGCTCAAGCTACCAAGGTCTTGACTTCACTTGTGGCTTTTTGGAAAGAGTGAGATTCAAGATGTTTTGTAGAAGCAACAGTATGGTCTTGTGTGAACATTTTACAAAGCACAGTAAACAGATTCCTTTTTCATGTGTAGTACTGGCTTTCCTAGGACCATTCTCAAGTGGCTTCTGCACCTTCATCCTTCCTCCTCCCAGTCTTGTTATAGCTTAGACTACTGCAACAGTTATCTGTGTAAGAACATAGAACAGTTTTGTAAGTAAACGTAGCATAAAAGTAGATGTTTGAATGATCGCTGCTGTAGTAGCCACATACACTCTTCCCTTTCCATTATTTTTGTATTTTTTTTCATTTTCCAGCAAGTGGGCATTTAGTATTATTTTCTTAGCATTGTCTTTCTCCTGGTAGTGGCCTCTCTCCCTCTCTCTCTGTTGGCATGAAAGCTTGTCACCCAAACCTGTCTTTTAAAGCAGTGATTATTCAGACATATACAGTTATTATAAATTTATTTATACAACTGTACTTTATTCTACCATTTAACTTTCATAATTATGAATTACCAGGGTCATATGTTAAAATTCGTACTGGCCTTTTTAAGACCTGGACAAAGTTAGCTGTTAACCTTCCTTCTTCAGAAGTTTAAACTTTCCTTTAATTGTGGCTGCTTCCCAAGTAAACAAACAGTGATTCTGCTGGTGCTGAATTCAGAACTGTTGCCACTGGGTCAGTTATGACAGGATTTGATTGATCACATTCTCAAAACATACCAAAGAATGTTAAGGCAGAAATTTTAATTTCTTAAATTTTAAATTCTCCCCAAGGCAAAGATGTTTTGTTTGGCCCTTTTGCTTCTGAGGTCATACAAAGATTTTTTTTCACTTGTGACATAAATGTAATCAAACCTTACTAACAAGATCACATTTGCAATGTACATTACATATATTGTTTTAATCAATATAATTAAACCAGAATTACATAAATTGTTCAATTCTTGCTTTCTCTTAAACCTCATTCCTTCCCCAGAACATTTTCCTGTAATTATGGTTCACAAAATTTCGATTTTTTTATGCAATTTACTCCTACCCTTTTGTAAAGTTCCCACTTCCTCTTATTTTATTTCTGTTACAATATCGATTACTTTAAGTATAGTTGGTTTAGACTTTGATTTCCATTTTCTAGTAATTGATTTCTTTCTGCAGCAGCCAGAATTAAATTTAACAAGGCCTTACTATTCTAGGCAGTTCAGATATTGTATCCCAGCTCAAAAAAATCATTTCTTTAGGCACACTCATTTGTTCACCCAGTATTCCTGACAGAGTACTATGTAGGGAATTTTTAAAGTCTGCCAACTCATACTCTGAGAATATATGCTCCCAGGTACCTCTTCACTCCCCATTACACCTTGGAGTATAAAAGTACCTATACAGTAACTTCTGGCCAAAAATCCTAAATCTTCTAGATTTTTACACATATTTGGGAGCCATGTGCATGCGCTCTTGTTGTTTGTGTGAATTGCTTACCTAATCTCTCCTGCCGATCTTTTCTGACCTCCTCTGATTGATTCCTATAGTTATTGTGCAATATTTTTTATGTAGTACTAATTATCCCTTTTTTAACAGCAGCTTCTATTCTAAGTTCAACTAAAAACTCAAACAGAACAGATCTTACACTTAGGATTCCCTTATCCCTTTCTCTTTCTGTACGCTATCAGTCTCTGATAGGGAGGGCAGTCTCTAGCATGCAGTCCAAATGTCATCTTTGGCGTCTTCCCATTCTGTTACCTTTCCCTCTCTAATTATTTATTCCCAATACCTTGGTTTCTTTGCCAGCTTCCTCCAGTAAAATTCTTCTGCCCCCTCTTGCCTATTCTCTGTTCCCCTTTTGCAGTCATACCTATTGACAAAACTTCCTTTCTCCCTCTCACTCCCTAAAGGGCCCATAAACATACCAGAAGAATGTAGAGCCTCGGCAATCACTGACACACAGGTTAAAACAGCCCTGTCCAAAGCCAAAAACACAGCTTCAGTGGGACCGGATGGTGTCCCAGGCTGTGTCTTACATGAACTCCAAAATGAACTAACCCCTCACCTAAATACACTGTTCAAACTCAGCCTCTCTACAGGCTACGTACCCATAGAGTGGCGCACAACAACAGTTATCCCGCTCCACAAAGGTGGAGCCACAATGAACCCCAGGAACTATCGCCCTATAAGCCTGACTAGCCTGGTCTGCAAGGCTGTGGAGCACATCATCATTGAACTCATTAACAGAGACATTGGGAACCTCCAAACATTGGACCCTACCCAGTTTGGCTTTGTTAAGGGCAGATCATGCCTCCTAAACCTGGTGGACTTTTTTGAGACAGTTACCAAGGCTTTAGACGTGGGAAAGGAGGTTCACACAGCCTACCTAGACCTCGCAAAGGCTTTCGACACCATTCCCCATTCTGATATTATAGACAAGCTCACCAGCCTGAACATAAACCCCTATGTCACGAGATGGGTTGCCAATTGGCTCACTAATAGAACCCACAAGGTGAGAGTTGCAGGCTCTAGGTCCAACTCTAAAACTGGTTTACAAGTGGCATCCCCCAGGGCTCAGTTCTGGGACCCTTCCTGTTTGGTATATACTTCTCAGAGGTACAGGCAAGCACAGGAGGACAATGGCTGACCAAGTTCGCAGACGACTGCAAACTGGGGGCCATAATTGACTCTCTGGCTGATACAGACATCCTCCATAAGGGTCTCACTGAGATGGATACCTGGTGTCTAAATCATGGCCTCAAGCTAAATGCCAAAAAGTGCATAGTCATCCTCTTTGGAAAAAACAAAGTACCCGCGAACTACCGCATACGTGTAGTCCCCCTAAATGCAGGAAATATAATAAGGGATCTGGGGACCCAAGTAGATAGTAATCTCTCGTTTGATAATCACATTGCCAAGGTGGTAGAAAATCCTTCTATGTGGCCCAGCTAATCACAAAAGGGTTCGCATCTAGAACAAAAGAGGTTATTGTAACCCTCTACTCATCACTCATCAGACACATCATAGAGTACAACGCCCCATTTGGGATGTACCTTACAAGACACCTGCAACAGCTGGAAAGACCACAGAAGTACCTCACCAAGAGGATTACTGGCCTCAAACAGATGCCCTATGCAGCCCCGACTGAAGAAACTCCAGCTGTACTCCGTTGCATACCGCTTACTCAGAGGTGATCTCTGCCTGATATACAAGGCCATGTCCAACCCAGAATTGATGGACATGCTCCACCTTAAAAAAAAAAAAATCCCTGAGAGCCGCACACTCTAGGGATCTAAACCTCACCGCAACGATAAACTCACTAACACTGTTTAAGAGAAACCTTGACAAGTGGATGGGAAACAGAAAATTTACCCCAGGAATCACTGCAGTGGCTCTGCTGGACAGAGGCACAGGGAACTAATGGCTCTGCTGGACAGAGGCACAGGGAACTATTCTAAGGGGGTGGCAAAAGCCAACACATTCTGGCTGGGCTTACAGATACCCTCGGGCAGATAGCCTAGTACTTACCTATGAACCTATATTGGCTTAGTTCTTAGTATACTTTCTGCTGCTTTATGAATATAATCTGTATGACTGTTGTTGATGTTCATCGTGTTTCACTGTTGTAGTCATTACACTTGGGTTATCCTGTTGGCAGGCTACACGCAGTCGGCCTGAATTCCAAAGGCCTGGTCTGGCGTCGGTTGCTGTCGCCTCTTCCCTGACGTCAGTGCGCCAGGGGTATATAAGATGCAGCCGACGCAATTTTCTTCAGTTTTTCTTGCCCCAGATGTCATGTGCCCCCAAGAAGGTAGGCAATACATATTGCTTATAAAAAACATACACTAAAATAAAACAATACCTTCATCTACAAGCAAATACACCACATAGGTTGTATAGGATAGAGAAGTAAAAGCAGTTCGCAAGTGCCGGTCGGCCGACTCCTGAGATTTTCGAAATTGAATTTCAGAACCAAAGTCTTCAATAAAGCTAAGTACCCCATTGGGGAAACTTTTTCTTGCTCCAGACCAATGTCAGTAAAAGTTAACAATTGTATTTCTTGTGGGAAGAAAATACCTCATAAGGATTTTCACTCTTACTGTTGTCCTTGCCTAGGCCCTGACCACGACATTGCTAGTTGTCGGTTTTGTGCTAGATTCAACCAACACACTATTAAGCGTCGGTTTGAGTTTGCTTTACATTACTTTAGCCAAAGGTTTAACTACATAATGCCGTCGTAACAACCGACGACTGGAATTCATAAAAAACGCAAAGACAAAGAAAAGGACAAGCATCCGAGGTCCAAAACCGACGACAAAGCCTCTTCTAGGCCAGTCACCGGTTCGCCGGTTCTCAGTGAGGCACTTTCGCAGACCCTGACACCCGCTACCTCAGAGCCACAGGCTGCCTCCGACTCCCACGTGGAGACAACTAGGCCTCTGGAAACTCAAAGTATTGGGCCTACGGGAACTATTCCCTCAGATGGGTCTGGAGCTGCTGAGCAGGCATCGGCTTCTGAGGGTGTTTTCAGACCTACACAGCTTACTATCAAGTCCACTTCAGCAGCCAAGGCAAAGTCTAAAACACCATTAAAGACAAAGAAACAAGTACAGCATTCTCCTGGACAGTCTTCCATACCAAAGAAACAGATGCTTAAAATGGCCGAGGACCTAATTATTTGATCAGGGTTTCCCATCCCCCTCCTGATAAAAGGCCTAGGCAAGACACTGACTATGACTCCTCTGACCAGGTTTCTATTTCCTCTGATTCCTCTTCAGAACAGGGATATAATCTTCCTCCCTATGAGGACTCTGTTGCTGAAGAATCTATCCCTTCAGCCTCTCATAGGTTCATACTAGGCTATCTGCCCTGGGGCAATTATAAGCCTAGCCCGATTCTGTATGGCTTACGCCACCCCTTGATTTGAGTATACTGTGCCCTTTTTAAGGTTTAGTTTACTGTGCCTCTGTCCAATAGTGACATGGGAGTAATCCCTGGGACAAACCTATGATCCCCCATCCACCTATTGAGATTCTTCTTGAAGAGATTCAGTGAGGTGCTCTGCCTCACATGAACTGGAATTCTATTCCAGAGCGAAGGGAGCCTCTGGGTTATGAACCTGTCCCTCCAGCAAGTTCTATTTATTTCTGTGCTGAGGTTCAAGTCCCTCGAGCGTGTGGCTCTAAGGGATTTAGATTTACTGAGGTGGAGCATGTCCATTAATTCTGGATTTGACATAGCTTTGTATGTCAGGCATAGATTGCCTCGAAGTAGGCGGTATGCAACTGAGTAGAGCTGGAGTTTTTTTAACCGAACAGCATATGGCAACTGTTTGAGACCCTTGATCCTCTTGGTGAGATACTTTTGGGGTCTTTCTAATTGCTGCAGGTGTCGGGTAAGGTACATCCCAAAAGGGGCATTGTATTCTATGATGGGCCTGATGAGGGATGAATAAAGGGGCACGATTACCTCTCTTGATCTAGATGTGAAACCCTTCGTGATGAGGTGGGCTATGTAGAAGGTCTTTCTAACCACTTTGGCAATGTGGTTTTCAAAGGAGAGATTGCTATCAACTTGGGTCCCCAGGTCCCTAATAACTTTCTCTGTACTTAATGGGTTTCCGCCTATGTGGTAATTTGTGGGCACATTGTTTTTGCCAAAGGGTATGACTATACATTTTTGGCATTTAGCTTTAAACCATGGTGCTGGCACCAGTTATCTGTCTCTGTGAGACCTTTTTGAAGGATGTTTGTGTCAGCTGGAGAGTTGATTATGGCGCCCAGTTTGCAGTCATCTGCGAACTTGGTGAGCCATAGTCCTCCCACGTTTGCCTGTACCTCGGAAAAGTATATACCGAACAAGAGTGGTCCCAGGACAGAACCCTGTGGGATGCCACTTGTGACCGGTTTCGAGTCGGACATGGCTCCAGCAACTCTCACTCTGTGGGTTCTGTCTTTGAGCCAGTTTGCGACCCATCTTGTGACATAGGGGTTTATATTTAAGCTGGATAGCTTATCTATGATGCCCGAGTGGGGTATTGTGTCAAATGCCTTTGCAAAGTCCAGATAGGCTGTGTGGACTACCTTCCTTTCATCTATGGCTTTGGTGACTGTTTCGAAGAAGTCAACCAGGTTCAAAAGGCAGGATCTGCCCTTGACAAAGCCGAACTGGGTAGGATCTAGTGTCTGTAGGTCCCCAATGTCTTTGTTTATGAGCTCCATGATGATCCTCTCCATAGCCTTGCGGACTAAGCTAGTCAGGCTTATGGGGCGATAGTTTCCAGGGTCCGTAGAGGCTCCACCTTTGTGGAGTGGGACCACTGTTGCTGTACGCCATTCTGTGGGCACATATCCTGTAGTGAGGCTGAGATTGTATAGCTGTTTTATTTGAGGGATTAGTTCCTCTTGGAGTTCATGTAGGACGCAACCTGGGATGCCATCTGGTCCCATGGAAGCAGTGTTTTTGCTTTGGAGAGGGCAGCCTTCACCTGAGCATCAGAGATGTTTGGAAGGCAGCCCTCTGCCGGGATAGATACTTGCTCTTTGGGGAGGGGAGAAGTTTGTACTGAACCTGTCTGCCAGGATATTGGCGATGTCTGTGGGTTCAGTGTATTTTTGTCATTTAGAATCAACTCAGAACAAGTCTGGGAGTTGCATCCCAGGTTTCTAACATAACTGAAAAAAGCCTTATGATTGTCTTTGGTGTCCTGTGCAATTTTTCTCTCAAGCTGGCCTTGGAGGATTTTATGAGGATCGTAATTTTTGCTAGTACTGATCAGAGATGCCTTCCCTAGTAGGGATTTTGCTCTATCATGTAGTAGCTTCCTCCTTCTGTTGTACAGTTTATTTATGGCAGGGGTCCACCAGACTGGACGCCTGCCTTTGGATGATTGGGTCTTGGTTTTGTTTGGGATAGCATGATCCATGCATTCCTGGAGATATCCGTAGAATGCGTTTATATAGGATTCTGCAGTTTGGGCCGTAGTTTCCACTGGCCCTGGGGCCTTGAAGGATTCCACTTCAGTTTTGAGAAGTGAGAAGTTCGCTTTTGAGAAGTTTTTTACTCTGGTTTTCTGGGCTGGGGGTGGAGTCGGGATGTGGACATCCAGTGAAATTAATTTATGGTCTGATCTTACCAATGAGGGATATACTTCTGGTGTGGAGCATAGAGTCCCCATGTTGGTAATGATCAGGTCTAGTATGTTGTCCCCTCTTGTGGGAGTGCTGACTAGTTGTTCCATAGCATTTGAGTTTATAATTTCCAGGAACCTTTGGGCTAAGGTGCTGGGGCTTGAGTAGTGCTCCCAGTCAATGTTTGGGTAGTTGAAGTCGCCCGATATAATGGTGTTCGGAGAGATCTTCATGTTCTCCAATGTTTTCAGGAAAGCCGAGTGTGATTCCTGACTTTGAGAGGGTGGTCTGTAGGATGCTATAAACTGAAAAGCAGTCTTGCCCACTGTTAGTTGCACATGGATGGTCTCCGATACTTCGTGCAATGCCACTAACCTGGAGGTGTGGATATCCTTGATAAGTATGGAAACTCCCCCTCCTTTTGTGGTTCGTTCCTGGTTTTGGGGCCGAAAAGCATGATATGAGGTATAGCCTGGTAGTGCTGGGGTGCTCTCTGGAGCCTTGAACCAGGTTTCTGTCACTGCACAGATATCGATGTTCTCCATACTGAGGAGAGTTTCGAGTGCGTGCATCTTGAGGTTAAGACTTCTGGCGTTTAGCAGCATTACCCTTAGTTTCTTGTTCCTTGTGCTGTCTATGGAGGTGGGTTTGACTTTTGAGCCTTGCCTAAAAAAGGCACTATGGGGGTGGCAAGAGCCTTTGCCAATATCCGAAAGCCCAGTGGTGACAGGTGCAAGCCGTCCCTAGCGAAGCAACGTGACTTGTTGAGTATGTCATCCCAGGCTGACAGACACTGGATCCCCTTTGAATGACTTTTAGCCAATTGTTAAAATCGATCATTTTGTCTTTGTACTGTGGCATCATTCTAGGTGAGGGTAAGATGCTGCTCAAGGTCAGGGTCATACCAGACTGGGCTACATGATCAGAGAGCTCCTCTATGTCTCTTTTCATGTAGTCCAGGGAGGTACGTCTCAGGTCATTCACACCAGCATGTACAATGACCAAGTCATATTTGTATTTGCTTTGGAGTGACCTGAGTGCTTGCGTTATGTGGCGGATCCTAGCACCCGACAGGCAACTCACCGTGACCTTCTCTTTATTCAGCATTTTGTGCTCCTCCTGAGGATTACTCTTTTGGGGAAACCTTGCACACCATGAGGGAGCGGTTCTATTGGGAGAGCCAGGATTATTCAGAATCCAAGAAAAGGCTCAGAGACTTTCTTTTACTGCCTCTGCACAGGCCCCTTGCTGTCCCCCCTGTACTAGATATTGTTGATGATGTTTTTTCTGAATCCAGTTTGTCTCCTGATTCTTTACCCCCTGCACCAGTCAAGCCAGATAGATACTACAGGGTCACAGACTCACATACATTGCTTTATAAAAACCCTGCTGCTGACCCAGAAACAATTTCTCAGGGTCCCAAAGGGGGGGTCAAGGCTTCCACTGCAAAAAACCCTTACACTTCTGCTACTTTAGCTGTAAGGGCTTTAAACTGCCAATTTCACATGCTTAAATATCAACAATACCTAATGTCTTTGCTAAAACAGAAAATGCTTACAAGCTCAGAATGTTCTGACAATAAGGAAATGCAGGATTTATTGCATGCAGCTGAACAAGTGGTAAAGCATACTCTGCAGTGTGGTTTTGATTCATTAGAGGCTTCTTGCAGAGCCGCAGTTACAGGTTCTGTCATTCGAAGGCATGCTTGGTTAAAAGAACAAAGTTTACCTGATCATGTTAAAGCAAAATTGTTGGATGCTCCATTACAGCACGATACTTTGTTTGGTGTTACGGCAGAAGAGGTGTTAAAGAAAATGGAGGATAAAGCAAAATCAATGCAGACAGTAAAGGATTTCTTACAGGTTCAGCCACCTAGATTTAGCAGGAACTGGCCTTCTAGAAATTGGTCCGTTCCAGTGTCAGACAGGCCACAAAGAGGCAGATACAGATGCCCAAGAGGCAGATCTCAGCCCCAAGGCTCATACAGACCTAAACAATGGGGTGCTTCAGCCCCCAAAGGCGGAGAAGACAAATCACAACCTTACAGGAAACAGTCCTAATGACTTCCCTCTACGAATGCCAAGCACCTACCTTTTGGCAGCACCCTTAGGGGGAAAACTAGCACTTTTCTCACAAAATTGGCACATGATCACCCAGGACAAATGGGTGCTGAATATTGTTTCTCAGGGTTACAGGTTCCACTTTCACACCCTAACAAGGTCAAAAGGTATGCCAGACCTGCCACAAAATCAATGGGCAGAGGCACAAAAACAAATTTCTGCTCTCATGGACATGAGAGCTATTCAAAAAGTACCACAGCAAGAACAGGGACAAGGATTTTACTCAAGACTTTTCTTGGTACCCAGAAAGGACAATGCCTGGAGACCAATACTGGACCAGTCAATTCTAAATACTTTCCTGGATGTTCCAAAATTCAAAATGTTGACACTGCAGCAACTTCTACCCATGCTGGGCAAGAAGGCTTGACTAGTTACTTTAGACCACAAAGAGTCATACCTGCATGTCCCAATCAGACAATCTTGCAGAAGATACCTCAGATTCATAGCTGGCTCAATGCATTACCAATTCTCTGCACTGCCCTTTGGCTTATCTACTGTGCCCAGGGTCTTCACAAAATGCCTGGCACCAGTAATTGCATTTTGCAGACAAAGAGGAATTCAAGTATATTCCTACTTGGATGACTGCCTTATTCAAGCAGAGAGCAAGGACATTCTACTAAAACATCTGGCGTTTGTAAAAAGATTACTAATTTACCTAGGGTACACAGTAAAGGAAAAGCAATCAAAACTAGTGCCCTCTCAAGAGATAATATTTCTGGGTGCAAGCTTAAATACAACTGCCCAGATGGCTTATCTGACGCCAGACAAGCAAAGACAACTGACTCATTACTTTCAGATGATGGCAACAAAGATCCAGCTACCTGCAAGAAAAATTCTGCAGGCTTTGGGCTTCATGGCATCCTGCATCCTGCTAATTCCGTATGCAAGACTGCATATGAGGAAGCTACAATGGTATCTAAAAAGTGTTTGGACTCAACATTGCCACAGCCTGGAAACAATAATAACTCTTATTCCCTGCCTGCAACAGGAGTTTTGATGGTGGGCACTGGCCTGTCACCACAACAAGGGACAGCCTTTCATTTTACCCACAGCCAGGCAGACACTAACAACAGATGCATCGGATTATGCTTGGGGGGCACACATGGCAGGAAAATGTATTCAGGGCACGTGGCCCGCGGGCCAAATGCATCTTCACATCAATCAAAAAGAGATGCTAGCTGTACAGAATGCCCTGACAGCCTTCAAGGATCTACTACATCCAGGACAACTATTACTAAAGACGGACAATACCACAGTTATGTGGTACATAAACAAGCAAGGGGGCACACATTCCTACCCCCTCTGCAGGCAAGCCATGACTTTGTGGAACACAGCACTGACCTATCAAGTACATCTGCAGGCACATTTCCTGCCAGGAAAGAAAAATACTCTGGCAGACGAACTAAGCAGAAACCTCATGGACCCTCACGAGTGGAAACTAAATCCACAGGTCTTCAGCATGATAACAAGGAAGTGGGGATGCCCAGACATAGATCTTTTTGCCTCCCCTCACAACTGCCAACTACAGAGATTCTGCACAAGGACTTATCACTCACAAGCATGGAAAGTGGATGCTCTATCATTCATCTGGAAAACCTTATCAGTTTATGCCTTTCCACCACTGCCTCTCCTTCCCAAGGTGCTCCTAAAAGTCAGACAAGAGAAGCCAAAAATTATTCTTATTGCCCCAGACTGGCCACGCCAGCACTGGTACCCAATCCTAAAGAGCTTGTCTCAAGGCCCAGCCTGGACTTTACCTCAAATTCCTCATCTTCTGACTCAACAAAACAATCAGCTCCTGCACAGCCACCTCAGAACCTTAAATCTGGCTGCATGGAGGATAATATAACCACTCAGAACACACCTCTCTCTAAAGCTGTCATGGATGTCATTTTGGAAGCCAGGAGGCCCAGCACCAGGAAATCTTATGCAGAAAAATGGAAGAGATTCTGTGCTTGGAACCAGGCACAAGGACTTGAACCACTTGTTCCAAATATTCCTCAGATTTTACAATACCTAACTGAGATGCTGGACAAAGGCCTATCCTTCTCATCAATTAAGATCCATGTCTCTGCCATTTTGGCTCATTACAATTACGGAACCTCCTATTTTCTCTCATCCACTGCTAAGACAGTACCTCAGAGGGGCAAAAAACATAAGACCCCCAAGGAGAGCACCGATACCTACATGGGACCTCAACTTTGTTTTAGAAAAGCTCACACTGCCTCCTTTTGAGACAGCCAATACAGCTGATATAAAATTCTTATCATGGAAAACTGCTCTGCTCCTAGCAATAACTTCAGCAAGAAGAGTCTCAGAGTTACAAGCACTAATGGCAGTGAAACCTTTTATCATTTTACATCTGGACAGGGTTTCTCTAAGGACAAACCCAACATTTATGCCAAAGGTAGTATCCATTATGGCTCTTAACCAAACCATTAATTTGCCAACATTTTATCCAAATCCCCAGAATAAAGGGGAGAGACTTCTGCACTCTTTGGACATACACAGGCAGCTACGCTTCTACTTGGACAAAACAAAAGCTTTCAGAAAAACTGAGCAACTGTTTGTAGCATATGCTGCAGGATCACAAGGAAAGGCTATTTCAAAATAGACTATTTCAAATTGGATAGGACACTGCATTTGTTTCTGCTATGCACAGCATGGCAAGTCAGTGCCTAAGAATATTAGGCCACATTCTACCAGGGCAGCAGCCACTTCAGCAGCCCTTCTCAGAGGAGTACCAACCAAGGAAATTTTGGAGGCTGCAACTTGGAGTTCAGTGCACACTTTTAACAAGCAATACCACTTACCTTTTTACTCTAAATCCAGAGCAGGCTTTGCCACTGCAGTTCTGCAGGGCCTCATAGCCACTCCTAGTCCTATTTAGACCCAGCCACCCAACCTCAGCTTTGGGATTCAACCCAAGTGTAATGACTGCAACAGTGAAACACGATGAACATAGTACAGTTGTGTACCTACCATAAATGTAGATGTTTGAGTGTATTCACTGTTGCAGTCCAGGTTACCCACCCACCATCCCCTTTCTTTGCTGGGACTTATCTATACTTCTCTATCCTATACAACCTATGTGGTGTATTTGCTTGTAGATGAAGGTATTGTTTATTTTAGTGTATGTTTTTTATAAGCAATGTGTTTTGCCTACATTCTTGGGGGCACCTGACATCTGGGGCAAGAAAAACTGAAGAAAATGGCGTCGGCTGTATCTTATATACCTCTGGCACACTGACGTCAGGGAAGAGGCGACAGCAGCCGACGCTGGACCAGGACTTTGGAATTCAGGCCGACTGCGGGTAGCCTGCCAGCAGGATAACCCAAGTGTAATGACTGCAACAGTGAATACACTCGAACATCTACATTTACGGTAGGTACACAACTGTACTTTCTTAAGGATCTGCATCCAAAATCCCACTGTTTCCTTATTTCTAGAATTACCCTTCTGCTTGATCATCATACTTTTCCACTTTGAATTGTAGCATTCTGCTTATATATATATATATATATATATATATATGTGTGTGTGTGTGTGTGTGTATATATATATATATATATATATATATATATATATATATATATATATATACACACACACATATATATATATATATATATATATATATATATATATATACACACACACACACACACACACACACACACATATATATATATATATATATATATATATATATATATATATACACACACACACACACACATATATTTATATATATATATATATATATATATATATATATATATATATATATATATACACACACACACACATATATATATATATATATATATATATATATATATATATATATATATATATATATATATGCATATGAGCCTTAACTGTGTAGCTGTGAAATACCCTTTCAAATCAGATAATCCCAAACCACCTTGTTCTTTTGGAAGGATCAACTTGTCCCACTTGACTCTTGCTCTCTTACTCTCCCAGTGAAATCCTTCAACTCTTTATTAATTGCTATCTACAACATCTCTGGTTGATAAAAAAATATGCCTTACCTATATTTAAAACTAAAGGGAATGAAAACATTTTCACCAAACAGAGTTTAGAGTTTCTCTGTTTTTTTGTATTTTCATTTGTTTAATTTCTTCCCACGTATTCTTAGCTGTTATAACAAAATCCTTTTTAACCCATGCTGCTAAGTACTTCATTTTATCATGTTCCCAAAAATATGGGTACGGCTGAAATAGTTCCTGTGTGGGTACACAGTTTATATAGCTATTGCCATTGTTAGTCTTCATTAATTTGGTATCCCAAAAAGACTTGAAAGTTTCTCAGAATATTCCACAATACTGAAATGTCCTTTTCTGTGTTTTTTTTTCAGGGATAAAATATTAAAGTTTGCAAATAAAGCCAACTTATCTTTACTACCTTACTAAGTATATACTTGAATTTGAGACGCTTATGTTCTTTGCCAGTAGTTGTAAATATAATGCAAATAACAATGGGGAAAGTGGACACCCCTGTCTGAGTCCTCTGCTCAAGCAGAATTTAAAGAGGAGCCTATCCCCTGCCCCCCACACACACACACACTTGAAATTTTGCCTCTGATCCCTCATATATGCTCCTAATCAACCTTGTAATTTTATCAGGGAATGTAAATTCTTATGTTGCCCTAATCATAAAATACCAACTTACTCTGCTGAATGCTGACTCTGCAACAAGACCCACCAACAACAGTGGTATTTTTTTACATTTTGCTTCCCTTTGGATCATCATTATTCTGTTAATGTTGTCAAATGTTTGCTTCCCCTCCACAAAACCACAGTGATCCATATCTAACAATTTGGCATCACCTTTGCCATTTTTTAGCCATTAATGACATAAACACTTTATGACCATGGTTTAGAACTGGAACAAGCCTATATGAATTTGGATCTGATGGCTCTTTACCATCTTTAGGTATTACAGCCACTACCACTTTCTTCCAGGATGTTGGTGCTTCTCCTCATTTTAAAATACTGTTAAACAGAACCTTCCAAATCTTTCACTTTCTTCCCTCCTGACTTCCAGACTTCCACAATCTACAGGAGACTTTCCTGTATTGTTTATACATCACCATTTTTATTTGATCTCCTCCTGTTCTGTTAGTAAATGAACCTCACCTACCTCTAACCCTGACATATTTAATTCATCCATAAAAATTTCCATTTGTACTTTTTGATTTCCACAGTTTTCTGCTTTATACAGATGTTCATAAAATTTCTGAAGCATTTCTAGTACCTCTACAGGATCTCTGGTTATTTTCTTTCTTATAGGCTCCCTAAGCTTGGCAAAACCCCCCTCTGCTTTCTGTTAACTGAGACATTGTGCCAAAAACGTTTGTGCTCTGGAGTTATCATAATCGGTTTCTTAGTAGTCTTTCTAAACTCAGACACAGTATCAAGGTAATCCCTTATTTTCTCTTTAGCACTCTGCAATTGTGCCTGTTCTTGTTCATATGTTCATAGGTTTGTACTAGGCTAATGGCCCTGGAGGATTAGGATTTCTTTAGATGTAGCATTTCTAACAGAGCCGGTTCAGACATGGCTTTGTAAGTCAAGCAGAGATCACCTCTAAGTAGGTGATATGAGACAGAGAATAGTTGGAGTTTTTTGAATCTGTCCATGTAGGACAAATTTTTAAGGCCTAAGATCCTCTTTGTGAGGTACTTTTGTGGCCTCTCCAGTTGTTGCAGGTGTTTAGTGAGGTATATGCCAAATGGGGCATTGTACTCCATGATTGGCCTAATGAGGGAAGAGTACAGGGAGACAATGACCTCTGTCTTCCTGAATGAGATGTTCCACATAGAAGGGCTTTCTGACCACAGAGGCAATGTTGTGATCAAGAGAGGTTTCTGTCAACCTTTGTTCCCAGACCTCTTATAACGCCTTATGTTTTCAGTGGACTACCATCGATGTGGTAATTCATAGGAACCGGGAATTTTCCCAAAGGAGATGACACATTTTTTGGCATTGAGCTTAATGCCATGGTTTTGACACCAGTCGTTGGTCTCAGTGAGGCCTTTCTGCAAGACATCTACATCACTTGGGGAGTTAATAATAGCTCCTAACTTGCAATCATCTGCAAACTTTGTCAGTCAGAGTCCCTTCATGTTGGCCTGGACTTCAGAGAAGTAGTTACCAAACAGGAAAGGACCCAGGACCAAACCCTGTGGGACTCCATTCATGACTGGTCGGCAGTCTGACTTGGAGTCAGCTACTTCACACTGTGGATTCTACCTGTGAGCCAGTTTGCAACCTGAATAGTGATATAGGGGTTGATGCCTAACTTAGTGAGTTTTTCTATGATTTTTGAATGGGGAATGGTATCAAAGGCCTTGGCCAGATCAGGGTTGGCGGTATGAACCACCTTGCCTTCATCCATAGCTCTGGTGACTGACTCAAATGAGTTGACCAGGCATGATCTACACTTCACAAAACCATACTGTGTGGTATCCAGAGTTTGGAGATTCCCTATATCCTTATTAATTAGGTCCATGATGATGTGTTCCATAGCTTTGCATATCAGACTCGTCAGGCTAATGGGGCGATAGTTCCCAGGGTCTGTAGTCGCTTCTCCTTTGTGGAGAGGGATGAATGTAGCAGTGTGCCATTCGGTAGGGACAAAGTCTAAGGTGAGGCTGTGATTGAACAGAGCACACAGGTGAGGTGCCAGTTAACTCTGTAGTTCATGTAGAACACAGCCAGGGATATTGTCAGGTCCCATAGAAGCTGTATTCTTGGCCTTGGACAGTGCTGTTTTAACCTGTGCAGCAGTAATACAGGGTGCCTGGCAATCTACTGGTATTGTGACTGGTCCTTGGGGGTGGAGGGTGGGTAACGTTGGCACCGAATCTGTCGGCCAGTATATTGGCAATATCTGTTGGCTCTGTATAGGAGGTACCATTGTGCAGTAGCTCAGAGCAAATCTTGGTATTGCCGTGGAGATTCTTTACATAACTATAGAAGCCCTTGTGGTTGTATTTACTGTCTGCTGCAATTCTGTTTTCTTATCTAGCTTTAGAGGATTTGATGAGGGATCTCAACTTTCTGTTGAGGCTGATGAGAGTTTTTCCAGTCTTGGGACTTCACCTTATTCCGCATCAGTTTCTTCCTCCTGTTGTAGTTTGTTTATGACTGGGGACCACCAGATTGGCTTCATTTTTTTTGGAGGAGAGTGTCTTGGTTCTGTTGGGTATGACAAGAATCATGCATTTGTGTATGTGTTTGTATAGTGCATTGGTATATGATTCTGTAGTCATGCAACTATTCTCCATTTGCATGGGTGCTGTGAAGTTAGCCACCTCTGTTTTTAGGAGCCCAAAGTTAGCTTTGGGGAAGTTTTTCATGGTGGTTACCTTTGCGGGGGGGGGGGGGGGGATTTCCAGTGTGATTTGTTTGTGGTCGGATCTAACCAGGGAGGAGTTGACTACTGGTGTAGAGCAATGGTTGCCCATGTTTCTAATGATGGTCAAGGATGTTGCTACATCTAGTGGGGGTAAGAATGAGCTGGTCCAGGGCATTGGAATTAATGAATTCCAGGAAATGTTAGGCAAGTGTATTGGCACGTGAGTAGTTTTCCCAGTTAATGGAGGTGTAGTTGAAGTCGCCCAGTATGAGAGTGTTAGTTTGGACCCTAATATTCTTCAGGGTGCTTAGGAATGTGGAGTGTGAGTCTTGGAACATGGTTGGGACTTATAACAGGCTAAGACCTGAATCACTGTTTTACCCAGTGTTAGCTGCACCTGAAGTATCTCAGATGTATTATGTTGGGCTACCGGTCTGGAGGTGTGCCCATCCTTTATGAATATGGAAACACCACTGCCTTTGGAGCTTTGTTCCAAGTTCTGGGGCCAAAAGGTGTGGAGTGAGTTATAGCCTGGTAGTGTAGGGGTGCTTTCTGCTGCCTTGAACCAGGTATTTGTTAAGGCACAAATGTCGATGTTCTCCATTTTAAGGAGTGCTTCGAGCGAGTGCATTTTGAGATTTAAACTTCTAGCATTGAGCAGCGTGACCCTCAGATTGCATTTGTTTGTAGCTGTTATGGTGGTAATTTGGTCTTTGGAGCACCACCTAAAAAAGGCATTATAAGGGTGGCAAGAGCCTTGGCCAGTATCCGGAAGCCCAGGGGTAACAGATACAGGCTATCTATGGCAAAGCATCGAGATCTGTCAATCATGTCATCCCAGGCAGATACTGGATCCCCTTAGAATGACACAAGAGACTTAGCCAATTGTTGAAATCAGTCATTTTCTGCTTGTACTGTGATATCATTTTGGGTGACGATAGGATGCTGCTCAGGGCTAAGATCATTCCCGCCTGGGCTACATAATCCGAGAGCTCCTCCATGTCTCTTTTTATGTAGTCGAGGGAGGTACGTCTCAGGTCATTCACACCCACATGTAAAATGACAGAGTTATATTTGTACCTGTTGTTGAGGGACCTGAGTGCGTGTGTGCGTTATGTGGTGCATCCTGGTGCCTGTCAGGCAGCTGACTGCTACTTTCTCCTTATTCAAACTAGTGAGTGAGACATTAGTGTGCCTCACTGTCAAGTCACATATGACTAGTGTGTTGGGCATGCTGTTTTGCCTTAGTGGCTTTGGTTGAGTGGCACATTGTTTAGGAGAGTTATGTGTCTCGTGATTAGTGTTGTGTTGTGGTGGTCGAGTGCGATTCTGCCTTGGAGGTCTCTGCTGTTTGGGTAGATTTTTGAGAGCCTCTGCGAAGGTGGGTGTGTGGTTTGTGCTTTTATGTGACGGCAGTGCTGGTGTGTGTTCTGGAGGGCTGTGTGTTCCATGTGGTGTGGTGCAAGTCTTGACCTTCTCCTCTTGACCACCAATTCCGGTCTTGGCTGGAGAGTGCGTGGCTTCCAGTTTGAATATATAAGTGCATCTCTCGCAAGTCTGAGTGTTGAGAGGTAAGAGGGGGGAGGGTTGTCAGTGTACATGAGTCAGTTGCTACATTGCCACAGGATGCTCAAGTTCACCAGGTTAATAGGAGAAAGTAGTGTGTGAGATTGCCCCTATTCTGCAGTACTTGTCAGTCCCTCTAAATAATTAATTTCACTTTTTAACCATATCTCTTTTTCCTTTATTTGTACCCTATTTTTAAACTCCACTTTAATTTTATCCCACTCACAAGTTATATTTTCAGAAAAAAAGTCTGTTTTCCCTAATAATTCCTGAATAATTTCCACCACCAATTCCTTAAATTCCTCTCTGTTTAACAGACAAGTGGGGAAGCACCAGTGTCTCATTTTTATGTTATTACCCTGCATTTTTGTAGTTATTATTGAAGTATGATCTAAAGTAGCAGTTGGATGCTTATCAAAACTTTCAAATAAATGCACATGTTCCTGTGAAATATAATTTCCTTCTAGCCTAGCCCAGTTTTTATACCTTGGGGAATAATGTGTTCATTCTGTGAACTCCTACTACTGAATTCACATCTTCTATGCCAAATATTTAATACATTTCTTAAAGAATGTATTCTCTTTTCTGTATTTTCCCTTCTAGGGCCCCCAAATACATCCCTACTGTTGCAAATAAAATTCCAGTTACCACCTATAAGTAATGTTTCCTGCTGAAATCTGATTATATCTCCCAGAATTTTCTTAAGATCTATTGTGGCAGTTTTAGGTGGAATATAAATACATGGTAACACAATCCTCTTCCCTTGCCAGTAGCCCCTTAGTATTAAAAATCTACCACCATTATCTTTTTCATTTCGTATCACTGTTGAAGCTCCCCTCTCAATTAATATAAGTACACCCTTTTCCGTTGTCTGCGATATTCCTCTGAATAACCATCCTGAAAGCCTTTCTTTATCTAAGTTGCATGCTCAGTTCTTTCCAAGTGTGTCTCCTGTATTATAGCTATTCACATTTTGCATTTTTAAAATAGTTCACTAAGCTTTCTTTTTGTATACATCTGTGAGACTATTCACATTAAAAGATAATATAGAAAGTGTTGTCATTGTGTTAAGTTGTTGTTCACCTGTTATATACAACAGCTTTTTTTTTAAATGTCTAGTTTCTGCTTTTGTATTACATGCATACACTAATGTTTGGCAGATTGATCTTTTATACAGTTGTTTCTTATCGTATCCATTTAAAGCTATTTCACATCTTACAAGGCATTTGTTTTAATGAAAACCTTCATACAAAACACACACACACACACACACACAATCAATTAACTTAATACAAACAAACAAATGATATACCTCTTCAGATAATGAAGTTTAACCCTTCCAATAGGAACAATTGTCCCGGATTGACAACCATGCTAACAGGCTTGAATTAAAAATGAAGGTTCTCCATGCTAAGTCGCACGCTACAGCCTGTGCTTTTGCTTGCACTAACTGCTGTCTCTTTTTGTCTTATCTTTATTCCTCTCCCAGATGTAGAGAACAACTTGAATGCTTTTAGAAAACAGTATCTCCTCGCTATGGACAGAAAAAATATTCTTTTTTTATTGCCTTCTTATCGTATTGTCTCCGTAGAAACATGAGAACTAGATACACAGTTGCATCCCACTACAAACTTTTTATGTTGAAATTAAGACCATTTATTTGTTAGCATTTTCTTTGGAACACTGGAAAAAGTTTTACTGGCATAGTCTGTCTATGAGCTTCATAAAGTTCCTTCTATTTGATAGTTCACTGTTTGCTGTACAAACTTTCATATTTCCTCTTTAACATGTTCTGCATCAAGGAATTACTTTGGCCTTTCAGGAAAAAAATATTCTGAAGGCAGCTCGATACAGCAGCTTGAATCTCACACCTGCCTGTCAACATTCCCTGATTGCTGGAATAAATTTACTCCTCTTCTGCCTGGTGTACAGTGCATAATCATTTTCCACAAATGCATCTCTGGTGTACCCAAATTTTAGTACTTTGTCCCTTCTGCCACAAATTTGTCAGAATCAACTCTTTCCGCTGATAGGTTTTCTTCTTTTACTGTTAAAGGTCTTGGCTACTTTCTCATAGCCAGGTTTAAGGCTTACACATGATGTGCCCTTTCGGTTAACAGCTCTTGCTGTTGAATACCAGTCCAGTTGCTTATTTGTGCTTTTCATAAAATTAATACAGTCTGTTCATTCCAGTTTCTCTGGTAGAGCAGTATATCTCAGGTTTTCCTTGTCCTCTGATTCTACCATTTTTGAAACATATCCTGTTGAGCAGTCTCATTACATAGCCCACCTTTTCTTCATTTTGACATTGATTTTTGCAGTTTTATCAGCTCATCTGCATATCTGTTTAAAGCATCTTTCATTTTCTCAGCCTTTTGTTATTTGAGTTGATATACTGCTTTACTGTTTAATTTATTTTAATCAGATCTGAGCACATTTGACTTATTTTTTGTGTAGATTACTGGAAGTCATGTCTTGCACCAAAGCTGGAGCTTGAACTGCTTTTTGCTTAACAGCTGCAGGATTCTTCCCAGTCATTATTTTCTCTTCACCTTTTTTTCTATTTGATTTTCTTTTGGGTTCTCTGAATTTCTTCTTTGCTGGTGTACAAGCAGTATAGTTACTATCCAGTAACTGAATTTTACCCAAAAAAGACAAATTCAGGGGCCCTCTTTTTATGAATTTCTGTTTTCCTCTGGGACAGCTGAAATTAACATTTTATTCATTGTGTACCCATCTTTGAAAGTCCAAGGTCCTGCAAAGATATGAAAGAGAGCAACTCATTCAAGGGGTTGCCTATATTTTTCAGCCCTCATTTTTTAAGTTCAGTAAAAAACGAATTCAGAAATTCAAGGATATAATTTGTGTGGTATTCAAGCAAAGTTGGCTTGATTTGCAGATGATAATTTGTACCTGATGGAACCAGAAAAGGACATATTGGTGTTGTGGAACATTCTGAGACAGTTCTGTTTTTTTTTTTCCGGATATAAAATTAGTGAAGATAAATCAATGGCTGTAGCTATAAACTATGCACCGGCACATGAATTTTTTCAGCAATAGGAATGCTTATGGGGGCATTATAAAAGTAAGTATTTAGGACTATGGGTTAGAAAGGATTATATTATGGCAGCTAAAGATATTTGGGAAGAAACTAAACAAAAGATGATACAAAAACTAAGAAACTGGAAGCTGTTACTTGTTATAGATAGCAAGATGCAAGCAGAAAAAATGTTTTAGTCCTTTTTGTTTTATACACAGGTCAGGCATTTTTATCAGCCAGAGGAGCAGTTGTGGATAGTGATTAGTAAAGCGTTGAAGGATTTTATCTGGGAGGAAAGGAGGGAAAAACATGATGATGAAACGGGGAAAGCTCAAGAAACAAGGAGAAACTGGGATGTTGGGTGCAGATCCTTATAGAGAACAACAATAACCATACAGAATATTGTATTCATAAAGTAGCAGAACATATTCTAAGAACTAAGCCTGCATTGGAATGGAGAAAGGAGATTTTGACGATAGAGATGACTACAATTAGGGGTCCAGAGAATAGGCAAGAGGGCCTGGAATTTATTAGAGAAACCTGTGGCAAAGGAACCAAGGTATTGAGAGCAAGTAATTGGAGAGGGATAGGTAATAAAATGGGAAAGAAGCTAATAATTCAGTTGGACTTAAGGCTGGAGATTGCCTACCCTTTCAGGAGTTGATATCAGAATATAGGCAAAAAAAAAAAAAGAAACAAGGGAGATCCTAAGCAAAAGACCAGCACTGGTAGAGTTTTTAGTAGAATATATAACAGACGTTGCAATTAGAAAAGGGATAATTAGTAGAGCATATAACATATTGTATGACAACTTTACTAATCAATCAGAGGAGTTTAGAAAGGTTTGGGAAGAGAGATTGTATAAGCAATTCTCAAAGAAAGAATGGAGGGATATAGAGCATCCAAAATATGCAACACAGTCATGCAGATTTAGGGTCTTTGCTTGGAAGTATTTGCATAGATATTTTTGTACCCCAAACAGACTCCAAATAATTTTTCCTCAGGTGGATTTACAGTGTTTGAGGTGGGATAGGGAAGAAAGAGGCAATTGGGAACATATTTTTGGGATTATAATAAGTTGGCAAACTTTTAAAAATTCCCTGCAGACTACTCTGTCAGAAATACTGGGTGAGCTAATTGTTGTAACTAAGGAACTGATTTTTGGTACTGTGATACAGAATCAGAATTGCCAAAACATAGTTAAGGCCTCCTTGAGTTTAATTCTGGTGGCTGCAAAAAAAGGAGTTACTAGAAAATGAAACTCAAAGTTTAAATCAACTGTAGTCGAAATAGTAAATATAGGAACAGAAATGAAAGTGAGAAGTTTAGAAAGAGTAGGAGCAAATTTCATAGAAAAAAAATCGGAATTGTGGAAACAATATGTACAGGAAAATGTTTTGGAGGAGGAATGAGGTTCAGAGGAAGGCAGGAATTGAATGAGCTATGTATTTTTTGACTGACAATGACTGTATAGATTATAAGATATGTGTAATGTTTGCAACTGAAAACAGCAATATGGTTTGTTTTCTTTAAAATAAAGGTATGATTGCCTATGTCATAAGTGATAACTCAGTAAAGATTGTTTCTTGTTCAAAAAAAAAAGACAGGCAAAGGATTTTATTCAAGATTTTTTTTGTGGTGTCAAAGAAAGAAGGAAGTTGAAGAACAGTCCTACATCTCTCCTTTCTCAACCTTAATGTCAGGGTTTCAAAGTGCAGAATGTTATCCCTCCAAACCTTGTTTGCTCATTTACTCCCTCCTCAGTTTTATGGTAATGTTAGACTAAAATATGCTTACCACATTCCTATTTGCAAAGAATTCAGAAGTTTAAGGATTTCTGTGTCTGGCTTACATTATCAGTTCTTTGTCTTACCCTTAATATGCCTGCTGTGCCATGAGAATTTACAAAGTGGCTACAGTAATTGCTTACTGCAGACTTTGAGGTATTCTTATTTTTCCATATTTGGGTGATTGTTTTATATTTTCAGACTTTCTGTCCAGTTATCTAGATTCCCTGATGTATATGAATTTCTTTCTTAGTTTGGGATTTCAAGTTTTCTTTCAGAAATCATCTCTCATCCCCTTCTACAGAATTGTTTTATCTGATATTGTTAATCCTCATTCATTCCTTACGCATGGGGTATCAGTTCCAAGCCGGACATTTTCCAAGCATGTGTCAGCTTCAAACTCTCGAGCTAAACTCTTACCCACAACCCCCCTTCTCCCTGTTACCTCAGATTTCGTTTGCCGCATTGCCATCCGGTCGTGTCAAGCTACTTCTCTTGAGCTAAGTACAGTAAATTGTTTAATTGCTTTACAAATTACTTTTCTGTCAGAAAAGTTGATAGTTTATTGTCTCTAGCCCTATCGCATCTAGCGCTCATAATTTCCTCAGGTTTTTTCTGTCCTTTACTTACCATTTTTACCGCGAGGTAATTTTCTCTTTACCATCGTTGGTAATCCTTTTCCCTTTCTCTTTCATACCTTCGGGTACTCTCTTGTATCATTGTTGGTACTTTTCTATTAGTTAATATGGCAGATGAAAAAGATAGTCTGGGGTTTAAACGATGTTCTGATTGTAGACACAAACTGCCTACTTCTGATGCACACTCTTTATGTGTTTATTGTTTGGGAGCTTCCCATTTATTTGTTGAACCACCTTGTAATATTTGTGAGAATTTTTCTAGTAGAACTTTGTTAGAAAGGAAAAACAAGCTGATACTGAAGGGACTTCTAAAATCTCCCTTTTCAGAGGCTATTTCTGGGTCAGTGGGCTCAACCCCTCCTAAAGCCCATAAGAAAATGGATGTTTCTACTAAGGCTAAATCCTTGCCTTCGTCCCTGGTTGGGGACTCTCACCAACCAAAATCTAAAAAGGCTAAAATTTCGGATTCAGAGCTCTCTCAGTCAGCCCCAGTGCTTTTGGTGCCCAGACCTTCGGCACCGAGGCCTTCGGCTTCATTAGTGATTTCGGCTCCGTCCTCTCCTGCAGCCTTCTACATATCAGCACCGAGGGGCTCCACGGATCAGACCATTACCACTGTATCGGCATTGACCGTTCATTCGGCGCAGACCTTGACCGCATCTGCTCCGAGATCTTCCTCGGAACTGAGGCCTTTATTGTTGACTCCAGTTTTACCGGTTCCAGCTTCAGCACTGACATCCATTTCGGCACCGATCCCTGTGTCGGTGCAGACAGTGACATCGGCACCGATGACTTCTTCGGTGCAGACTACAGTAGTTCAGTCTTTCTCAGCGCCATTGTCCTCGGTGCAGTCAGATGAGATGTGCACCGAGTCTGCCTCTGTTATGGACAGGCCTGTTTTTCCCTCAGTCTCTGTGAGGTCCACTAGAAGTCTTTCCGAACATGATGTGTTGCGTCTTGTGAACCAGGCATTCTTGGCCAGAGGTATTCCACCCCTCAGGAACTAACCTTCCTTGGGAGGTGATCACCCATCTCCAAAGACACCTTCTTATTCTCCTGCTTCATTGCCTTTGAAGTCCATGGATATAGTACAGTCTTCCTTTTGCGGTTCCCTTTATGGATTTCACTAAGGAAATGCAGTTGCCTTTGTGGCAGGAAAGTTTTGCTATGACCCAGGATGTCAGCTGTGACACGCATAGCTTGCTGCTCCACAGCCATCCAGGGACTCCGGGTCGGCAGGCTGAGCCACTTAGGGGAGGAGTGCGCCCCCTGTCCTAGACATACACTCCTCTCCGGGTGGACCAGCCTTCCAACTGATGGAGAAGGCTTTCGCTGCTTCTGGCGATACCGGACTGTCAATATTTCAACCCTCCTCTGGTACACTGGCCTCACAAGTCGCACCTAGCGGACACTGGGTGCAAGGGCCTCAGGACATATTCCCTCAGGAATCCCCCTTTCCATTGTCTTCCCCAGCTTCTCCCACTGAGGAGATCCACCGGAAAAGTTTGTGTAAGAGGAAGCACATGGACTCCACAGAGGAGTCCATCAACAAAGACACAGATTTCGATGAGGGGGAAGGATCCCCTCGGTCACCCTCTGAGGTATCCTTTGGCTATAGCCTCAAAATCCTGAAACAGAGAGGTGACTGGCAGTCCTCTAATCCGACCCCTGAGGAATCTGTGTTCCTGTAAGCCTTTCACGCTTGGCCCCTTACCTCCTGGGTTACTCCACCTGCCGATTAACTTGTCAAGTTCATCGTACAGCATGCTTGGAAGGCCCCTGATACCGTCAAAGCTATTCCCCGGAGGCCAGATAAGACCTTTAACCCTCCTGCTTCGGATCCCCATTGGTCCAAGGTTCTTCCTGTAGATGCTTTGGTGGTGGCAGCTGCAACAAAAAAGGATCTGGCAGAAGAAGAAAGCCAGACCGTCCATCCGCCTAACAGAGAGTCCCGGGCCCTGGACAGAATAGGAAAGCACACCTTTGCTTCAGCGACCTTTGCTATCAGGTCCCTGAATTATATGGCACATTTTACCAGGCTTCAAAGGGATCTGGTTTCTGAGCTCTCTGAAACCTTGGCTGGTGCAGTGTCTGATGAGGTCTGTGACAAAGTGGCCTCTCAGCTGGCCACCATTGAGTTTATATCTAACTCCTCTATGCGATTGATATCTCACGCATCAGAAGGAGCAGCTAGAGCGGCGGGTTCAGCTGCGGTCTTGAGACGACATGCCTGGATGCGCTTGTGCAACTTCGCGGAACCTTTTAAGTATTCCTTTCTTAATGCCCCCATTGAGCCCTCCTCGTTGTTTGAGCCCAAAGTTAAAAGCACACTGGCCAGATGTGAACAGGACGGTAAGACCTTTTCTGCCGTAGGTGTCCATTATTCTTCCCCTGAACGTGCTTTCTGCCGAAACCAAAAGAGTGGGAAGATATGGTTCAAGAAATCTCAGGGTCCTTTCCATAACACACAGGCCGAGTTCTCCCCCAGAGGCAGAGGGGGAAACTCACAGGGAAGATGCTCCTTTCGGGGCAGAGGGAGACCACATAACCAGGGTTCCAGGGATTCTTTCCCTGGTCAATCCTACCAGCGCTCCTGAAGAGCGGCCCAACTCCTTTCCTCTGGAGGTGGTTGGGGGACGTTTCTCCTTGTACTCTTCTGCCTGGCTAACCATCACCACCGATTCTTGGGTACAAAGGATTATAACCAGAGGTTATCATATCCCCTTCTATCTTTGTCCCGTCCCTTTAAAATCTTCCCGACGTTCCACCCAGTCAAAGGGAAGAAGCAGCACTAGAGACAGAAATGCTACTAAGAAAAAGAGTCATCCAAATAGTCCCTCCAGACCAGATAGGATCCGGATTCTACTCAAGAAAGAAAACCGGGGACTGGAGACCAATTTTGGATCTGAGTGTATTGAACAAGTTTGTGAGAGTACAAAAATTCCGGATGGTCACAATACAGTCTATCCACCCGCTTTTGGAAAAAGACAATTGGGTGTGCTCTATAGATCTTCATCTTGCGTACTACCACATAAAGGTGGACAGGCCATTAAGAAGATTTCTGCACTTCCGTGCGAGAGCCAGTCACTACCAGTTCAGAGTACTGCCATTTGGACTCTTTACAGCCCCCAGAGTGTTCACAAAGTGCATGGCAGTTGTCACAGCTCACTTGTGACTTCAAGGATTCCAGGTGTTTCCATACCTAGACGACTGGCTCATTTCCGCCCCCACCAGATATCTACTGGATAAAGCCCTGGCATACTCTCTCCTCGCTGCTCAAAGGCTAGGCATAACCATAAACTGGCAGAAATCCAATCTCACCCCATCTCAGTCGATAGAATTCATAGGGGTTATCTTGGACACAAAAAAACTGCAGAACTGCTATTCCAGAGCACAGAATTTTAAGGATAAAGCAACAACTAATTCCAATCCTTTCAAAGGAAAAATCCACAGCTCACTCGGTTCTACAGCTGTTGGGTTCCATGGCAGCCTCCATCACCATTGTTCCCCTGGCCAGGTTTCACATGAGGCTTCTACAATGGCTACTGTTCACCCAATGGTATCCTTTTCAGCATCCTCTTTCAGCCATGATTCAAGTAACCCACAGGTGCAAACAGGATTTAAATTAGTGGATGACGCACAGTCTCTCACAGTGGTCTCGCCCTTCTCCCCCAGCACCCCAAGGCCACAGTGACCACGGACACCTCCCTGATGGGGTGGGGGGGCTATGTCAGGGACAGACAGTCCAAGGCACTTGGTCCCAACTGGAGGCCCATCTGCATACAAATGTTCTAGAGCTGAGGGCGGTGCTTCTGGCGTTGCAAGCATTTCATCCCCTGCTGCCTTGTGGGACAATTGCGATTCAATCAGACAACATGGCGGTGGTCTGGTACATCAACAAGCAAGGTTGAACCAAATCTTACCCCCTTTGTCGGGAGGCCATGAGGATACGGCAATGGGCGATGGCTACCAACTGCTTTCTTCTAGCAACACACATTCCCGGGAGTTCCAACGTGATAGCAGACAGACTCAGCAGGTGCATTCTTCAACCTCACGAGTGGTCCCTGAATCCCTTGATAGCGGCGGAGATCTTCCGCCGCTGGGGCCGTCCTTGCTGCGACCTCTTTGCATCCCTGACCAACTACAAATGCAGCAACTACTTTGCCCTGATTCCCCCTCCGGGACAGTCACCCAGGGACGCTCTAGTCCACGATTGGTCCTTGGGTCTTCTCTATGCATTTCCACCCTTTCCTCTCATTCCCCAGTTTCTGAAGAAAGCCCGGCAGTTGAAGAGCAAGGTAATCCTCATAGCACCATATTGGCCCCGACAAATTTGGTTCCCATTCCTTTGGCCTCACCTACTGGATCGACCATGGATTCTCCATCCAATCCCAGAAGCTAATGGCTTGGCTACTCCAGTTTCCTTGATTGCCAGGCAGAATGATCTTTCTTTAACAGTACGTGATATTCTCATTGCTTCTCATAAGTCTTCCACTAGAATTACTTATCTGAGCAAGTGGAAACGATTTACCTGTTGGCTGAAAGATAAACAAGTAGACCTCTTTTCAGCACCAGTGTCGATAATACTAGACTATCTGGCCGACCTGTTTCAATCGGGTCTATCGGCCTCTACCATTAGAGTTAATTTGGCTGCAATTTCTAATTTTCATGAGGTTGTCCAGGATTCCTCTCTTATGTCCCATAAATTGTGCAAGACTTTCATAAAAGGTGTGAATCATCTGAAGCCACCTTTTAGAGAACCTATTCATCCGTGGGATTTATCATTAGTTCTACAACCTCTGACAATGGCACCTTTTGAACCAACCTCTTTTTGCAACCTCAAGTATTTGTCATGGAAAACCTTGTTTTTGGTCGCTATTACTTCTGCCAGACGTATTTCTGAACTTCAAGCTGTATGTATCAAGAGTCCATACTTGATTTTTCATAGAGATAGAGTGTCTCAGAGAACTAATCCGTCATTTCTGCCTAAAGTGATCTCTGAAATGTTCATTAATCAAGCTATTGAATTGCCAGTTTTCTTTCCCAACCATTCAAACAGAGGAGAGTATTACCTACATACCCTAGATATACACAGGCAAATCCATTTTTACTTAAACAGGACTAAACCCTTTTGTAAATCTGACCAGTTATTTTTGGCCTTTTCTGGATCTAGATTAGGATCTGCTGTTGCTAATGTCACATTAGCTAGATGGTTGAAGGACTGTGTGACCTTTATTTACACACAATGTAATATCTTGTTGCCTACTACCATGAAAGCTCATTCAACAAGGTCGGTGGCAACTTCTGCTGCCTTCCATGCCAGAGCTTCTTTACATGACATCTGTGCAGCTGCAACTTGGGCTACACCTCATACCTTCATCAATCATTACAAATTGGATTTGGCCTCCAGGGGAAGAGCATCTTTCGGTTCTGTGGTGCTCAGGAATGTCCTTCCATGAGAGCCTCCCAGGAATAGAGGTAGCTGGGGACTCTGTCCTACGCATAAGGAATGAACGAGGATTAACAATATCAGGTAAAGAAGTTATGTCTTACCATAATGTTCCATCTGTATTGTTGATCCTCGTTCAGTCATTACGACCCTCCCTCCTTCCCCCTCCTGTGGTTTCTAGTGGATCTCACCATCCAGTTTTCTTAGGTTATTTGACCAGAGGTAGCCTCTACCTTCTTTAACTTGCAAACTCAATCTGAGGTAACAGGGAGAGGGGGGATTGTGGGTAAGAGTTTAGCTCGAGAGTTTGAAGCTGATGCGAGCTTGGAAAATGGCCGGATCGGTTCCTAGCTCAGAACCAATACCCCATGCGTAATGACTGAACGAGGATCAACAATACAGATGGAACATAATGGTAAGACATAACTTCTTTTTCTATGATGTCTTCTGCATAGGTCTGTAGGAAGGGTGTTTCAATTTTTCTCTAGACAATATAGGACTGTACAAAGAAGTAAATGATGTTCTTCCATATCAGTGTTGCAGCATTCTTAACATAAGGGATTCCTTGCCAAGGGCAGCCCAACATTTGGCCAGTGTACCAAATTTGGAAAGTGTAGATGTTGTATGTCACACACTTATGTCACCACTCAAGACATAAGACATAAAGCTGACAGACAGACATAATACTTCAGAATGTCTTTGCTGTCTGAGCGCTCCATCTTCTGTGCTGGTTACCAAGCCATGTTTCAGATAAGTGCCTTGTTGGGTTCCTTCTTACCAAGTTTTACTTTTATTTTTGTGAGTTTACATGTCATCCAGAAAGGAAAAATGTCAGTGTGGGAGGCAAGTTCCACATAAAGATCATCGTGAGCATTGTCTCTGGTGTTTGTGTGCTTCTCATGACTGTACACAGTGTTCTGTCTGCCAAGCATTTGTCCCTAAGTCCCTAGTTAATCAGCTGTCCTCCTTGTTAATTTACCTGGAGAACCAACATCTTAAATTGTTGATGCAAGGTGCTATGGCAGAATCTACCTATCCCAAAGGTTAGCTGCCTGCCAAGAAAAAGACCCAAAAACTCAGGTCCGATTCGGTTGTTTTCTCCTCCTCAGATGTCTCTCTTATGGCTGGTGAAAGCCCAGAGGATCGCCCGTTTTTTTTGTCTCAAATTCCTCTGCTGCAACCCTGTTGGAGGGTGGCATGGATATGACTTCTTGCATGTCCTCTGGGGCTCTACAGATATCCGCTCCAGATGTGGAGGGAGAACCTCATCTAATTATTTCAGAAAGACCGAGGTGGATTCTACAAATTTTAGTTAGTGAGGGGATTCCTACTACTTTGAGTGTAGGTAAGGGCCAGAACCTCCTAGGGTTTTTATGGCAGACAGGCAGACATCCTAAAAAAGAAAAAAAAAACAAAAAGCATATTTCCCCAACTACTAAAGATCCCCAGTGTGAATGGCAGGATTTTACCTAGGGGTTGTTTAATGCCTTAATGGATTTAAAGCCTCCCCAAGGAGCTTCTGTGCCTGTTCTTCCTTGGTCTTTTCCTCCCCTTAAGAGGCCCAGGGAGCAAGAGTTTTCTGAAGAAGATTTGGATTCTGAGGAAGAGTCTTTGGCATATTCCTCTCTAATCCCTTCTCACTTGGATTATGGTTCTGAGGAGGAAGAAGATTATTTTAGTTCAGACTGTCCCTTGAAAGAAGTCTTTGGGGACACTATCTCTCGCATGATGGAATATTTCACATGAGAGTGTTCTTAGATTTCTGATGCTCAAAACAGGTAATCTGAAGTAGGAGATTCATTTGTCTGCAACCTGTGGGTTATGGATCCGATATCGGATCCGAACCGGCATGGTTTACCAGCTATGGATCCGAGCTCTCAGCTCCTCCCCTCACCCATAATGCCCTGCTCTCCCTACATGACCTCAGATCTAGTTTGCCGCGCTGGTGACCAGATTAGTGTTCTCGAGCTCTTCAGCTAAGTGGTGTTTTTTCAAGTTTTACAGTGTTAAAAGTTAGATTTTTGTGTGAAAGTTGAGTGAAAGTTTAGGTTCCTCTTTTGATAGTTATAATTGTTTAGTGATTTAAACTTGTTTTTACTTAGTTTCCCTCGCTGGTAGCGTAGTGTGTGTTTGGGCCTGTTGTGTGTGTTGGTTACTTTTACTTTTCTCTTTTAGTATAAGTAACTTTTTTAGCTGTTAGGATGTCTGAGCAGCCTAAAGCTATCTTCTCTAAGTGCTCCGAGTGTGGCCATAAGCTTTCCCCTGCTGATGGCCACACTCGGTGCGTGCGATGCCTTGGGGTTGAACACCTCACATCTGGGTGTTCCATTTGTGCAGGGTTCAACCCCAGGGCATTGAAGGAGCGGAGGTCTAAGCTTGTCCTGGCGGGACTTTTGCCTCCGGACTCGGCTCCGGCCTCCGCTCCTTCGGGGGGTGCCGTTTCGACGGTTCCCTCCTCCCCAGCTCCCCCTCCTCCTCCTGGGACTCAACCTCCCTGTAGTGGTTCGGAGGAGAGGGAAGCTAGAAAGAAGGACCGGAGGGAGAAGCACCATAAGCGGCGGGCCGAGACCTCTGTTTTGGCCCCGCCTGCCAAGCAGGCTTCTCCTCCGGCCTCCTTGTCTGCTGGTTCTCCCCCTCCTCGGCTCCGGTCACCCGTGTGTTTTTCACCGGGACCTGAGGAGGAGGAGACCCGATCTCCGTCGAGGCTATCCAGGAGGCACTCAAGGCCTACCTCGGTAGCCTTGTCGAGATCAACCTATAGCTTGTCAGATGCTGATCTGGACCGGATGATGAGAAGGTTCATCCAGGCCCAGATGCAGATGGGAGTGCTCTTGCCCCTCTGGGGAGCTCACCCTTTCTTTAAGCCAATTGCTCCTTCTCCAACCCGTTACCCGGGTTCGGAGCCGTTGGAGCCGAGCAGCTTCGGAGCCGGGGGTGGGTCGGCGCCGATAGTACTTGGTACTTCGGATCCGACCCTGCCCTCGAGTGCTTCGGATCCCACCTCTCGGAGCCTGGATCCGAGCTTCAGATCCGGAGGGATCAGTGCTCCTTCGGCGCCGTCTGTGTCGGAGCGCACTGTTCCTTCGGATCCCAGCGCTTCGGCGCCGGCTCCGATCCACTCCTCGGATTCGAGGGGGAGCCGATTGTCGGATCCTTTCGTCGAGGTCGGCTCCCCTTCGGCTTTTGATGTAGTGGAGAGGGCCCTGTTGAGGGTCTCCGGACCCCCGGCACTTGCTTCAGCTCCGTCCCGCGCTCCATCTGCACTGGGTCAGGCTTCCACCATCCGGCCCTTGGGACAGCCCGCTCCTTTGCCCCAAGCTGTTCCCTTGGAACAGGTCTCTGTTTGCGAGGAGTCCTCTGACAGCCCCCCGGAGGATGTTCCCCGCAAACATTCGTGCAAAAGGAGGCACATTGACTCCCCCGAGTCTCTCACAGAAGACACGGACTTGGAGGAAGGGGAAGGCTCCCCAAGATTACCCCCTGAGGATGTCTCATTTGGAGACATCATGGAAATGCTCCACATAAGGGGGGGGGGTGGTCTGCCCCCAAGTCTTCCTTGGACGAGTCCGTGTTCTTGGAGGCATTTGAAGCGGGCCCGTCTACCTCTTGGGTGTCCCCTCCTGCCGACCCCCTGGTGGACCTCATTACCACCAGGGCGTGGAAGGAACCGGACACTGTGGAGCCAATCCCAAAAAGGCCCGACCGTATTCTTAGTCCCCCTGCTGACCGTGCCCATTGGAGTAAGGGGCCTCTTGTAGATGCCATGTTGACGGCGGCTGCCACCAAGAGGGAGCTGGCTCAGGAGAGTCCCTCAGTCCATCCCCCGAGCAAGGAGTCTCGGATGATGGACCGCTTGGGGAAGCGGATGTTTAGTTCAGCGACCTTCTCAGTGAGGGCACTGAACTACCTGGCACATGTGATCAGGATGCAGCACGATCTTATAAAAGAATATGCTGCATCCCCCCCAGAGTCCATGTCGGAGGAGGACAAAGTGCTGCACTCCACCCGCATGGCCACTCTCAGGTCAGTCACTAATACCTCTATGCGGCTACTGTCCCATGCTACGGAAGGCGCCGCTAGAGCCGCAGGGGCAGGCCTAGTTACCAGACGTCAGGCCTGGCTCCGTCATTGCGATTTCTCGGAGCCCTTCAAGGCGTCATTTGCGAACGCCCCTTTCGATGGTTCTGCCCTCTTTGGCAAAACTGTTCGTGACACCTTGACCCAGAGCGAGAAGGATGGGAAGACGCTGTCTGCCATCGGAATCCGCTTCTCTGTGCCCCAGAGGTCCTATTCTAGGAACCAAAAGGGTCAGAAGAAGATTTGGTTCCGGAAGTCGCAGCAATCCCAGCCTGCTCCGGACAACCAGTCCTTCCATGGCAGAGGAGGACAAGGAGGATGCCGCCCTAGAGGCAGAGGGGCTCCCAGGAACTTCGGGTCCAGAGAACCCTTCTCTGAACGGCCCGCGCAGCAGCCCTGAAGGGTTGCCCGGCTGCTCCACTCTGGAGGCAGTCGGGGGACGTTTTTCAGAGCACCTGGCGGCATGGGAGTCCATAACATCAGACCGCTGGGTCCTCCAGATCATATCCAGAGGTTACCGTATTCCTTTTCGTCATTTGCCAAAATTGAAGTCCCTCCCCAACGTTCCACCTGGTCAGTGGGAGGCCGCTTTGGCAGAAATTGGCCATCTGCTAAAGAAAAGAGCCATCCAGCCCGTCCCCCCAGACCAGATCGGATCAGGGTTCTACTCCAGGTTCTTTTTAGTGCCAAAAAAGACGGGGGATCTAAGACCAATTTTAGACCTTTCTCTCTTGAACCTGGCAGTTCCCAAAGAGAAATTCCGAATGGTTGCATTGCAGTCTATTCTCCCCCTTCTGGGAGAAAACCACTGGATGTGCTCCATAGACCTCAAGGATGCGTACTACCATATACTAATGGACAGACGCTCCAGGAGGTTTCTCCGCTTCCGGCTGGGAGCCAGTCACTACCAATTCCGGGTCCTTCCCTTTGGTCTCACCACAGCCCCCAGGGTGTTCACCAAAGTATTAGCAGTGGTAGCGGCCCACCTGAGGCTTCAGGGGGTGCAGGTCTTTCCCTACCTGGATGACTGGCTTCTCACCGCCCCAACAAGGCATCTACTTCTCTTGGCGCGAGACTCCTTTCTCCATCTTGCTCCCTGTCTGGGCATCACGATAAACACAAAAAAATCCAACCTAGCACCCACGCAGTTCATAGATTTTATAGGTGCCAGGTTAGACACGAGGAGATTGAGAGCCTTCTTCACTGCGGACAGAGTTCAAAACCTGCAGCTCCAGGTGCGGGCCATTCTCCACTCAAGCTCAGTTCCGGCGGAGTTGGTCCTGAGGGCCCTAGGGTCCATGGCGGCAGCGATAGCGCTTCTTCCTCTTGCCAGGTTCAATATGCGCATCCTTCAATGGACACTCCTGGTTCAGTGGTCGTATCTTGCTCTTCCTATGCATCATCCCATTGCGATCAGCAAGGCGTGCAGGCGGTCCCTCCTGTGGTGGCTACACTCTCCAGATCTCCACGGAGGCCGCCCCTTTTGTGCCTCTCCCCCTCTCGCCACGGTGACCACGGACGCCTCCCGCCTCAGGTGGGGGGGGGGCATTTTGCAGGTCTGATGGTCCAAGGCACGTGGAACGATTCAGAGACCTCATTGCATATCAATGTTCTAGAGATGAGAGCAGTGCTCTTAGCGTTGCTAGCACTTCAGGCCTTTCTTCCCTTGGGAACAATTGCGATTCAATCGGACAACATGTCGGTTGTCTGGTATATCAACAAACAAGGGGGAACCAGGTCTTACCCTCTTTGTCGAGAAGCCATGAGAGTGTGGGAATGGGCAATCTCCACCAACCGCTTTCTCATAGCAACGCATATTCCGGGTCGGTCCAACATCCTGGCGGACAAACTCAGTCGCACCATTCTCACCCCTTACGAGTGGTCTCTCAAAACTCAGGTAGCGGAACGCATCTTCGCACGGTGGGGAACTCCTTGTTGCGATCTTTTTGCGTCTCCCTCAAACACCAAGTGCGACAGTTTTTTCGCTCTAGTACCTCCTCCCGGAGGTGCCCCAAGAGACGCTCTGGTGCATGCTTGGCCACCCGGTCTTCTGTATGCTTATCCCCCATTGCCTCTGATGCTCCAACTTCTTCAGAAAGCCTCTCGGTTGGGGAGCAGAATGATTCTCATTGCTCCATTTTGGCCTCGACAGATCTGGTTCCCTTTCCTAAGGTCTCACTCAGTGAATCCTCCTTGGATTCTAGATCTCATACCGGATCTAATATCTCATCCATCCAACTTATCTCCTCCGAATCTGGACAACCTGAAGCTGACCGCTTGGCTGCTCCAGTTCCACTCCTGATCAGGACTCCCGGTATCTCGTCCCCTGTTAAGGCCATCCTGGTGGCAGCTCATAAGCCATCCACTAGGAGAGTCTACCGCAGTAAGTGGAAACGGTTCTCCTTGTGGGCGGAGCGGCAAGGCCTAAACCCCTTCACTGTTCCTCTCCTGTTGGTATTGGACTTCTTAACCTCTCTTTTTAATGATGGTGCCAGCAGTTCCACGGTCAAAGTACAACTTGCGGCAATTTCTCATTATCATGTTGGCCATGACTCCAGCCCTCTGATGTCTGCCAGATTGTGTAAGATTTTCCTAAAAGGTACTTTCCTTCTCAGGCCCCCTGTAAAGCAAGCGGTTCCTCCTTGGGACCTTTCTTTAGTCCTCCAGGCCTTGACCGCCCCCCCCCCCTTCGAACCGGTGGCTACGGTAGATCTGAAATTTTTATCTTTCAAGACCGCATTTTTAGTAGCCATTACTTCGGCCAAGAGAGTCTCAGAGCTTCAAGCATTATCAGCTAAGCCTCCTTACTCCGGACCGTGTTTACCTCAGGACCAACCCGTCCTTTCTTCCTAAGGTAGCTTCTGAAGCAAACATTAATCAATCCATTAACCTCCCTGTTTTCTTTCCCAAATATCAAAACAAGGGTGAATACAAGCTTCATTCCTTAGATGTTCACAGGCAACTTAGAATGTTAAGTTGTCAATCTCGCCTTCATTCTTGCTTGATGGGTTCGGAGCCGATCCTCGGCTCCGACTCGGCACTTGCTTTAGCTTGAGAACTCCTTTTACCAGCTCGAGGCAGCCCCATATCCCATGATGCAAGGCGGTAAGTACCCAGATCTCGTTTGCCGCTTCGCTTAGGAGGTCTTCTTTTTACCAGCTCCTGGTAAGTTGTTCACATTTGTGATTTTTCAAGCCCCTTTTTAGTCTAAAACTAATTTTTTGATAGTTTAAGTTTATTTTTCCCTTTCTGACAGAAATTCCCTGTCTCTTTTAATTTTTTGTTAGTCAATTTTCCCTATCCCATCCCCCCCTGTTAGGGTGTGTGTGTTGGTTTTTTATAGAATACCTCTTGGTATTTTGTTTAATTTAATTTTGACTGGTGTGTCTGTGTGTTGTGTTTTTCGCACCATGTCAAAGGAGAGGGTATCAGGTTTTAAGAAGTGTGACTCGTGCTGTCAGAAGATGTCTCTGACAGACGGTCACACTTCTTGCCTGTATTGTCTGGGCCCTCTTCACCTGCAGGACTCCTGTGCTATTTGTCACTCCTTCAGCCAGAGAGTCCTGCAGGAGAGATTAACAAGTTGATTCTTAGGGGCCTTCTTAAGCCGGAGGGCTCTCCGGCTAAGTCGGCTCCACCAAAATCAACAAAACCTGCCAAGGCCCAGGCTTCTGTATCTAAGCCTGCGGCCTCGGCTCCGACTCGTTGAGTCGAGATCGGCTCCGCTGGAGCCGATTCTGGCTTGACAGCTTTCGGCACCGATGGCTATCGGTGCGAATCTGTATTGTTCACTTGTCGGCCCGATCGGTTCCGACACCCATGTGGCAGGCATCGGTGTCGGCTCGATCGGCTCCGACACCGTTACTTTGGTGGCTGTATCGGCTCCGGCTGGAGCCGATACATCGAGGCGCTCTGTCGGCTCCGAGAAGTCGGCGCCGACAGGATCTATAGTATCGGCTCCGATGGCTCATTCCAGGAAGAGGTCGAGGTCTCCTAAATTGGAGCCGATACTTTCGGCTCCGGCTTCACCTCTTCTATCGGAACGGAGCCATCGGAGCCGATCTTCAAGGTCATCCAGGTTGTCAGATCATGACCTAGAGAGAGTGGTCAGTAGATTACTCAAGTCACAGGTACTGGCCCAAATGTTACACAGTCCATCTCAGCAGACGACTGTTGGTCCACACCCCATTACAGTTCCTCCTTCAACTCTACCCCAGAGCTTGGAGTTGGAGTCTTCGGGCATGGTTACTGCTACGGCTGGAGGACGGATACCCCCTTCTGTTCCTTCAGCCTCTACTCTTATCTCCTCTTCCTTAGAGGGATTCGGTCGTCCGCCTTCCATGGTCTCCTCCGAGGGGTGAGTGGCATCGACCCTTGTCCGAGCCGCTCTTCCCCTTGGAGCCTCGCCTTGGTGAGCTCGGCTCCGACATCTGCCTCGGAGACTTCCCTTCGGTGGTCCCTGGAGTTCCTAGCTCTTGGAGCGGGTTCTCTCGGACCTGCCTGGGAGGGGAGCATTCGAGGTGATGAAGAGTGTACTGGCCACTGGTATCAGTCAGCAGTCTGTTCCCGTAGCTCCTCCCTCTATAGTACCTGTTGACATCTCTGCCACTTCTCTTGCTACAGGACCCAGAGATCCTCCGCCTCAGGTTTCCCCATTGGGAATTTCCCCTCTTCCGAGAATTCTCCTGATGTTTCGGGAGATCATCCTAGGAAGAGGACTTGTAAGAGGAAGCATGTAGACTCCCGAGTCTGTCACTCGGATACTGACTTTGATGAGTCAGAGGGATCCCTAGATCCCCTCTGAGGATGTCTCCTTCTCAGACATCCTAGAACTTCTGAAACAGAGGGGAAACTGGCCCACCAACAATCCCTCTGAGGATGAGTCAGTATACCTAGAGGCGTTTGGATCTCGGCCCTCCACCTCCTGGGTGTCTCCGCCTTTCGACCCCCTTATGCAGGTTATTGCACTAAAGGCGTGGGCAGCTCCTGACTCTGTAGAGCCAGTCCCTAGGAGGCCTTCTAAATTTATCACTGCCCCTAGTGACAAACAATTCCTTACCAAGGGTGTCCCGCTGATGCCATGGTGGTGGCTGCGCCACCAAAAGGAACTTGCAGATCCTTCCGTGCCGTCCATCCTCCTAATAAGGACTCTAGGACCATGGATAGGTACGGTAAGCGGATGTTTTCCTCAGCGACCTTTGCTATGCGTTCGCTGAATTACCTATGTCACTTCACCAGACTCCAAAGAGATATCCTGAAGGAGCTGGGAGAAGTAGTTCAGGATCCTACAGCTGCAGGGGCTCAAGAAAAGATTGCTTCGCAGCTAGGAACCCTCAATTCCATTGCTAACTCCTCCATGCGGCTAATATCTTATGCTGCGGATGGAGCGAGTAGAGCCGCAGGCACAGGTGTGGCTCTTAGACGCCAAGCCTGGATGTGGCTATGTGATTTTGCGGATCCCTTTAAGGCGTCCTTCACAAATTCTCCCTTTGATGGGTCAGCTTTGTTTGGCCCTCAGGTGAAGGAAACCTTGACCAGGTGTGAGCAGGACGGCAAGACTCTTTCTGCTGTTGGAGTCCGTTTTCCACCCCTTCTAGGCCTTATCCCAAAGGACAGAAGGGTGGGAAGATGTGGTTCCGTAAATCCCAAGGAGTCACGCCGGATTCACGTGGTCAGTTTACCCCTAGAGGCAGAGGGGTAACAACAACAGACGCTCTAGAGGCAGAGGGGGTCCAAGAACCAGGGAAACAGGGAGCCTCTCTCTGATAAGCCCTTTCAGCATCCCTGAGGTGTTGCCCGGCTGTCCCTCCTTGGAGGCAGTCGGGAAGATTATCACTGTACCCAGAAGCCTGGCATTCCCTCACTCAAGACAGATGGTTACAGTCGATCATATCCAAGGGTTACATAATTCCTTTCGAGGAAGGTCCCTTCCCCTCAAGTTCCCTTCCAGATGTACCACCCGGTCTAAGGGACATTGCAGAGTTAGAAATCGCAAAACTACTGCAAAAAAGAGCCATTCAGCCAGTTACAATAGACCATTCAGAGCCGGAATCTACTCAAGGTTCTTTTTGGTCCCCAAAAGAAGGGAGACTGGAGACCAATATTGGATCTCAGCAGACTCAACAAGTCTGTCAGGAAGACAAGATTCCGAATGGTCACTCTTCAGTCAATTCTGCCCTTCTTACAGAAGGACAACTGGATGTGCTCAATAGATCTTCAGGACGCTGCACTATCACATCAAAATTCACAGACACTCCAGGAGATTTCTCCGCTTTCGCTGGGGTCCAGTCACTTCCAGTTCAGAGCCCTGCCCTTTGGTCTCACTACAGCCCCAGAGTGTTCACCAAATGCATGGCAGTGGTCACGGCTCACCTGAGACGCCAAGGATTCCAGGTGTTTCCGTATCTCGACGACTGGCTCCTGTCAGCCACCACCAGGCATCAGCTTATACAAGCCAGGGATTACACAATAGACCGTTGTTCTCATTTAGGCATCTCAATCAACTTCGAAAAGTCATCCTTATCGCCCTGCCAGTCTATTACCTTCATAGGCGCAAACTTAGACACTGTTCGGATGTCAGCTACCCTTACAGAACAAAGAGTTTCAGACATTCAGACTCATGTCAGGATCATTCTGGCCAGCAAGAAAGTACAGGCCAGAATGGTTCTAAAGGTATTAGGTCTCATGGCTGCGGCCATTACTCTTCTTCGCCTGGCTCGATTCTACATGCGCCTCCTTCAGTGGATGCTGTTCACACAGTGGTCATACCAGCAACTCCCAATGCGTCACCAGATTCTGGTGACACAAACATGCAAACAACATCTTGCTTGGTGGATCACATCGTCTCAGGTTCACCAAGGCAGGTGCTTTGTACCTCCGTCCCGATAGCCACTGTCACCACGGATGCCTCCTGATCGGGTGGGGGTCATTATCAGGGCAGGATGGTTCATGGACGTGGCAACCGCTCGAGTACCATCTGCACATAAATGTCCTGGAGATGAGAGCAGTGCTTTTAACGTTGCAAGCCCTCAACGACTTTCTTCCCGTAGGGACAATTGCAGTCCACACAGACAACATGTCTGTAGTTTGGTATATCAACAAACAGGGCGGAACCAAGTCCTACCCCTTGTGTCGAGAAGCGCTCAGACTTTGGCAATGGGCGATCTCCTCTCATCGGTTTCTGGTAGCAACGCATATCCCTGGGAAAACCAACATTATAGCGGACAGATTGAGCAGAGCTATCCTCATGCCTCACGAGTGGTCTCTCAAGCAATCTATAGCGGAAGAGATTTTTCTGGAATGGGGTCGTCCATGTTGCGATCTTTTGCTACTCCCCAAAACAGCAAATGTCCAGACTTCTTCAGCCTCTTCCCTCTATCAGGCCATCCCCCCAGAGGCGCTCTGACCCAGGATTGGCCCCAGGGACTTCTTTATGCCTTCCTCCATTTCCTCTGATCCCTCAGGTGATCCAGAAAGCTGCTTTGAGAGCCAAATTGATTCTCATTGCCCCTTACTGGCCTCGACAAGTTTGGTTCCGTTCCTCCATCATCATCTTTTGGTGCAGCCGTGGCATCTGGACCCAGTGCCAGATCTACTGATTCACCAATCCGGTCAGCTGCACCGGTCAATCCCTTCTCTCAACCTCACAGCATGGTTGCTCCACTTCCTTCCTTAGCCAGGCTTCCTTTGATCTCTAACCCAGTTAGAGACATCATAGTAGCTTCACTAAAATCCTCTACCAGGAGGATTTACACAAGCAAATGGAAACGTTTCTCTTATTGGGCTAAGGCCCAAAATATTGATCCTTTTACTGCCCCTGTTCAGGCAGTTCTAGACTTCTTAGCAGAGATTTTTCATGCAGGCTCCTCTTCTTCCACAGTCAGAGTTCAATTGGCTGCTATTTCTAATTTTCATGTCGGGATAGCAGATCATAATATTATGTCCCATAGGCTCTGCAGGGCCTTCTTGAAAGGAATTTTCCTACTAAAGCCTCCAATCAGGAATCCTCCTCCTCAGTGGGATCTAAATTTAGTGCTGACATCCTTGATTCTTCCCCTTCGAGCCAGCTGTTTCTTGTTCCCTGAAATATCTTTCTTGGAAAACTTTATTCCTAGTGGCTATTACATCTGCCAGGAGGGTGTCTGAACTTCATGCTCTTCGGTTCGACCCCTATTTGATTTTTCACAAAGACACAGTATCTTTGAGAACTAATCCATCCTTTTTACCTAAAGTCGCTTCAACGACCAATCTGAATCAATCCATTGATCTCCTGTATTTTTCCTAACTATTCAGATAGAGCTGAACAAAAGCTACATTATCTTGACGTCCACCGTCAACTTAGATATTATTTGGACAGAACAAAAAAAATTAGAAAATCTGATCAACTTTTTGTTTCCTATGCGGATAATAAAAAAGGCCTTCCTGTTTCTAAAGTGACTTTGTCCAGATGGCTTTCTTCGGTCATCACTGAAATTTATACACTCAGGGGAAAACAGCTGTGCTCAAAACCTAAAGCACATTCAACTAGGAGTTTAGCTACTTCTACAGCCTTTCAAGCTAGACTTCCTTTGGACACTATTTCAGCGGCGCCACTTGGGCCACTCCTCACACTTTTGTTTCCCATTACAAATTGGACTTGGCCTCCAGGGACAGAGCCAGTTTTGGCTCTACAGTCCTCAAGAGTTTGTTCCATTGAGCCACCCAGGATAGAGGTGCTAGGGACGCGGTCCCATCAAGCAAGAATGAAGGCGAGATTGACAACTTAACATTAAGAAGTTATGTACCTACCATAACGTTCCATGTTAGTTGTCTTCTCTCGCCTTCTTCTTCGACCCTCCCTCCTTCCCCCTGGCCTGGACAGACCTTGTATAAGAAACTGTTATACTAAGGACCATTCAGACCTGGTCCTTTTTCCATCTGTAAGTTTCTTCTTCCTTTGGGAAGTATTTTTTGCTTGGTGTTATTGCCCTTTGTCAACAAACGAGATCTGGGTACTTACCGCCTTGCATCATGGGATATGGGGCTGCCTCGAGCTGGTAAAAGGAGTTCTCGAGCTAAAGCAGTGCCGTGGAGCCGAGGATCGGCTCCGAACCCATCAAGCAAGAAAGAAGGCGAGAGAAGACAACTAACATGGAACGTTATGGTAGGTACATAACTTCTTATTTTATCTAAACAGGACGGCTGGTCATAGGCAATCCGACCAGTTGTTCATTTCCTTTGCTAAATTTAATTTGGGCAAGCCAATTTCTAAAGTCTCATTATCTCGCTGGATTTCACAATGTATCTTATTGGCTTATCACGCTTCTGGAAGGCCCTCATCGGAGGATGTACATGCCCATTCAACCCGGTCAGTCTCTACTTCGGCCGCCTTTAAGGCTAGGATTCCTCTAGATGACATTTGTGCAGCAGCCACTTGGGCTTCATCTCATACATTTATTTCCCACTACAAGTTGGATCTTACATCTAGGGGTAGAGCATCCTTTGGCTCCGCGGTGCTCCGGAATATCCTTCCATGATGGCCGCAAGGTTCAGGTAGCTGGGGACTCTGTCCCACAGGTTGCAGACAAATGAATCTCCTACTTCAGATTTAGAAGTTATGTACTCACCATAACGTTCCATCTGAGTAGGTGTATTCATTTGTCTGCAACCATCCTGCCCTCCTATCCCCCTGGCCTTTTCAGTTTCCTGCATATGATGTGTTACCCTTTTCAGGGTGTTCTTGCTGTTGGCAAACTCGATCTGAGGTCATGTAGGGAGAGCAGGGCATTATGGGTGAGGGGAGGAGCTGAGAGCTTGGATCCATAGCTGGTAAACCATGCCGGTTCGGATCTGATATCGGATCCATAACCCACAGGTTGCAGACAAATGAATACACCTACTCAGATGGAACGTTATGGTGAGTACATAACTTCTAATTATGAACTCCTCCAGATGACGTCTCCTAATCCCTCTGCTTTCCCTCCAGTCTCGTCTGCCCTTTTATATATCTTTTCATTAGCCTCAGTGGTCCCTGATTCTCAACCTGCTGACCCTAAGAAACCTAACAGATTTTATAAGGTACCCGATGATTGTAAATTCTTGCACAAATGTCCTTCTGCCGATCCTTCTGTAGTGTCTGTCTCATCGGACAAGCCTACTAAACTACTTCCTTCAGACAAGGACAGTAAAGCAATGGGACATTTAGGCAAAAAAAGTGTATACTGTTACCACTCTGGCTTTTCTGTCTACTAATTACCAGACCAATATGACTAGGTATGTTGTACCCCTTGTTTTTCATGCTTCTCAGACTGTCTCTGACCTCCCTGACTCAGAAGGGAAGATTCTGGCCCTTTCTGTATTGGCTTCTACCTATTAAGTGGCTCACCCCTCTATTAAATGTAGTTGTGATGAAGTTGATGCCTCCTCTAGGGCTGCTGCCTTTGGTTCTATTTTAAGGCATTATTCTTGGCTTCGTTTCCAACCCCTACATGATGATGTTTAGGCTATATTGTTGGATGCTTCAGGGTCTTTTGGCACAGGGTATTATTCAAGTAGTTTCCCCTGCCCAGGCAGGGAAGGGGTTTTATTTCACAGTGTTTGTGGTTCCCAGGAAAGAAGGCACCTGGAGGCCTATTCTGGATCTTTCCCAGCTCAACACCTTTCTGAAGGTCCCTTCCTTTTGGATGTTGTCCCTTCATACCCCGTTTGTCTTCTTCTTTTCCAGGCATTCTTAGCATCCCTGGACCTCAAGGATATTTATCTTCACATCCCGATTCATCCCCTTTTCATGAAATTTTTACATTTCTGTGTCTTTACCTTGCATTTTCAATACTCTGCTTTGCCCTTTGGCCTTTCTACTGCCCCAAGGATATTCTCCAAATGCCTCACCCCTGTCATTGCCTTTTGCAGGATGAGAGGGGTTGGAATCTTTCCTTATGTGGATGACCTGCTCTTTCAGGCTTCATCCTCCAAGGTCTTACGTCATCACCTCCAGTTTACAGTGTGTCTGTTATAAAGCCCAGGGTTTACTATAATCTTTCAGAAATCTGTCCTTGTTCCTTCTCAGGATCATGTTTTTTTTAATTTGCCGAATCCAGACCATTCCCATGCTAGCATTCTTGCCTCCACCCAAGACACTCTCTCTGATCACTTTTTTCAGTCCCTTCTTCCTCTGGCTTCAGTCACAGACAGGGTTCTAGGATTCATGGCCTCCACTATTCATACACTTCCTCTAGCCAGTCCTTAAACGGGAAAACTACAGTGGTTCATACGGTCTATGTTAGCGTATTTAATGGACTAAATAGCGAAAGCTATTTAGTCGATCCGATACTGTCGAAATGGCAAAATAGCGAAGACACAGAACATCGAATTTTTTCCCAGGGAAAAAATTTGGCGGGCCGTCTTCGGGACTTTGCCATTCCCTCCACTATGGTGTGATCTCGGAGTTGGTATATTTAAGTAGGGGGGTGTGGTGGGCTAAGTCCCCCACTTATCTTTGTGTTTAAGTGTTTTTATTTATTTATTTATTTATTTTTGCAGAGCAGCGAATTTTTTCCCTGGGAAAAATTTGCTGTTCCGTGTGTTCAGTATTTTGTGGTTTAGACATTATCAGTACGATGAATAGCATTCACTATTTTAATTGTACGATAATGTAATATAGACACGTTCATAAAGTCATTGTGGCTTTGACACTGTCATCCACTGGATTTTCTAGTTCCTTTTCTTCCATGCCTCAAACTTGAGCTTCAGTGGTGGATTCATCAGTTTCTCTCAACCCAGGACTTCCTTTTCAGCCCTCAGTCCCATCTCAGGGACTTTTATTGGATGCCTCAGGGAGCTTCCTTCATTTCCTCATCAGAGATCAGTCCACATCAGCATTAAGGAGATGAGAGCTCTCCTTATAGCTCTTCAGTCTTTTCATTCCCTCTTTCCTCCTGGGCTTCTTAAAATCTTTGCAGACAATACCACAGTAATGTGGTATATTAACAGGCAATGGTCAGCACAGTCCTACCATCTTTGCAGACTTGCCATTCAGGTCTGGGACCTAGCTGTCCAGTATTGAGTGATTCTTCAGGCTGTCTACATTCCTTCAGAACAAGAATATAGTGGCAGACGTTTTGAGCAAGTCCAGTCCACAGGCTTACAAATGGATGCTTCACAGAGATGTGGTTCTGGACTTTGTCCATCAGTGGGTACTCCACAGGTAAATCTTTTTGCCTTCCCTTTGAACAGATATTTCCTCTTTTTTGTGCCAGTGTCCCAAGTCCTTTGGCTTGGAAGGTAGACGTCCTCTCATTTCCTTGGAAGGGGATGTTTCTCTACACTTTCCCTCCCCTTCCTCTGATTGCAAGAGTCCTGCTCAAGATCAAGCAGGACTCTCCCATAATCTTGCTGCTGACTCCCTTTTGACCCAGACAGCATTGATTCCCCTATTCCTCACCTAGCCAGGAGCAGTGCCACAAGTTACCTTACAGATTGGACCTCCTCACACAATACAAGGGGTCTCTGATCCACTCTCATTTGTCCACTCATACTGATGCTGTGGGTGATAGGGTTTTTATCCCTTTTACAAACATATACAAATACATACATACAAATATTTCAAGCACAGGCATTAATGCCCTTCTAGCTTGCCACTATACCAAAACACTTGTTCCCATAGTAAGTGTCCAGGCTGTTCTTAAATATATCTAAACTAGTACTTCCTTTAATGTAATTTGTAGTCTGTTCCATTCATCAGCTGCTCTCTCAAGAGAACCAATTAGTTCAATTCTCATTCCTATAGAATCTTCTACATAGGTTCTCCGATAATTTTCTTAATACTTTTTGATAACCTCAAACATTCCCAGATGTAGTTATCTCTAAATGTTCTATATACCTGAAAAAGATCTTGTCTTAAATATCTGTAAGAGAAACTGTATAAGTACAGATATTGTATTCTTTCAGAATAACTTTAATTTTCACATCCATTGATGTATTTGGTATATTTCTGCTGTACTCTGTCCAGTTTACTCATGCTTGTTTTCTTCTAATTTCATATTGTTATTCCATACTCAAGTTTGGGTCTAATGTAACTAACAAACAATGACTTCATCATTTCTGATTTCCTAGACTTTATAAATCTTTTTATACAACCTATAGTTCTAGAATTATCATTAAACAGTTGACTGATAGGGTTAGAAAAACTCTAAACTGGATCTACCCATATACCCAGGTCCTTAAATGAATCTACAATTTCAATCACCGTGCGCTATATTAAATGTTCACCTTTCAGTTTGTCTCCCAAATCTTGTTGCTTAGTTTTTAATGTATTTATCAGTATATTATTCTCCTGTGTCCAAATGATCAATTTAGTCAGGTTCTTTTGCAGACATCCCTTATCTGTGACACATGTAAATAGTTTACCCAATTTCAGGTTATCTGCATATAGACTGTAAAACACCTCAGATCAAAAAGTTAGGTCTGAAAGATACAATCTAATCAAGTAAGGGCCTAGGATAGAGCCCTGTGGGACCCCCTGATTGTAACCAAGAATTTCACCTGTCCATTTGCAGTATGATACCTGCCATGTCCTATTTGTAAGCCATGCAGCTATCAGTCTTATCAAGAGTGGATCGATACCTAGTTGTTCTAATTTATCGGTCAGTGTTTTGTGCATGACCCTGTCAAATACTGAAGATAAAGCTGTATAAATTACATCACAGCGCAAATTTTCATTCATAGCTTTTACTGTATTGTTATAGAACATTATGTTACAGGTGGTAATATATCTATTTTCAACATATGCATACTGATATATGGTTTTGAGTCCCATCCTATCCAATTGTGACAGTCAATTATCCAATATTACTTTCTCCGTTATTTTTCCATAACATGAAATTAGACTTAAGGGTCTGTAAGACTGAGTTTGTCCTACTCCCCTTTCCTTTAAAAACAGGTTTATAAGCGCATGTCTCCAATCTTGAGGAATCTCTCCATATGTATATGACCTAGTAAATAATAGATATAATGCTACTGTAAGATCTTGCTGAAGTGTTCTTAGGTCATTATTACTAATGCTGTCTCCTCCCTGTGCTTTGTTTGGATACAGTTTGCACAATTATTTTTCAATGTAATCTAATTTGATTCCAGTGTCTGAGGTTACCTGGATGTTACTAGGACAACTTATCACCCCCTTGTGGAGCCAAACTGTTTTGCATAAGATTTTGTAAATATATCTATTATTTGTTGTGTCTTAAAATACATTTTAGAATCTACACAGTTGATCAATTTGTATGTGTTTACTCCTTTCACATCTCATGCCTTTAAAAACTGTTTCCTGTTGTGCACAATATGTGTATGTAAATTGTCTTCAAAGTTTTCTTGATCTTGTCTCACACTACGCTTAATTTGTTTGTCCAGCTTTATTCCAGTGTTCAAAGTTGTAGTTCGACCTGTCTTCCATTTCTTATATTTTGTGCCTTTCACCTTAATCAGGTATCTTGTTCTTATGGAAATATGTCCCCCTGACGTTGTATGCCTAGATCCTGATTTTAAACATTTTTTGATTTTTGACTCAATTTCTCTTCCAAAACTTTCCACATTACATGTGCAGTTTTTACACTGAACACGTCACTCCAGTTAGTTTACATGACGACTGATTTGCTTCTATATAATCTGTAATTAATCTTCTCTGCATTGGTTTAGATTTCATTTTGGCAGAATTATCTAGCAACAAATTAACCTTTATAACCTCATGATCACTGCACATCAACGGTAGTAAAACCTGACTTGAAGTAACAGTAATGTCTTTAGGACCACAAACAGTGTCTAGTATGTTGTGTTCCCTGGTCATTTTTTTTAACCATCTGAAACAATTGTGAACATATGTTGTGAATAATTTCCTTGCTAATGTTGTTGAATCAATTTTACTCCAGTCAGTTTCTGGTAAATTTAAGTTTCCAGCTAATATTATTCTTCCCTCCTGTGTTGCAAGAAGTGTATGGATTACTAGATTTAGGTCATCAACACTTGGCTGCCTAGAGAGGAGTTGTGGTATTGTATGAGGAAGTCAGGAGTGGCAGAGAAGTATGTAAGAGTGGTACAGGATATCTACAAGGGTAGTTTGACAGTGGTGAAGTCTGCAGTGGGAGTGACAGATGCGTTTAAGGTGGAGGTGGGATTACATCAAGGATCAGCTCTGAGCTTTTTCTTATTTGTAATTGTGATGGACAGGTTGACAGACGAGATCAGACAGGAGGCCCCATGGACTATGATGTTTGCAGATGACATTGTGATCTGTAGTGAGAGTAGGGACCATGTTGAGATGACCCTGGAGAGGTGGAAATATGCTCTAGAGAGGAGAAATGAAAGTCAGCAGGACTAAGGCAGAATATGTGTATGTGAATGAGAGGGAGGATAGAGGAATGGTGAGGATGCAGGGAGTAGAGTTGGTGAAGGTGGATGAGTTTAAGTACTTGGGATCAACAGTTCAGAGTAATGGTGAGTGTGGAAGAGAGGTGAAGAAGAGAGTACAGGCAGGGTGGAATGGGTGGAGAAAAGTGTCAGGAGTGATTTGTGACAGACGGGTACCAGTAAGAGTGAAAGGGAAGGTCTACAAGAGGGTAGTGAGACCAGCTATGTTGTATGGGTTGGAAACTGTGGCATTGACAAAAAGGCAGGAATCAGAGCAGGAAATGGCAGTGTTAAAGATGTTAAGATTTGCACTGGGTGTGAGAAGGATGGACAGGATTAAGAATCAGTATATTAGAGGGTCAGCTCAGGTTGGACGGTTTGGAGACAATGTCAGAAAGGCGAGATTGCGTTGGTTTGGATATGTGCTGAGGATGGATGCTGGGTATATTGGGAAAAGGATGCTAAGGATGGAGCTGCCAGGTAAGAGGAAAAGGGGAAGGCCTAAGATAAGGTTTAGGATGTGGTGAGAGAGGACCTGCAGGTTGTTGGTGTGACAGAGCAATATGCAGAGGACAGGAAGAAATAGAAACAGATGATCCGCTGTGGCGACCCATAACAAGAATAGCCAAAAGAGAAGAAGACGACGATCAACACTTGACTTTGGTGTTTTTTACACTCAAAAATGTCTTTATTTTTACACTTATACAATATGTAGTATTGGTGTTATCAATGATAATGTAATAATCACAAGTCTCATTAACTATCTTTAATCCCTGTCATAACAGCTCCACCTGATGTTTTGTTAGAATGTCTGTTAAACTAAAAACATTTATACCCTGACAGAATTGTTTTTTAGGCACCTTTTTTTTTTTTTTAATTTCTCTAAATCCCTTGGGTTTCTAATACAATGACGGGAATGGACCCAATTCCTAAGTCAAAGTATGATTAAAGTTCATGAAGTTAGTATTGTTTCACTATTTGATGTCAGCCAAAAGTGCTCTTTGCAGCACCCGCAATGTGCCCAGTAATGACTCCTTCTGCAGTTCGTATGGAGTTACATGTATTGGTAATGTATCTAAATAAGATTTTAGAGACTTTTTTTAAGACCCATTGCTCCTACTACTATTGGAACTATTTGGGTATCTTTCTTCCACATGGCTGTCATTTCTGCTTGCAGATCCTGACATTTTATAGCTTTATGTGTCTCTGTGCACAGGAGACTGTAGCCACTGGGTGTGGCGATTTCTGTTATCAATGCTACTTTTGTCTTCTTTTCCTGGACCACTGTATCCGGTTTTCTAGCATCTGTCTTTTGAATTGTTGGTAATGGATGATCCCATGTAATGTACACTTCATCATTTTCTATGATGCTTTGTGGCTGTTGTTCCCAATGCTTTTCAGCCACTTCAAAACTGAAATGTTTGCACAATCCCCAGTGCAACAGCCTCGCCACATTATTGTGCCTTTCAGTATACAGTCCTTCTGCCATTAGTATGTCACAACCAACAACGAGATGTGTGACTGTTTTCAGTTTGGTTTTACAAAACCTACATTTGTCTGTTTCTCCCACATGTTCAATGGACTTTGTAAACTAGCGTGTATGTAGCCAACTGTCTTGAGTCACCAATATTAACCTTTCATCTCTTAGTTTGAATTCACCTCACCTTAACCATTCCTGCATTTGTTCCTGATTAACATGAGGTTCTTCCAAAAGTTTTCTATACTTGCAACTATGTTTATGCATTTTCCACATTTCTTGCCTTTTCATCTGATCCTCCACCTTATATTCTTTCTTTTGTTTTTTTTTGGCACATTCACTTGCTGTCTGATTTTTATCTATTTCTGGTTTGATTTCCATTCCTGCTTGACATTGATATGATTGTATTAGGTTAAGCAGGCAAGTCATCTTAGATTTCTTCTCCTCATGTTTCAAAACTTTCATTACATTTGGGTCTCATGAGGTCAGCAGATATGTGTGGAGTCCCACAATTGCAGATCTGTACATGTAATCAATTTCAGGGAGGCCCCATCCCTCCTTCGGAACAGTGAATATATAATCTTGGTATGCACTGATTTTTATCTTGTTTTAATATCTAATCTATCCAACACGTTTTGGGGCCAATCAGTCACGCCAAAACTGTAAGTTAGGACAGGAAGAACAAATTGGTTTATGGCTTGGATTTTGTTCCTAGATGACAATGCTGTTTTCAGGATTTCTTTAAGTCTTCTAAGATATTCCTTACTAAGTTTTACTCACATTTCTTCATGTTTTATTGCTGATCCTTCATCAGTTCGCAGGTATTTATACACTCCCTCTTGCTCAAGTTCTTTTATTTCACATTCTTGTCCCAAACTGGTGTTTTCCTGGTGCTGCAGTTTTTCTGCATTAAAGGTTGCTTTTGCACATTTATCAAGGCCAAATGACATTTTAATATCATCTGAAAAAGTTTTGACAACCTGCAGCTGTGCTTTCAGTACCTCATCTGATGAGCTATACAGTTTTAAATCGACAAATAGAAGATTAGAAGTCTTTAGACTTTGTTGTTTTCTAGGAGCCAAATTGTAGCCATGGCCTAAACTAAGTAAACAGCTTAATGGGTTAAGGGTAAGGCAGAACAGCAATGGTGACAGAGAGTCACCCTGGAATATCCCCCTTTGAATTTTTATCCCTGGGATAATAATTTGTCCTGTGTCATGGTTTAATTGCAAAGTGGTCTGCCATTGTTTCATGGTCACTGTAATGTAGTTGATCAGTGTAGGATGTATCTTATACATTTTTAAGCACTCCTTTATCCATGAATGTGGGATACTATCAAATGCTTTTTTGTAGTTAGTCCATGCCATACTTAGATTCTTCCTTTTTACAGTTCTCCCCTATGACTTTATTTAACAACAATGATATTTTATTGCCCTTTTGTTATACTGCCATAATTGAGTTTTCTTCTAAATGAGTATAAACTCTGTCAGCTTCAATTCCCATGTATAAGTTTATACGTCGTCAGAAGGCAAGTTATTGGTCTGTAATTTTTGCGGTAGTTTGCAGGTTGACTCTTAAGTAGGAGCATTTTTTTACTGTTGTTAGCCAGATTGGTGTCTGTTCGGGGTGTGCATATAAATAGTACTTACTCATGGCTAGGTCTTTATGCGATGATGTTAATACTTTTAACCAAAAGTTAGGCGATGCATCTGGGCCTGGGGTTTTCCAATTAGAGGCTTTTCTTAACTTTGTTTCAGTCTCAATCTCTCTAGCTGTTACTTCATCCCATTTCATATCCTGTACCTTTAAACTTCTTATTCTTTCTTTTACTTCTTTTATCCATTTAGCATCTTTGTTGTGTTCCACAGGATCTTCATAGATACTTCTCCAAAATGCATCTATTTATTCTATTTTTTGTAGTCTTTCAATTCTTTTTACCTTGTTTCCCAATTCTCTATAAAACTTTTTTGGGTCATCATTAAGTTGTCTATTTTGTGCTTTTCCTTTATATTTATCTGTGTATCTTCTAAGTTTTCCCTACTTTGCTGAAATTTTTAATTTATTTACGATAGTGCTTGATAGATCCTGGTCTTTTCTAATACTGCACACTGCTTTTATCACATCTGTCTTTCTTAGTATTTTTGTTGATCTGTTCCCTCTTCTATAGTCTTCTAGCAGTGACACTTTTTGTCTTAATTGTTTTATATTTTTCTCTATTCGATACTTCCATGATGATATTCGATTACTCCCCGTACTTTGCCTCACTATCCTGTGCTCTTGTGGTAGAACTTTATCAGTTATTAATTTAGCTGCACAATAACATATCCTGTTTACTTCTGTTATATCGCATGGATCTCTATGGGCAGTCCTAATTACTGTGTTCATTTTTTTTTTTTTTATTAGACTTCTGAGTTTTGGGGTTTTATTGACTTTCTGCAGTCTATTTCTGTCATTGATTTTAATATATCTATCTATATCCATTAAATCAAACAACTCTTCCCTTAGTTCATTTTCTTCCAGACTGAGGGCACATCCTTTCTTTTCCACTTCCTGTGGGCATTCTGTAGAAAGTTCTGTAGTATCTTCCTGTGGCACCTTATCTTCAATTTCATCCTGTGCCATCCATTACTCTGTCATATGGGAACTCAGTATCCTAGCACTCCTCAACATTGACTGCATCAGTTTTCGCAGTGTCCTGTTCCTTCCCTTGTTGTCTAGCTTTAAGAGAATGTTTATACTGGTTTCCTGTGGAAGGCTCCAAAATATCTTGACATGACACCTGACCAATTGCTTCCTGTTCCACTGGTTTCCCCTTAATTTGGATATCCATTGTTCTATCCTGTTGTGGTTCTTTCTGCATTAGATTTTCTACACTGAATCATTCACTTTGCAGGTGCTCCATAACCTCAATTTCTATTTCTTTAACTTCTCCATTACTGATCTCCTTTTCTACTTTTCCTGTTTGTCTTCTTATTTTTTGTAGTGTAAAGTTTTCCATATATGGATTCCTTTGCTTGTATTTCTCTTCAAATATCTTTAGTGCTGCTCTTTTTGTATTGGTTAGTTTTGCTTTCTCCTTGGCATAAATATTACACCATATTAAATCTCTTTTTCTTTCCCATGTTCATATTTCTTCAGATGTCTCCTGATCTTCCTGTTTCTCCTTATTTTGGGGACTTACTCTATTATGCTGTGATGTAGTGTGTGTTAGACTTTCTACATTAAATCCTTCACTCCACAGACACTCCATAACTTCAACTTCTATTTCTTTAACTTCTGCTTTACTAACCTTCTTTTCCACATTCCATCTTTGTGATATTAATTTTGTATTGTGCAGTTTTCCATATCTGGATGCCTTTGCCTGTATTTCTCTTTGAATATCTTTGTGGCTGCTTTCTCTATATTAATTAACTTGGCTTTCTCCTTTGCACAAGTGTTGCACCATATCAAATTTCTTTCTTTCCCATGTCCATATTTCTTTTTTATACTTTTCAAAAATGTGTAAGTTTTGTTGTTTACATTTTCTTTCTTCCTCAGATGCTTTTTTTCCAAACAGATCAAAGTTTCTTGATCTATATACTGTTTTTTAAAAATCTGTTGTATTAATGAACACAAATTTTTATTTGACAGTTTTTCCTGTGAAAGTATTTTTCTTTCCTCTAATTTATTGCTTAATCTCTTTGGATATTCCTTGTCTGGTAATTCTGGGCCTTTTGCATAATAGTAGCAATACATAACTTCTTTCTTATCCTCAGTAGTCCACGCTATCATCTTTATGGCTCTTCTTTGGCCTATCAGTTTTTGTGATTTTTGTGGACTGCTACTTCTTTCTACAATGGGGAGGGGGGGGCATTTTCCCCTTGGGCCTGGCCTGGCCCCATTGTAGGAATGTTGCCGGATTTTGAGGATTCTACAATGTCATTTTTTCCAGTCCTGGCACCTGCCAGTCCAGTGTGCCTACCAGGATTGGGCACTTTTTTTATCCTGGGACTTGTGCACCCAGCTATCTTTTTTGCTTTTGACTTCTCTCCATGATATATGCTATATAAATACAGTCTATATATCAGTGTTGCCTTGGTGAGATTTTGTGAAAAACAAGGTTCACCTTGTGAAGGTACTCACCAAGACTTGAGGATGAATTCAACTTCAGCACTACTACTCTCCTTTGCTTGCTGACTTTTCATCTCTCCATTAGGACCCTAATAATCCTGTGTTTTAGGCACTTTTTTCTGAGGATGTGCTTATGGTTTTGCAGGAAGCCAGGAAACCCACTACCAGGAAGTCATATTTGTCCAAATGGAAGAGAATTTCTGTCTGGTGCCTTTCTCGTAACCAGAATCCATTTTCTGTGAGATTCTTCTGATTTTCTTTTACTTGTGTGAATTGCTGCATGCTGGGTTAGCATATTCAGTTAGAGCTCACGTTTCAGCTATTTCTGCTTGTCTGCCACTAACTCTACCTCTTGTTTCTAGATTTGAGATCAAATAATTTCTTAAAGGCATCTTTCATATCAGGCCTCCCAGAAAGCCTTTTCCACCATCTGGGACCTTTATTTGGTACTTGAGAAATTGACACAAGCTTCTTTTGAGCCTGCAGTTTCAGTTTCCTTGCAGCATTCTACTTGGAAGACTGTTCTATTTTGGCCCTTACTTCAGCTAAGAGACCATCTGAACTCCAGGCTGTTGTGTGTTACATAGGAGATTACTAGACTATCGACTCAGAGTTAATTTTAAGCTTAGCCGTTTTCAACCCAGTGTAATACCGTAGAAGTACTAGTCATTACCCAAAATTGCATTTAGTGATGACTGTCCATGTCCAGGAGGGTTGTGGGCACTATCCCAGGTAAGAATTTATGGTGCCCCATCCACTCCTTCAGAATCCTCTTGAACAGTGTTATAGAGGTGCTCTATTTCACATGGAATAGTATCCTGTTCCAAAGACGTGGCAGTTGCTGGGAGATAAATCTGTCCCTCCAGCAAGCCCTGTTTAAGTCGCAGGCCATATTTAAGTCCATGGAATGGGTAACACTAGACCCATTTGATTTACAGTGTTCTTCCTTTCTTGGTTTTTCATAGAGACAGGGTGTCTCTTCATACTAATCCTTTTATGCCTAAGGTTAATGAATTCTCTTTTGATCAATTAATTTGCCCCCCTTTTTTTCTTCTCCACAGTCTGCTAGTGAGACGTTTATTCAAACTTTGGCTTTGCTCAGACAGCTCATATATTATTTTTGATAAGACTAATTGGGAGTGTGTCAGTATTAGGGTTACCACCTGTCCTACTTTGCGAGTGACAGCCCTCTTTGGACGGTTGTGTCCTGACCAAAAATATTAAAAATGGCAAATGTCCTGAGATTGTAGGACATAATTATGTCCTATATTTTATGTAATAGTTGCATAAAGTAGTTATTTCTGTATCTAAAATAAATAAATGTTACAAGAAATAGGATAAGCAACTAAACTGCTACAAGAATAAGCTTTTATTTAGGCAAAAAAGTAAAGTTCTATTCTTTGTACTGACCATGAGTATGTGTCGGCCTGTAAAATCTGATGTGTGTGTCCCGAAAATGTCCCACTATGGCTATTTGAAAAGGTGGCAACCCTAGTCAGTATGGTTTGTGATGTAAAATGCTTGCAACTAGGATTGTGTCGGTGTGGTTTGTTTTCATTTATATAAACATATGATTGCTATGTAATAAATGATGGTTTAATAAAAATGCTTGTTTAAAAAATGTAATAATTGAATAATTGATGTAATATTGCTTAGGCTATGTGACATATAGCAGTGTAAGTGAAGTACAATGTGTGCTGTGTTAATATAGTTTGATTAATTTTAGATGAATGTAAATTTGCCTATGTCACAAGTGATAATTTAATAAAGGTGTCTGAAAAAAAAGACTAAGGCTGTTCACAAATCTGAGCAACTTGTTTGTTTCCTTTCATCCCAGATCTCTAGGCTTGGCTGTTTTTAAGCAAACCATATCCTCCTGGATCTGTAAAGCCATTTATTTTTGTTATTCATTTCATAGTAAATGTATTTCTACCTCTGTTAAGGCTCATTCTACTAGAGTTGTTCCTTTTTTCAAGGGATTGGACACCAGTTCCATCGAGGTTGCTACTTGGACTTGTATCCATACTTTTACTAACCGTTGCAAGTTGGACGTTGTTTCCAGAGCAATGGGTGGCTTTGCCAACGCTATCGTGCATGGATTCCTCGATAGTTCACCTATCCCTTCCTCCTCCGAAGTTTCCTTTTGAGCTTTGGTACACTCCCTTATGTAAAGGATAGTGCAACAGTGATATGGAAGGACATAGTACAGTTGTGTAAAATCTTAGCATCACAATAGATATCTTTCTCTTCACTGTTGCAGTATTCACTCCCCCTCTCTTTCCCCTTCTGCTCTGCCTTATTCTTTATGTCTTTCTGGCCTAAATTCTTTACCTTTTTTCTTCTGAATGCTCATGTTCCTCCTGGGGCTGTTCATTTCTGAGGTATATATGCCTGTTTGTTACCTTTATGCCTTATGCCTTGAGTGGTTAGCATGTGTATGATGTACAATGTCCATATTTTCATAAGGCTTTGGTATATTGACCAGACGTTAGACTGTCTGTAGCAAAGAACCCCTTATGTAAAGAATACTGAAACAGTGAAGAGGACATCTACTGTTATGGTAAGATTTTAAACAACTGTTCTTTTCTTAATTTGTTTTCAACCAGTCTCAGACATCTGTCATGGATTTTCTCAGGGTTTTGGGTTTTGTGCTTCAATGGTTACCGAGATTCCCATGGCAAGACTTCACATGAGGAAAAAAAGCAAGAAAAACAATTGTACGTCAGTTTAGTCTGGCCCCAGCATCATAGCCCCTTAATTTTTCAGATTCCAGTGATGTAATGTGTGAGAAGGTAGGTACTGTGTTGGTTAGACGAGTTTTCTCAACCCAGGTGTCACCTTCTCCTTTTCGACTCCTCTTTAGTTTGTCAGAACAGATGCCTGAGACTTTGCTTGGGGGCTGTATCCAAAGGGGTGAAACTAGTAGTGCAGGCAAAAGCACATAAATGTCAAATAAATGTCAGCAGTGAATGTTTTTAAGGTCTTAAGTCATGTCAGATCTCTAGGACCTCTGTAAGTTTTCACAGACAGCAGCAAGTTAATGTTATATCAGCAAGCAAGGGAGTACTGGATCTTATGCACTCCTCTTTGTTCTTCTTTCGGGTTTTCCCAGTTAGGAGTCGCCACAGTGGAACTCCGGTCCGCTAATGATTGGTAGTAGATCTTTTATGGGTGCCAAGGTGCCAGCTTGACACCTAACCTTCAACGAAGGCACACCCATTCTATGCATGTCTTTCGAACGCCACTCGACCGCGGCACTATAGACTCTAAAAAGTGTCATAATTGTTATCCTTCTAAAGAAAATGAGAGTGTTTAAATTATTGCATCCTGTAGAATTTGATGTCCGTCAAACAATATTCCTTCTCCTTAACAAAAATACAGTAACTGTAAAATTAGTTATATTTCCAAATATGACAGAATTCTTTACAGTATTAACATTTATATCATAACATTATTTAAAACTGGAGATGAAGTTGCATTAGGTAATAAGCTTACTTACAATTATTCAGCAAAGCATTTAAAAAATTATGGTCAGTGTAAAATACGTTTTCAATTATCTACATAATATTGGGGGTATCCAAACCATTCATCTGCTTTCCTGAACAACAATTTTTTGAATTGTAATTGACTTGTTACTGTAATTGTGTCATGGAGCTTATCTCCCCAGGCCTCCACTGAAAATGGACATTTCAAAGCCCAGTGAACTTCCCCAGTCATCAAACTGAAATAAATAAATAAATACATTTCTTAATATCTTGTGTAACTGGCCATTTGCTTTCTTTCTCCTCTTCACTATGTCCTGCAAAATGTCTCCTAAAATTGCATATTGTGTTACCATATCCAGTGCCAATCCTGCATCTACAAACAGATTCACTTCACTGGGAAGGAAAACCTTTAAAAGAGCTGGCTGTAATATTTTAAACTTTATATGTTATATTGTCCCTATCTCACCTTCCTTCTTGTTGGTTGGGTTTGGAGCCTACCCTCGGCTCCGACTCGGCCATATTCTAAAGCTTGAACTTCCACTGGCTCGAGGCTAGACCCTATCCCATCATGCTTAGCACTAGTTACCCAGATCTCGTTTGACGCTTAAAGCTTCGAGATTGCTGGATACTGACTCAGGCTAAGTTTTTTAATTTTATTGTTATTTCCTGTGTTTGAATCTTGATATTTCTTCAGGGTCTCTCTCTAGACTAGTAGTGTTTGTTTAGCACCTCTGTCTCCATTTTTCTGATTGTTGTTTAGGCCATCATTCTTTCTCCAGGCCTATTCCCCTTTTCGAATCTGTATTTTCTTAGAGGATTCCCCTTCACTCTTAGCCCTGTTTCAGTTAGAGAGCTTTCCCCTTATTCCCTCCTTTTCCTTTTCTGGTAAGGAGTACCCGTTTAAGTTAGAGGCTCTCGGTCGAGGGAGTTGTCGTTTAACTTAGAGGCTCTCCCCCTTCCGTTACCTTCCTACCTTCTATTTTTGTTGTTTAAAAAGAAAAAGAAAAAAGTTAGATATAGTTTCTTAGTGGTTATTGTAAAGCTGTTTGTCTGATATCTATAACGTCAGTGTAGTGTATGTTACTGTGTTGGGCTTTGTTGTTATTGTGATAATGTCCAAAGAAGTACCCAAAGAATCCAAATCTTCTGGATTCAAAAAATGTGACTCCTACTCCAAGAAAATGTCCCTGACTAATGGACATACGAGTTGTGTTTATTGTTTTGGAGCTGTGCACCTGCAGGACTTGTGTTCTAGTTGTCATGCTTTCAGTGCCAGAGTCCTGCAGGAGTGCAAAAACAAACTTATTTTGCGAGGTTTACTAAAAGATCCTTTTGACACTCCAGTAGAAGGGAATCAGGCTAGTAAACCAGGGAAATCATCCAAACCGACACCTCTGTCGGTTCTGTCTTTGGAGCCATCGAAACACATAGAGAAATCTACCAGATCGTTGGATCCGAAACCTCTCATGTCCGACAAGACCTTATCTCCTGCAGTTCCGTCAGTGTCCTCGGAACTGTGTAGGAGTCATAAAAGCACTAGATCTCCTTCCTTGGAACTGGTTCAGTCCATTCCACAGTCACTGCTTCTGCAGTCTGTGGCGGACAGTCACCGATCGTCCACCCACTCCTCTCGATCGTCCAGGAGTCTTTCGGATGATGATGTGGAGACGGTGGTGAAGAGGCTTCTCAAGACACCAGCTCTTGCCAAAATATTATTGAGCCCAGCCTGTATGGATGGACCATCTGTTCCTCCTTTGACTCAACCTGAGCTCAGAGCTGGAGTGCATGGAAGTCATTGTGGTGGAACCGTCAGTTCCGAAAACCTCCGGTCTCTTGGTTCCAGCATCTGCTCTGATCTCCTCGATACCTCCTTCTATCGAGGGATCTGGGAGCCAACACTCCCTCTTTAGCTCCAAGGGGGGGAGCGGAATCTGACCCTTGTCCGACCCCACTCTCCCTCTTGGAGCTTCAGTGCAGGTGAGCTCGGCTCCCGCATCAGCCTCGGAGCCATCACCCTCTGTGCGGGAGAAGTCTCTCGACTCTTTAGAGCTGAGGACACTGTCGGGCCGGGAGCATGTTGCCTTCGAGGTGATGAGTGTGCTGTCCTCTCAGACAGCTCCTTCCTCGGCTTCAGCTACTCCATCCCCTACAGAGCCAGTGCCTTCCCTCTTACCACCCCTCCATTCTAAGCACAGGGAACCAGTACCCCAGGATGCCCCATTGGGCGACCCACCCTTCTAAAACCTCCCCAGAACATCGGGACCTGTAAGAGGAAGTATGTGGACTCTCCTGAGTCTCTGACATTGGACACGGACTTGGGGGACGCAGAAGGGTCCCCCCTCTGAGGATGTCTCATTCTCTGACATCCTGGAAATCCTCAAGCAGAGGGGCTGGAAGTCCCTTTCCTCTTCTGAGGATGAGTCTGTGTACCTGGATGCATTCGGTTCCCGACCTTCCACCTCTTGGGTGTCTCCGCCCTTCGACCCGCTGCTAGGGGTAGTAAGTCGAAAGGCGTGTACCTCTCCGGAATCCATGGAACCAGTTCCGCGGAGGCCCATTAAATTCATAATGAACCTAGACGACAAATCCTTCCTATCCAAGGATGTGCCGGTTGATGCTATGGTTGTGGCGGCGGCCAGTAAGAAGGAATTAGCAGAGACTTCTACATCTGTCCGAGACTTCTACATCTGTCCGTCTGCCGAACAAAGAGTCATGTATGGACAGATATGGGAAGCGTGTCTTTTCTTCAGCAGTCTTTACTCTCAGGTCACTAAATTATCTATCCCATGTCACCCATCCTCAGAGTGATGATCTGAAAGAGCTAAGAGATACCCTACAGAATCCTACAGCTGTGGGAGCTGCAGATAGGACTGCTTCTCAGCTTGCGAACTTATCTTCAGTAGCTAACTCCTCCATATGGCCTTTACTCTCGGGTCACTGTATTATCTATCCCATGTCACCTGTCTTCAGAGTGATCCCCTGAAAGAGCTAGGAGATACCCTACAGAATCCTACAGCTGCGGGAGCTGCAGATAAGACTGTTTCTCAGCTTGCGACTTTATCTTCAGTAGTTAACTCCTCCATGCGTCTTATCCCCTATGCAGCCGATGGAACGAGCAGGGCTGCAGGCACAGGAGTCACCTTACGAAGGCATTCCTGGATGCGCCTTTGTCAATTTGTGGAGCCTTTCAAGTCCTCCTTTACCAATGCCCCCTTTGATGGCTTGTTGTTTGGGCCTAAGGTAAAAGAGACTCTAACCAGGTTCGAGCAGGATGGCAAGACTCTCTCTGCCATGGGAGTACTTTTTTCTGTGCCTTCTCGGCCTTACCCCAAAGGTCAAAAGGGTGGAAAAATGTGGTTCTGGAAATCCCAGGGAACTTCGCCTGACGCACATGGTGAATTTTCCCTCCAGGGCAGAGGGGGGGAATAATAATGGGAGACACCACCCTCGCGGCAGAGTGGGTCCTCAGAGTCAGGGAGACAGAAATACGTTTTCTGGGAGGCCCTTCCAGCGCTCCTGAAAGGGGGGCCCACCTGTCCACCTCTAGAGGCAGTCGGGGGAAGATTGTCACTGTACCCGGAAGCCTGGCAAGATATCACAGAAGACACATGGGTACAGTCAATAATATCCAGAGGATGCAGTATTCCTTTCACCATGCCACCTCTTCCCCAAAAACAAAAATCCATCCCAGATGTGCCACCCAATCTGAGGGAACAAGCAACTCTAGAAGTTCAAAAGTTGCTAAGAAAAAGAGTCATCCAAGAAGTCCCTGCAGACCAAATCAGATCTGAAACTTACTCAAGGTTCTTTTTAGTACCAAAGAAAACTGGGGTCTGGAGGCCCATTTTGGACCTCAGCGGACTCAACAAGTCTGTCAAAAGGCAAAGTTCCGGATGGTGACACTGCAGTCCATACTTCCCTTTCTGGGAAAGAACAATTGGATGTGCTCCATCGATCTCCAAGATGTGTACTAATATATCAAGATGGACAGGCGATCCAGGACATTTCTACGCTTCCGGCTGGAACCAGTCACTACCAGTTCAGAGCTCTACCCTTTGGCCTCACCACAGCCCCCATGGTGCTTACCAAATGCATGGCAGTAGTCACGGCTCATCTGAGAAGTCTAGGATTCTGGGTGTTTCCATATGTAGACGACTGGCTCCTTACCGCCACCAATGAGCATTGACTAACTGAGAGAGGGTACACCACAATACGCCTCTGCTCTCAGCTAGGCATCACTATAAACTATGAAAAGTCTGCCTTGTTGCCTTGTCAATATATTACATTTAGAGGAACAGACCTAGACACCAAAACGTGATAGCAAAGTTGCCTCAGGAAAGGGTATCGACCATTCGACACAAAGTTGCAACTCTGATCGGGAGGAAAAAGACTCGAGCACGATTTGTTCTCAAAGTCCTGGGCTCAGTGGTGGCAGCTATAACTCTAGTTCCCTTGACGTGTTTCCACATGAGGTTATTGCAGTGGCTCCTCTTTGATCAATGGTCCATGCAATATCTACCCATGTCCCACAAAATTCTCATCACAGAGACCTGCAAGAAGGACCTAAAATGGTGGCTTCAGTCCATCCAGCTGACGATAGGCAGACCATTTGATCTTCCCCACCTAGTGGCCACAGTGACCACAGACGCTTCCCAGATAGGGTGGAGGGGCATTATCTGGGACAGACTGTTTACAGAACTTGCCAACAACATGAGTACCATTTGCACATAAATGTCCTTGAGATGAGAGCGGTGCTCCTGGAGTTGCAAGCACTTCACAGCTCTCTCTCCACGGGGACGAATGCGATTCAGACTGACAACATGTCAGTGGTGTGGTACATCAACAAGCAAGGCGGAACCAGTTCCTATCCTTTATGTCGAGAGGCCCTAAGAGTATTGCAATGGGCAGTGTCCTCCCAACGCTTTCTGATCGCGATGCACATCCTGGGGAAATCCAACATGATAGCAGACAAACTAAGCAGAGCCATCTTTATGCCTTACGAGTGGTCCCTGAAACAAGACATTGAGAATCAGATTTTTTGCAAGTGGGGCCAGCCTTGCTGCTTTCTTTTTGCCACATCCATCAATGCCAAATGCAGCAGCTATTTCACCCTAGTCACCCCACTGGGACAATTACCCAGGGATGCACTTGTTCACGAATGGCCCCCGGGACGTTTGTATGCCTTTCCTCCATTTCCTCTGATCTCCAAGGTTCTTCAGAAAGCAAAATCGGTGGGTTGCAAGCTAATCCTCATTGCCCCCTACTGCCTTGTCAAATTTGGTTCCTGTTTCTATAGCCCCATCTCCTGGAGGAGCCTTGGATCATGGACCCAGCTCCAGACCTGCTGATGCATCAGTTGGGCATTCTCCATCCTTCCTTATAGACCCTCAAGCTGACAGCTTGGTTCTTCCACTTCCCGGTTTAGCCAGGCTTCCTGATGTCTCCCAGCCGTACGACATATTCTCATCTCCTCTCACAAATCCTCTATGAGGAAACTGTATACCAGTAAATAGAAATTGTTCTCTTGTTGGGCTGTCAGCAATAATACTGATCCTTTTACTGCACCCATTTCAAAGATACTAGAATTCCTGGCTGAAATTTTTAACCAAGGAGCAGCAGCAGCAACTATCCAAGTTCAGTTGGCTCCTATTTCCAACTTTCATGTGGGAGAAATGGGTTCTAATGTTATGTCCCACAGGCTATGCAAAGCTTTTTTGAGTGGTACCATCCTTATGAAACCCCCAATAAGAGAACCACTTCCTCCTTGGGATCTAAATTTAGTCCTAGCTACCTTGATTCTTCCTCCATTCGAACCAGCCAGTTCTTGTGCTCTAAAATTTTTGACTTGGAAAATGATTTTCTTGATCGCCATACCTCCGCTAGGAGTGTATCAGAATTACAAGCCCTTTCCATTTGTTCCCCGTACTTAATTTTCCACAAAGATAGGGTTTCTGTCAGGACCAACCCTTCCTTTCTACCAAAAGTTTGCTCAGAGTTCAATCTGAATCAGTCGATAGAACTACCAGTGTTTTTTACGAACTATGGCAACAAGGCAGAGTATAAACTCCACCAACTGGATGTTCATAGACAATTACATTTCTATTTGCACAGGACTCAGGAATTCAGACAATCTGACCAATTGTTTGTATCCTTTGCAGAGAACAAAAAGGGAACTCCAGTATCGAAAGTGACTTTATCAAAATTGATTTCGGATACCATTACTTACGTCTGTAACTCACAGAACAAACAACTACCAGGGAAAATTCGAGGACACTCGACCAGGGCTTTGTCTACTTCTACTGCCTTTTGGGCCAGACTGCCATTAGACTTGATTTGTGAGGCGGCTATGTTGGTTAACCCCCATACCTTCATTACTCATTACAAAGTAGATGTGGCCTCCCGGAACAGGGCATCCTTTGGTTCCATGGTTCTGAAGAGTATATTCCATTGAGCCACCCAAGAAGAAGGTGCTGGGGACTCTGTCTCAACCAACAAGAAGGAAGGCGAGATAGGGCCAACATAACATAACATAAAGAAGTTGTATACTTACCATAATGTTCCATGTTTGTTGTCCTTGATCTCGCCTTCCTTCTTGCATCCCACCCTCCTTCCCCCTCCTGGAGGATCGAGAGGAGTTATCCATCTTTGGCTATATAGCCCTTGATTCCCTTCCTGCCTTATGAGTTGGATAGAATAAGAATTTCTACTTATGGCTTGAAATTTTTCTTATGTACATATATATTTTGTTATGTATGTCTATAGTATATATAGGTACACATTGTGGCCTAGTGTTATGGGTTATCACAAACGAGATCTGGGTAGCTAGTGCTAGGCATGATGGGATAGGGTCTAGCCTCGAGCCAGTGGAAGCTCTCAATCTTTAGAATATGGCAGAGTCGGAGCCAAACCCAACCAACAAGAAGGAAGGCGAGATCAAAGACAACAAACATGCAGCATTATGGTAAGTACATAATTTCTTTTTTTATGTCTACGTACATGCATGACCTCCATTAATTATGCTTACTGAGTTGCCATTTGGACTGAATAATCATTGTAAATTACTCTCCCCTTTCCTATGTAGCAAATTTTGACAGGCTGCTATGGTTGAGTTAAAACCTGCTCCTTGATATATAAGAACTAGAACTGCACCCTTAAACTTTGAGGTGGGCTTGCAAGAAGTCCTGCTTTTGATTAAAATATCCTTATATGCTTTTAAAATCTAATTTTGTTGGATCAATGCACCAGCCTTTCTTTCATGTAGGATGTACATTGCAAACTTTCTTCTTCTTTGGAGCTCCAGTCATCTACCTTTTTTCTTCTTTGAGTTCTCTAATTCTTGCTGCTTTGAAGTGATCATTAGTAACATCACCTGTTTATTAACATGCTGCTTTATTTCTTGTTTTTACTGGTTTGCAATGGCAAACTGGCATATAATTGCTAATAAGAGTGATATATCCACTTTGGCATCACTGTTGTCAATTTCAACAGTTATTTCTGTTCATGTTCTGTAATTCAGTATTACAGTCTCTGCTGACACTTCTGCCCCTGGGGTATAAACAATGCCATTCAGACTCTCACCTGTGCTGATTACCTTCATCTTTGTGACTAGCAAATGGACAGACACATAGAATATCATATATTTATGCTGCTGGTCTCTAGACTTTTACAATTATTTACATTATCTGTAAAACAAACATGCTCAGCACACACTGCAAGAGGGAGAAAAACTAATGGGTTAACTAACACTGATAGTGGAGAGGCTGAAGAAGGCACCTTTTGACATGAAGTATTACAAGATCTGCATACTGGGTGTATTTTGGTCAAAGCGGTTATGATTTTGAGGCAAAATGGTTAAAGCTGCCAGATATGTATCTCTGCATTTAATATGGTGCAGGCAGACTCCTGTAGTTTTTAAATACATGTACACAAAACTAGCAGTATGGCTGTTTTATAACTGTTGCTGTGATGATGCAATTTTTCAGATTTAGAACAAACTGTTTATTCATACGCTAAAAGATAATTTCTCTTTCCTTAGAAAATTACCTTCATTGTTCATACACACTTATTCTGCTGCATTTATTACTGCTTGGTAGTAGCCTGATTAAATTGTAACTGTTAATGTTAAGTTGTCTATCTCTCCTTCGTTCTTGCTGGTTGGGATCGGAGCCGATCCTCGGCTCCGACTCGGCCATCTTCTATAGCTCGAGAGCTGTTTACTGGCTCGAGGCTACCCCTCATCCCATGATGCCTAGCACTAGCTACCCAGATCTCATTTGCCTCTTCAGCTGTGAGGTGTCATTTTTCTGGCTGAGGCTTGTATTAAGTTTATTATAGAACTTTTTTCCACAAAAAATAGTATTTTTCTTAGGGGTTATTGTTAACTTTTAGTTTTATACTTGTGATATTAGCTAAGTGTGTAGTGTTAGTTCCTTCCCACCCTTTTAGAATGCGTTTAATTTAGAGAGTTCTCCCAATCTCTCTCCTTATCCTCTTCTGTCAGGTTAGCCGTTTAAGTTAGAGGCTTTCCTTCTATCTTTTTTATAGGCCAGCCGTTTGAGTTAGAGGCTTCCTATTTATAAAAAAAAAAAAAAAACTCTTTAGTTAGTCTGTAGTATACTGAGTTTTTTCCTGTAGACTGTATATTATTGTAAGCTGTTGTGTGTTTTTTTTTTTTTTTTGGTTTCAGGATGTCTAAAGAATCCAAGGTGTCTGTGTTCAAGAAGTGTGACTCATGCTGTCAGAAAATGTCTCTGACAGATGGGCACACTTCTTGCATCTATTGTGTAGGCGCTGTGCACCTGCAGGACTCTTGTTCTATCTGCCATGCATTTAGTCCTAGAGTTCTGCAGGAGCGCAAGAATAAGCTTATTCTTAGGGGTATTTTAAAGCCCCAGGATTCACCAGCCAAGACTCAGCCTGTGAAATCCCCTAAAGCTACCAAATCGTCGGCTCCAAGTTCGGAGCCGTCTTTGGTTCCAACTCTTCCTGCTACTTCGGTTCCGGACGGAACTGATAAGACCATCTTCCCGTCAGCTCCATTAGAAACTTCAGAGCTGTTGCGGAGCCACAAGAGGCTGAGGTCCCCCTCTTTGGAATCGATTAATTCGGCTCCTCTGTCTCCCCTGCTTCAGAGTGAGTGCAGTCACAGATCTTCTCATTCCTCTCGATCCTCTAGGCTCTCAGATCACGATGTGGAGAGAGTGGTCAGTAGGTTGCTTAAGTTGCAGGCACTGGCCAAGATGTTGTCCAGCCCTCCTCAACAGGTGTCAGCTCCATCTACTTCTATTGATGTTTCTCCTCCAAATCCATTGAGCTCAGAGCCAGAGTTTGTTGGGGTTCGAGTAGTGGAACTGTCGGCTCCGATAACTCATTCTCCTTTGGTTCCGTTGTCGGCTCCGATTCCCTCGAAGGTGCCGTCCGTCAAGGGGTCTGGGCGCCAGGGCTCCCTCGTCGGCTCCGAGGGGGTGAGTGGCATCGGACCCTTGTCCAACCCCGTTCTCCCTCTCGGAGCTTCGGCGCAGGTGAGCTTGGCTCCTACATCGTCCTCGGAGCCGTTTCCCTCGGTGCGCTGAAGGTTTCCGATTTCCTCGGAACCAGAGCCTTCTCTGCATCTTGGCAGGGATGCCTTCAATGTCATGAGGAGTGTGGTGGCCACTGAGTCAGCTCCACTATCGGCCCCATCGGCTCCGTCCCCTGTAGTGCCTGTGCCAACCTCTGCTCCTCCGCCAGACCCCAAGCGTGGGGAACCGGCGCTCCAGGGCACCCCATTGGGTGTTTGCTCTTCTTCCGAGGCCTCCCCTGATCATTCAGAGGAAGCACATTGACTCCCCTGAGTCTTTCACTTCTGATACAGACTTAGATGACTCAGAAGGGTCCCAGAGATCCCCCTCTGAAGATGTTTCCTTTTCGGACATCCTCGAAATGCTTAAGCAGAGGGGGAACCTGGAATCCCCCTAGCCCCTACCGAGGATGAGTCTGTATTCCTGGATGCGTTCGGTTCCCGACCTTCCACATCCTGTGTTTCTCCGCCTTTCAATCCACTTATGCCCGTGGTGGCTCGAAAGGCTTGGTCAGCCCCAGATACAGTGGAACCAACCCCGAGAAGACCTGGGATGTTTATCACTGCACCCCATGATAAGCAGTTCCTTACCAAAGGTGTCCCTGCCGATGCCATGGTGGTAGCAGCAGCCACAAAAAAGGAGTTAGCGGAAACTTCTTCATCTGTCCATCCTCCTAACAAGGAGTCTAGGACTATGGACAGATGTGGGAAGCGAATGTTTGCTTCAGCGACCTTTTCTATGAGGTCACTGAACTACTTATGCCATTTCACCCGGCTTCAGAGGGATCTCCTTAAAGAGCTCAGAGAGGCCCTCAAGATCCATCAGCTGAGGGGGCTCAAGCTAAAGTGGCTTCCCAGCTGGCGACTCTTAATTCAGTGGTCAACTCCTCCATGAGGCTCATTTCCTATGCAGCCGATGGTGCGAGTAGATCTGCAGGTACGGGTGTGGCCCTTAGGAGACACGCGTGGATGTGGCTGTGTAATTTTGCGGAATCCTTTAGAGCGTCATTCACCAACACTCCCTGTGATGGTTCCTTTCTTTTTGGACCACAAGTGAAAGACACTTTGACTAGGTGTGAGCAAGAAGGCAAGACTCTCTCTGCTGTGGGAGTACGTTTTTCCACTCCTTCCAGACCATATCCCAAGGGTCAGAAGAGTGGTAAAATGTGGTTCCAAAAATCCCAGGGAGCCTCGCCTGACACACGTAGCGATTTTTCCTCCAGGGGCAGAGGGGGAAACAATAACAACAGATGCCGCCCTCGTGGCAGAGGGGGTCCGCAGAGCCAATGCAACAGAGAACCTTTCTCTGAGAAGCCCTTTCAACATCCCTGAAGGGTTGCCCAGCTGCCTGCCTCTGGAGGCAGTCAGGGGAAGACTTTCTCTGTACCCAAAAGCCTGGCAAAAATTAACGCAAGACAAATGGGTACGATCAATTATATCCGGAGGTTACAAAATCCCCTTCTCTCAACCCCCCCTACCTTCAAGCAAATCCCTTCCAGATGTTCCACCCAATCTGAGGGACCAAGCAGTTATAGAAGTTTCAAAAGTGCTAGAAAAAAGAGTCATCCAGGAAGTCCCGGCAGACCAACACGGATCCGGAACTTACTCAAGGTTCTTTTTGATACCAAAAAAGACAGGGGACTTGAAACCGATTCTGGATCTCAGCAGACTAAACAAGTCTGTTCAAAGAACAAAGTTTCGGATGGTCACGCTACAGTCCATTCTACCCCTTCTGGGTCAGGACATTTGGATGTGCTCTATAGATCTTCAGGATGCGTACTATCATATCAAAATGGACAGGCGCTCCAGGAGATTCCTTCACTTCCGGCTGGGAGCCAGTCATTACCAGTTCAGAGCTCTGCCCTTTGGTCTCACCACAGCCCCCAGGGTGTTCACCAAATGTATGGCAGTGGTCACGGCTCACCTGAGACGTTGAGTATTCCAGGTGTTTCCATATCTAGACGACTGGCTCCTCACTGCTACTACAAGGCATCAACTTCTGCAAGCCAGGGACTACACAATCACAATCTGTTCCCAGTTAGGTATCACAATAAACTTAGAAAAATCTGCCTTGTTGCCCTGTCAATCTATCACCTATATAGGAGCAGACTTAGACACTAGGAACATGTCCGCAAGACTACCGCCAGACAGGTTGTCTACAATTCGCCAGCAAGTACAAATTCTAATGCAGAGCAAATGGATCCAGGTCAGGTTCGTCCTTCAAACTCTGGGTTCCATGGCAGCGGCAATTCTTCTAATCCCTCTGGCCCGCTTTCACATGAGAATCCTTCAGTGACTTCTGTTTACACAATCTTTCCAACAGCTGCCCATGTCTCACACGATCATGATTACAGAAGCATACAAACGGCACCTTTCCTGGTGGATGGTCTCCCCACTAGTGTCTCAGGGCAGACCCTTCATTCAGCCCCCTCCGGTTGCCACAGTGACCACAGATGCCTCCCTGATAGGGTGGGGGGGGGCATTATTAGGGCAGGACAGTCCAAGGCACTTGGCAGCCTCACAAGTGCCATCTGCATATAAATGTCCTAGAAATGAGAGCCGTGCCCCTAGCGTTGCAAGCTCTTCAGGACTCTCTTCCTTCTGAGACCATTGCAATTCAAACGGAAAACATGTCAGTGGTGTGGTACATCAACAAGCAGGGCAGTACCAGGTCCTATCCCCTATGTCGAGAAGCACTCAGACTTGGCAGTGGGCGATTTCCTCCCAACGATTTCTGATTGCGACACACATCCCTGGGGAGGTCCAACATCATAGCGGACAGGCTCAGCAGAGCTATTCTCAAGCCTCACGACTGGTCTCTGAATCAGGTAGTTGTGGATCTGATCTTCCGCAAATGGGGACAGCCTTGCTGCAATCTGTTTGCCACCCCCTTCAGCAGCAAATGCAGCAACTACTTCTCCCTTCTTCCGCTTCCAGGTCACTCTCCCAGAGACGCTCTAGTCCACAATTGGCCTCAGGGACTTCTTTATGCCTTCCCTCCGTTTCCCCTGATACCGAAGCTCATCCAGAAAGCTATATCGTTGGGTTACAAAATGATCCTCATTGCCCCCCTACTGGCCTCGATAGATATGGTTTCCATTCCTGCATCATTACCTTCTTGAGCAGCCCTGAAATCTGGATCCAATTCCAGACCTACTGATTCATCAGTCAGGCGGGTTGCATCAATCCCTCCAAACACTCCAGCTCACAGCTTGGTTGTTCCACTCCGACCCTAGCCAGGCTTTCCAGCATTTCCCCGGCCGTGCGTGAGATTATTGTGTCCTCTCACAAGTCTACGAGTAGAATAACTTATGCTAGTAAATGGAAATGTTTTTCTTGTTGGGCAGAGTCTAGGAACATAGATCCCTTTTCAGCCCCAGTCCACGAAATTTTGGAGTTCCTAGCACAACTCTTTCATTCAGGGTCCACTTCTGCTACAATCAGGGTTCAATTAGCGGCCCTTTCTAACTTTCATGTTAGGTTGTCTAATTCAAACATTATGTCTCTCAAGCTCTGTAAAGCCTTTCTAAGAGGGACTACTGTCCTTAGACCTCCAATGAGAGATCCCCCTCCTCCTTGGGACCTTAATTTGGTACTAACCTCCTTAATTATGCCCCCCCTTTGAACCTGCAGCGTCCTGCTCAATTAAATTTCTGTCTTGGAAAACACTCTTTCTGGTAGCTATTACATCAGCCAGACACATCTCTGAACTTCAGGCACTATATGTTCGTCTTCCATACTTGGTTTTTCATAAGGACATGGTTGCTCTGAGGACTAATCCATCTTTCCTCCCCAAAGTCTGCTCAGAAAATAATTTAAACCAATCTATAGACCTTCCTGTGTTTTTCCCTAACAACACCAACAAAGCAGAATACAAATTACACCAATTGGACGTTCACAGACAATTGCGTTGTTTCTTGCACAGTACCAAGGATACAAGGAAGTCGGACAAACTATTTCTTTCCTATGCTCTAGGCAAACAAGGTCTCCCAGTTTCCAAAGAGACCTTATCCAGGTGGTTGTCTCACATTATTACCTTCATTTATCAATTGAGAAACCAAGAGTTGCCTATCAAACCGAAAGGTCATTCTACTAGGGCTTTGGCCACCTCTGTAGCCTTCCAATCTAGGTTGCCCATAGATTCTGTTTGTGCAGCTGCCACATGGGCAAATCCTCATACTTTTATTTCTCATTACAAACTAGATATGGTCTCTAGGAGCAGAGCTGACTTTGGTTCCACTGTTCTGAAGAGTCTGTTCCAATTAACCACCCAGGATTGTAGGTGCTAGGGACGCTGTCCCAACCAGCAAGAACGAAGGCGAGATAGACAACTTAACATAAAGAAGTTATGTACCCACCATAACGTTCCATGTTAGTTGTCTTCATCTTGCCTTCCTTCTTGCGTCCCACCCTCCGTCTCCCTGTCCTATTGGATTGAGAGGAGTTTCGGTTTCACTGGCTGAGTGTTCTCTGGTTTGTTTCCTCTGCTGACTTAGAGAGTATGATAGGTATGCTCAACCTGTTTCTTGGGCAGGTTGGTTCTCTAGCTAAGTCTAAGGTTGGCTATTACAAACAAGATCTGGGTAGCTAGCGCCAGGCATCATGGGATGAGGGGTAGCCTCGAGCCAGTAAACAGCTCTTGAGCTATAGAAGATGGCCGAGTCGGAGCTGAGGATCAGCTCCGATCCCAACCAGCAAGAAGGAAGGCGAGATGAAGACAACTAACATGGGACGTTATGGTAGGTACATAACTTCTTTTTCTAAGCCTTTTGGTTTAAGCACTTGGGCTTCAGACCAGTTGTTTTACATTAAGAAGGTTTGTGGTCTGCACTCTTGTGGGAGGAGAGGCTAGATTCTGCCCTTCCGAGCTGGGAATTTCTGGTTAAAGGCTTATTATGCCTGCTTATTTGAACTATTTCTAAAACTGGTGCATCTTGTTTGCTGTAGCATAGACTAGATTCAGGCCTGCTGAATCTAGCGTTGTCTGTACAACTTGAGCACTGATCCAGGCCATCTTTTTTGGAGAAGGTTTCCCTGCACCCTAGTGGTAGGAGTGTGCAGTTAGAACTTGTCTGATTGAAGACTGCTGGAACAGGGCTTAGTTTTGAGCTTTTTACTGGTTAATTGGGTAATTTGTTTAAATCAGTTTGCTCATTTTCTATTGTTATATATAAAAAAGAAAAAAAATGCGCTTTCTTCATCTGCTTTTACTGTATTTGTGTTTCTTCCTATTTTATTACTTTATTTTGCTTTTGCTGCCTGTTCTTAAAAGTACTTAATTGCATTTATTCTGCAGCATTTATTACTGCTTGTTAGTAGCCGATTAAATTGTAACTGTTATTCTAAGCCTTTGGTTTATGCACTTGGGCTTCAGACCAGTTGTTTTACATTAAGAAGGTTTGTGGTCTACACTGTTGTGGCAGGACAGGTAGCTTACATCCTTCTAAGTTGGGAGTTGTTGATTGAAGGCTTAGTGTCTGTTATTCTAAAGTGTATTAGTTCTGGTTTAAGTACTTGGGCTTCGGGCCAGTTATTTTACATTAAGAAGGTGTGGTCTGCACTCTTGTGGGAGGAGAGGATAGATTCTGCCCTTCTGAAATGGGAGTGTCTGATTTAAGGCTGATTGTGCCTCCTTATTTGGACTGTTTCTTTCTGAAATTGGTACACCTTGTTTTCTGTAGCATAGACTAGATTCAGACCTGCTGAATCTAGCTTTGTTTGTAAAACTTGAGCACTAATCCATGCCATCTTTTTTTGGAGAAGATTCAACTGCACCGTAGTGGCAGGAGTGTGCAATTACAACTTGTCTGATCGAAGACTGCTGGAACAGGGCTCAGTTTCTAGCTTTTATTGGTTAATTTGTTTAAATCAGTTTGCTTATTTGCTACTGTTTTATTTATATATATATATATATATATATATATATATGTATACATACACATATATAGGTTCATAGGTTGGTACTAGGTTAACTGCCTTTGTGGACCATTTAAACCTAGCCATTTACCCCATCTGAGAATCAAACCCTGGACCTTGTGTTTGTAAGGGGAACACCTTAACCATTATGCCAACCTCCCACCCATAGATTAGTACTAAGCTAACTGCCCTTGTGAGCCATTTTAAGCTTAGCCAGTTATCTCTTATGAGACTCAAACCCTGCACCTTGTGTTTGTAAGGCAAACACCTTAACCATTAGGGCACCCTCCCAACCGTATATGTACATATATACACTTTATGCATTGCCACTTAGTTAGGGTTAAACTATTCCCGGCACCATAAAGTCTGCTCTTCAAATTTTCCATTAGAACTAGTCAGTTTTTAGTTTTAGCACTCAAACCTGTTTCTTTGAGCTCAACACTTGTTCAGAACTCATTGTAAGCACTAAATAAGCTACTAATTACTATAGCACTCAACTTTTCTCATTTATCTAGAGGAAAACAGTTTTTAGTACTTAATAAATAGCACCTATCCAGGCATGTCTAAGGGTCAGCTCCTGGTGTTTTCTCCTGTCTACCTGATGAATTTGGGCATCTTGGGGCAATGTAGCAATTGCCTCATGTAAACAGACAACCCTTTCTTCCCAACACTACAACCTGTGAGAGATGCACTTACACAGCCAAACTGGAAGCAAAGCTCTCTTCACCCAATACTGGACTAGACAGTCAAGAGGAGAAGGTAAACACTTGCACCACACCATACTCATCACATAGTCCCTCAAAACCTACACCACCAAAACACACACACATAGAAACACAAAACACACAGCTACATTCGCGGGGCTCTCAATAAAAACCTGCCCAAGCAACAGAGCCCTCCAAAGCAGAAACGCAAGCAACCTCCACCCCCAACACAACCCAAATGACACATAGCCCACAAACTCAGAGTGCCACTCAACCACAGCCCATAAGGCATATCAACATACCCAATATTCTAGTCATAGGTGACTCCATAGTCAGGCACACTGACGTTCCACTCACCAGGCTAAACAAGGAGAAAGTTACTGTCAGCTGCCATGATCCGCCAGATAACACATGCACTCATGTCACCACAAGTACAAATATGACTCTGTCATTGTCCATGTTGGTATGAATGACCTGAGATGTACCTTTCTGGACTACATGAAAAGAGACATGGAGGAGCTCTCCGACCTTGGAGCCCAGGCAGGTACGACCCTAGCCCTGAGTAGCATCCTGCCATCACCCAGAATGATACCACAGTACAAGGACAAATTGACTGACTTCAACAATTGGCTAAGCTTCTGGTGTTATTCTAAGGGGATCCAGTATCTGTTTGCCTGGGATGACATGATCGACAGACCATGATGCTTTGCCAGAGATGGCCTGCACCTTTCGCCCTTGGGATTCCAGATACTGGTTAAGGCTCTTGCCACCCCTATAGTGCCTTTTTTAGGCAAGGTTCAAATGACAAATTCACCACCATAACAGGTACAAGGAAGCAAAATCTGAGGGTGTTGCTACATAGTGCTAGAAGTCTAAACCTCAAAATGCACTCACTCAAGGCACTCCTTAAAATGGAGAACATCGACATCTGTGCAGTGTCAGAGACCTGGTTCAAGGCTCCAGAGAGCACCCCTGCGTTACCAGGCTGTAATTCATACCACACCTTTCGGCCACCTAACCTGGACCGAAACACTAAAGGCATAGGCGTGTCCATATTCATTAAGGATATCCACACCTCCAGGCTAGTTTCTCAGCATAATGCATCCGGGATTATCTAAGTGCAGCTAACTCTGGGCAAGACCGCAGTCCGAATTGTACCTTGCTACAGATCCCCCGCCATGCCCCAGGATTCCCACTCCTCATTTCTTGATACACTGGAAAATATTAGGGTACATCCCAACACCCTAATAATGGGTAATTTCAACTACCCCACCATTAACTGAGAAAAATACTCATGTTCCAACTCTTTTCCTCAATGTTTTCTGGAATTTATAAATTCCAATGCATTGGATCAACTTATCAACACCTCCACCAGCGGCAGCAATATCCTAGACCTAGTCATTACCAACATGGGTGACCGGTGTTCCACACCAAAGGTCAATTTCTCGTTGGTCAGATCCGACCACAAGCTAATCACCCTAGACATCCACATCCTGCACCCACCCCCCCACTAGGAAAACTACCGTAAAAAATTTCTCCAAAGCCAACTTCACGCTTCTTAAGACAGAAGTGGAAAACTTCACGACACCCATGCAGACGGACAATAGAAGTACAACTGCTGAATACACATATGCACTTCATAAGCACTTAAAAATGAGCCAATATGGTGGTCCTCTGCCCACCAAATTGGCTCATTTTTAAGTGCTTATGAAGTGCATATGTGTAGGATTCAGCAGTTGTACCTCTATTGTCAACAAACTCTACAACAGAAGACAGAAACTGTTGCAAAAAAAAAGAGTAAAATCTCATGATTGGAGGAACTCCCTGGTCAGCCTCAGTAAGAAGCTGAGATCCCTCATAAAATCCTCCAAAGCTAGTTACGAAAACAAAATCACCACTGATTCTAAAGACAACCACAAAGCATTGTATAGCTCTGTCAAGCATCTCAATGGCAACACTCAGATTTGCTCTGAGTTACAGCACAGTGGCACTAAATATACAGAACCAACTGATATTGCCAACATCCTGGCAGATAGGTTCATTGCTAACTTTACTCCCCTTTCACCCCCTGAAGGACCCATCTCTATACCGGAAGAATGCAAAGTTCCTGTAATCATGGCTGCACAGGTAAAAAAACACACTCTTCAAAGCCAAAACCACAGCATCCATGGGACCTGACAACATCCCAGGCTTCATTCTACACGAACTACAAAACAAACTGGCACCCCACCCTAAGTACCATGTTCAGTCATAGCCTCACCTCAGGCTTTGTGCCCACTGAATGGCACACAGCAATGGTTATCCCACTCCACAAAGGGGGAGCTACCACGGACCCCGGGAACTACCGCCCCATTAGCCTGACGAGCCTGGTCTGCAAGGCCATGGAACATATCATTATGGAACTTATAAACAAAGACATTGGTAATCTACAAACTCTGGACCCTACCCAGTTCGTGTTTGTAAAAGGCAGATAATGTCTACTAAACCTGATAGACTTTGTTGAAACAGTCACCAAAGCTGTAGATGAGGGTAAGGTGGTTCACACAGCTTTATCTAGATCTCGCCAAGTCTTTTGACACCATCCCCCACTCTGGAATTATAGATAAACTCACTAAACTAGGTATAAATCCCTATGTCACAAGATGGGTTGCCAACTGGCTCACTGACAGAACCCACACTGTGAAGTAACAGACTCCAAATCCGACTTCAGACCAGTGACAAGTGGAGTACCACAGGGTTCAGTCCTGGATCCTCTCCTGTTTGGTATCTACTTCTCTGAAGTACAGGCTAACACAGAATGTCTTTGGCTAACAAAGTTCACAGATGACTGCAAACTAGGAGCCATAATCAAAACTCCTAACGAAGTGGACATCCTACAAAAAGGCGTCACAGAGACAGATGCCTGGTGTCAAACCCATGGCCTCAAGCTCAGTGCCAAAAAGTGCATCATCATCCCCTTTGGTAAAAACTCTGTACCTATGAACTACCACATAGGCGGTAGTCTACTTAACACTGAAAGTGTGATAAGAGATCTTGGGACACAGGTGGACAGTAGTCTCTCCTTTGGTAATCACATCGCCACAGTAGTTAGGAAATCCTTCTATGTGGCACACCTCATCACAAAAGTCACTCATTAGACCCTTTATAGAGTACAATGCCTTTTTTGGTATGTACCTCACGAGACATCTGCAACAACTGGAAAGGCCGCAGAAATACCTCACAAAGATGATTGCTGGCCTCAAACAGATGCCCTATGCAGACCGTCTCAAAAAATTCCAGCTTTACTCCGTCGCATATCGCCTACTCAGAGGTGATCTCTGCCTACCATACAAAGCTATGTCAAACCCAGACCTGTTGGACATGCTCCACTTAAAGAAATCCCAATCCCTCCAAGCTACATGCTGTAGGGACCTAAACCTGGTCACCACAATAAACAAAACATGCTGGAGGGATAGATTCCTGTCCCAGAGACTCCCCATATTCTTGACCAAACTACCTGCCTGTATCAAACAAAGCTCCTCATTAGCACTGTTCAAGAAATATCTTGATAATTGGATGGGAAATAGGAAATTCACCCCAGGGATCACTTCTGTGGCTCTGCTCGACAGTGGCACAGGAAGATAATTTTCTTGGATGGCAAAAGCCAGGGTACCTTTTTGGCTAGGCTTATGTAGGCCCAAGGGCCAATAGCCTAGTACCTACCTATGAGCAAGCATTTTTGATATACATAAGCAATTTGATAGTGGTAAGGAAACAAAACGTGGAAAATTTAATAGACCCACAATGTTAAAAACATGTATTTGTATAGTATGCGTCTCCTCTACTGAAACTAAAATAGTATAGCTGTACCTCTGCAGCAGGTTGTGCATGTACTCTCTTTTCTTTCATAGACAGTGGTAAGCACCCTGTATCACAAGTGACCCATCCTGTCTCTCTGTAGACATTGTATGACACAACACGTGGTCATACTTCTCAACCTATTAGAGCAAAAAAATTTGGACAAAGCCTAAAATGATAGGGGGACAAATAGGGGCAGATTTTAAATATTGCTCTTACAAACTTAATTGATAGAATAATAGGTTTTGCATTAGCATGAATTTTCTGAAGGATGTGGAGTCTTAAACTCAAATGTTTGTCATTATTTAATGACTTCAGTCCTCCGCTATTTACCAGAAAAGTACAGTTTTTGGGAAGAACACACCAAAAAATATGAGGCAAAAATCTGGATATTCTGCGAAAATCTGTACAGTTGAGAGATATGCGTGGAATGCAGTGGAAATTTGCTGTATCATACTTTGTTTACTACGCATTTGTAAGTTTATTTATTTGACAAATGCTTGTTTCCTGCCAAAGAGAAGTATTATATCTAAAGCCCCAGTGTAGATGATGATCAGTAGCATTTCCTTTGCAAACGCCAGTATATTTCATAGATGTTCTTTGTGTTTAAGTGTCGCAGTCCTGACTTATGGGATTTCCTGCTTCTGAAGCCCTTGGTCGGCCTGACTACCAGAGTAAAAAAAAAATTGGCGGACGTCTTACCCTGACATCAGTACTGTTGGGTATGAAGGGAGCCAGCTGACGCCATGACATCAGTCTTTCTTGCCATCGAATCCCAAAGCAGTTGTGAGTGCTTCTGTTGGTCCGCACTAGATGAAGAAATCTTCTAAAGCTAAGTACTCTGTTGAGGAACTCTTTTTCTTAACTTTATCTGACATGAGTCATAGGTAACAATTTATTGTCTCCACTGTGGTAAGCAAATACCACACACAGACTTTTCATACCTTATGTGTTGCTTGTTTAGGCCTAAACTGCAAAGTCCCTAATTGCCGTCTGTTCGCGCATTTTAATTCTAGGACTATGAGGTGTAGGGACGAAATCTTGTCTAAGCATATTACTCAGCAATCCACTTCGTATAGTGTGATAGCATCCGTCAGCCATCCCAAGGTTAAGCTCCCTAAATAAAAGAAGGAAAATAGACCCAAACGTAGAGCCTTGGACGACAACCTTTCCCCATCCACCATTTCCCCAAGGCTCATTATCACAGACAAAGGAGAGGTGCCTTCTCAGCCCCCATCTGCGAGTGTGGTGGTGGTGCAAGTGTCTTGTCAAGACCCTTTCGGAATCCGACATGTTGTCAGGTCCGTCAACTTCATCTCAGGCCTTGGCATTTGGTTCATTGTTTTGGTCCAGAGTTGCACAGCAGACCTCTGCTTCTGGTGAATGATCCTCAACCAATGACGTCCCTTCGGGGCATCCTCCAACATCGGTTGTTTCTGTCAAAGAGACTGGCATCAGGGTAGTGGATGTGGACAGGCACAAGGCCAAAGCTACACCTAATAGAGGTCTACCTCAGGTCCTGTGTCTAGGCCTACTGACTCCCACTGCACAGGTTATCAGCAGGATTTGGTCAGGTTGGCCGGGGACCTTATTTCTTTAGTTAGAGGTAGGCAACCCCCCCCCCCCAGTCTTAACCTGGAAAAAGGAAGAGAGACCCTATATCTGAGACCTTTTCAGAACCCTCTGATTCAGATGAGGACTCTGATCAGGAGGACTCTGCCCTTGAAGATTAACTCTTCCTTACCTCCCTTGAGGATTCTGATTCAGAAGAGATTTTACCTTCTGCATCAGGAGACACTGCATCCCATGAGACCGTTTTTCCAGTGGTAGGCACAGGAATACCCCCAATCTAAAAAGAGGGTCAGAGAGTTCCTTGATCTTCCACAGCACAAACCCTTGGTATCCCTCCAGTTTTGGAAGTGGTTGAAGATGTCTTCCTGAAATCGTCTCTCAACCCAGACTCTTTTCCCCCAGATCCTCTGAAACAGACAAGTTTTACAGGGTACTTGACTCACACAAATTCCTTTTCAAAAACCCCTCTGCTGACCCAGAGGTTGTCACTTCTGGTGCCAAGGAGTTAGGGCTAGTACTTCCAAAAACCCATTACCTATGAATGAAGAAGGCAGGACCCTTGACAGGTATGGGAAGAAGGTTTATACTTCCTTTACTCTAGACATGAGGGCTCTCAACTGCCAATTCCATATAATAAAATACCTGCAGCATATTTTGGAAAAAAATGAAGTAAAACATATCCTGCCTGGAGAACAAGAACACCTCCAAGGAATTGCTAGATTTCTGCCATTCCAGTCCCAAGTAGCTAGGCACTCCTTGCACTGCAGATGTGATGCCCTAGAGGCATCTACTCAAGCTGCTGTGTCTGGCTTGGTTATCAGAAGGCATGCTTGGCGTAGGGAACATACATTACTAGAACATGTCAAATTTAACTACTAGATGCACCCATGGATAAGGGCTCCCTTTTTGGACCAAAGGCTGAGGCTGTGTTTCAAATAATGAAGGATAAACCAAAATCCATGAGAGCCGTCAAAGACTTCCTCAAAGTCTAGCCACCTAGGTTCAGTAGGAATTTTCACATTAAGTATTGGCCTTTTTCCTCCCAAGCAAAACCCAGTCAGAGGAATACCTGAAGAGAGAGGCCTCATAGACAGCAGCAACAATCTCGAGAGGGTATGGTAGTGGTCCGGAGGAACACCCAGGCTAGAGAGCTCTAGGCCACAAGACCCTAGCAGAGATTAGTAATGACTCTTCCACTACCCAATCCCTCAACTCCCATAACCCTTAAATGTTATCACACTTAAACTAGCAATGCATTCACTGTATACTTATATATTGTAGTTTGCTTGTAAGTCTTCTAATTTTTCTAAAATTATGGAGCTTTTCTCCCCAGGCCTTCAGTGAAAACCGGTCTTGTGACCCGGTCGGACTATCACGGTTAACACATGTCAAATAAATAAATAAATCCCAATCCCCAGATGAGATAAGAGGAAGACTTTCCCTATTTAATGAAAACTAGGCTGTCATCACCTCCGACAAGTGGATTCTGGAAGTAATCTCAAACAGCTACTTTCAAAGAACCATTAAGATTCTCAGGCTACCCCGATGTGCCACAAAGCCAAAGAGCAGAGGCTAATTCTCATATTCACAGCCACTGCTCTCGGGGCTCTGTGGAACCAGTACCAGACCACCAGACAGGAAAAGGGTTTCACTCCAGGCAGTTTTTGGTCCCCAGGAAAGAAGGCTGTTGGCAGCCTATCCTGGATCTGTCCATCCTCAATCAGTCCCTTTTAGTTCCAGAATTCAAAATGCTTACTCTTCTAAAGCTTCTTCCCATGATCACTACTCAGGCTCTAATAGTCACCTTAGACCTGAAAGATGACTGCTTACACATTCTTTTAGAAGAATCCTGAAGACATTTTCTTCGCTTCAGAGCAGGTACCAGTTACTTTCAATTCTCTGCACTTCCCTTTAGCTTGCTACTGCTCACAGGGTCCTTAGAAAATGTTTGGCCCCTGTGATCACCTGCTGCAGAATGAGAGGCATCCAAATTTACCCTTATCTGGATGACTGCCTCATTCAAGCCATGAGTCAGTCAAAGCTGGTCAAGGATCTGGTCTTCACCCAGACCCTACCCTTTCCGTAGGGTTCACCATAAACCTTAGCAAGTCCAACACAAACCCTTCCACCAGGATAGTTTTCCTGGGGTCTATATTGGATGATCAAACTTTCAAAAGTTCGACTGTCATATGGTTGACACCATATGATCGAATTTTTTAAAGTTCGAACGTTTTAACAGAGATCTCCATATAGCATGGAATGGGAAGATTTCCCTTTTCTGCACTGTAGTGCGATCTCGGAGTTGGTATATTTAAAGAGCGGGGGATGTGGGGGGTGCTGGAGTCCTTGTACCCCCCTGCTTAAAACGTTCAGGTAGGTTATTTCTGTAGTTTATTTTTTTTTATTAGATTTTCAAACTTTTAAAAGTTTGATTATATGGTGTCGACCATATGACAGTTGAACTTTTGAAAGTTCGATTATCTAATATAGACCCGTTTTCTTGGGGGCTCTGCTGGATTTCTCCCTCTAGAAAGTCTTCCTTCTCTCATACAAAGCTTCCTTTTTAACCCAGTCCTTTCAGGACATTATGCAGAGGCAATGCCTTTCAGACAGGGAATTTCTCAGAGCACTGGGCTACATGGCATGTTGTATGCTAATGATTCCTCTGGCCAGGCTACACATTAGGAAGCTTCAGTGGTACTTTAAGAATTTGTGGTGCCAGAACTCACAGTCCCTGGAGACAGAAATTCAGCTGATTCACTGCCTCAGGGAGGAATTGGCATGGTGGGGACAAGCATGTGCACAGAACCAGGGCCTCCCCTTCAGGTTCATCCCTCAGGGCTAAACCTTAACCATGGATGCATGAGACACAGCCTGGGGAGCCCATTTCCAACACCTCGTATCCCAAAGCGAATAGGAAGAGCAGTTTAGACATAAACACATAAATTGGAAGTAATTGATGGCAGTATAGAAGGGCGTGGGGGGGGGGCTTCAAGGATCAGTAGAACCAGGGGTCCTATTTATCAAAACAGACAACACAACAGTCATGTGGTACATAAACAAGGGGGCACCCACTCCTACCCTCTTCGCCGACTGGCAGGGCAGATCTGGGAGACAGCTGACGCTATGGGGTTGCAACTGATAGCTCAGTACCTTCTTGGGGCTCAGAACACTCTAGCAGACCACCTCAACAGACAGGTAATGGATCCCCATGAGTGGCAGCTGCATCGGGAAACATTTCTCAGCGTAGTCCAGAAATGGGAATCCCTCAAATAGACCTCTTTGTTACTGGCAAAAACATTCAGCTAAAAAGATTCTGTTCCAGGAGCAAACTTCACACAGCCTGGAAGACAGATGCCGTCTCCTTCCTCTGGAGCCACCTATTTCTTTATGCATCTCCTCCCCTGCCTCTCCTTCAAAGAGTCCTCCTAAAAATCAGGGAAGAAGGACCAAGGGTCATCCTTATAGTCCCAGACTGGCCCAGGCAGCACTGGTACCACCTGCTACTGAGTTTGACCAAAGAAAAAATCTTGCAATTACCTCAGAGAGTGGATCTACTGACTCAGGCAAAGGGGAGCTTGTGCACCCAACCTGCGGACTCAAACTCTCAGCCTGTATAATTCATCAAACGTCTACCCTGAGCACTCCTTGAGTATTCAGGTGCTTAATATCTTCAAAGAGTCTAGAAGACCTTAGGAAAACATACTCTGCCAAGTGGAAAAGATTCTCTATTTGGTGTCAGCAGCAAGGCCTCAACCCTGTCTCAACCAACATTTCAACCATTTTGGACTACCTGGCTATCTTGGTGGACAAAGGCCTATCCTTTTCATCCATTAAGATACACACTTCTGCCATTTCAACCCACATCCTTACTCTTCCTCCTATCTTTTCCCACCCCCAAATGAAACCGTTCCTTAGGGGAGTGCTGCATGTAGACCTCCTAGCCCCCACCCCTCCTTGGGACCTCAACTTTGTTCTAGAAACATTGACCTTACCCCCCCCCCTTTCAACCAGCTGCTTCCACTGATTTAAAATTCTTGACCTGGAAGAGTGCAGTTTTACTGGCTATCATCTCAGCTAGAAGAGTCTCGGATTTGCAAGCCCTTGTGGCAGTGGAACCCTTTCTTATATTCCAACCAGACAGAGTATCACTCAGAACTATAGCTTCCTTTATGCTCAGAGTGGTCATGGAAACTTCCCTGAATCAAGCCATATACTTCCCTACATTCTTCCCTAGACCATAGAACCAGAGGGAAAGAATCATTCACTCCTTGGATGTACACAGGCAATTTCGCTACTACTTTGACGTAACTAAAGCTCTCAAAAAATCAGAACAACTGCTTGTTTCCTTGGCTTTGGGCTCTGAAGGAAAACCAGTCTTCAACACAAACCATCTCCAAGTGGATCTCCCAATGTATTTCCTTTTGTTACACCTACCACAGCAAAAAGCCTCTTGAGTGCCACTTAACTAGGGCCACTTCTACATCCACTGCATATCTGAGGGGAGTACCTACCAAAGACATTTTAGAAACAGCTACCTGGTCATTGGTGCATACCTTTACCAAACACTACCACTTGTAAGACTTCTCCAAGTCCAGGGCAGGATTTGCCACTGCCATTTTGCAGGGCATCCTCTTCTCCTTAAGGCACCTACCATTCTCATCTCAGCTTTGGGAAACATCCCTTAAGTCAGGACTGCAACAGTGAAACACAAAGAACATAGTACAGTTGTGTGCACTTACCATAAATGTAGATGTTTGACTGTATTCACTGTTGCGGTCTTATTTCCCTCCCTCCATCCCCCTTGTTCTTACAGTAAGATCTTATTTCTGTGTCCTCCTCTTCCAGAGGACTTTCTGCAGGGATGTCCTACAGGCCTCCTTTTTTCTAACCTTGTCCCTTGCTTAAGGTTCATCTATGGGGCTCTTATCTTCTAGGGGCATGAAGAACTAATGTAATGGCATCAGCTAGCTCCCTTTACACCCAACCATACTGGCATCAGGGTAGGGCATCCACCAGCCCAGGCAGGAAGGTTGTTTTTCCTCTGGTAGTCAGGCCGACCAAGGGCTTCCGAAGCAGGAAATCCCATACGTCAGGACTGCAATAGTAAATAGACTCGAATATCTACATTTATGGTAAGTGTACACAACCCTATTTTGTGAAGCACATGTATTGCCAGACCCACATCCATATCTGGCATAAGCTTCTATTGCTAAATCAGTATTTGCACTAGGTAAGATTTTCATCTTTAAGTTTACCATTGAGGGGGTTCACATACTTTAAAAGGTCATTAGATTTCTGAACTGAGCTATATAAACATTCTTCAGACTTTGTAAAAGACAGCATACCCTTGTTGAAAGCATTTAATAGCTAGAGAAAACTCCTGTAAAATTTGTGTATGTAACTGTTGTTCAAGATTGTTAGAGCTGTAACCATCTGTAATGCTTTTTGAATAAGCTCAAGTGTTATGTATGAATTACAGATGCTCCAAGTAAGAAACAAAAGCAATTCAGTCTCTCTAAAGTGCAGAAATTGCCTTTCATGTATGTACCAGCTGCCTAATGCTAGCATAGCATATGTGTTTGTTAGAAATGCATTTAGGTCTGATCCCATTTTCCTTAGGTTTTTCCACTTTGTGGGCATTTAAAATGAATAAAGGTTCAATTGAAGTTCTGAAGATTTGCAGAAAGGGCTGTCTTTAAAATAGTATTAGCCTACTCTAGTCTGTGTGCACAGCAGTGTTTGCTAACAAGATGTAGATGGTAATCTCATTTTAAACAAGTGAAGACAGCTGATGTACTGGTTGTTATTACAACCACTCATTAGTATTACAGCATCACCATCTGATACTGTATTGATCTGATTTTTCTTGCATACAGCACCAAATATGTCACCAAATATGTATCCTTAGTTTTAAATGTATTTGTCACAAAAAATATTTTCTGTTTACATTGTTACTAAGAGATCATTGCCAAATGAATACAAAAATATCTTCCTTTATGACAACACTTACACGAGTCAGAAAAGGATGAAATGTATTTGTTTTAAACTGAAAAATATTGTAAGTGTCTGGAACAGTATAGTACACAAGATTAATAATGTTTGTTAACTGCTTTTAATTGTTTCCCAAGAATAGCTATCTGTTCCATGAAAACTGTTGTATTCCTTGCAACATAATATACAGTAATGAACAATGTATTTACCTCCTTCATTTCTTTCTTTTTATTAATTGTATAGTTTACTCTTTTGGCATTTAGCCTAATTCTTTCTGGTACTGCTGTGACTGTCTTCTCTTTATTTACCGCATGCTTAGAATCCTTAATGTACAAAGGTAATGTGTATCTTATGTGTATCTTAGTAGTACTACACCAAGTTCTGAAATAGTTGTTGCTTTCACTTAACACTTGTAAATTATTAGTTTTCTTTGCCATAAGCTGAGCAACAGGCTTTCTGAAATGCCCTGATCCTGCTAATATGCATACAGCTGGGATGTTTAGAGATGGTGTTACAGGACTTTTTGCTACTCTGATCATATTTTGAATGAAGATGTTATCGAAGAATACTAGTAGCTGATGAATAGCCATTTAACCTGACAGCCATTTCAAATATTCTGGAAATATTTGTAACAGAGAACTTTTCTTGAAAATTCTGGTGAGTGTTTAATGTAATATTTTTAGTGTGTACTATTTTTAAGTTTTTTACTTTTAGAGCTTTTCTCTGTGGGTCTTCACTGAAAAGGGCTTCTACCCACTTGAACTTGACTGGTAAACTTGTTTGTGTGTGTAGATACAGTAAACTCTCAGTTAACGAGCACCCATGGGGATGGGTAGATGGCAGATAACTGTACTTTCTGGCTGCTTGAAAGTTACTGTTAAAAATAGGCCTGACTAATACTGTACTCTATATTTGTTTGGTTTGACTTGTTCTTAGGTGGCGGGTAGAGGGAATTTATTCCCATCTTCCCTTTTAAAACTCAAACTCTAAAAACATAAGGTATGTTTCGGGGGGGGGGGGGCAGAAAGTGCAACACATCAAAGTTGTACTGTATTCCTTTGACTTTTTTTTCTGGTTGCTTGAGTTCTGGTTGACTGAGATTTTACTGTAGATAGACGTGTATAATGCACGTATACATATACAGACTTCTGATCAGTAACATTTCTTCTTTTAAAACCAAATGTAGCTCTTAAGTCTTGATTTGTAATGCTGCCTGTCAAATATTGCACAGTAAAGCAGCTGAATGACTGTAGTGAGGGCACAATGCAAAATGAATTGGCTGTTGATGGTAATGGTGGCAGGTATTTGTTTTTCACTGCTGTTTCATTAGTGTATGACAGTAGCAGAAGCAAGGAGAATCCACAAATTGAATGCTTATTGCAGACAATTTAGGGGTTAGGAATGCTAGAACACTAAGTTGTTCTAATCCAACTTTAACTGACTCAAATCTGCAGATGTCATACATGGTCTTGTGCATTGTGTAACTTGATGTTAGAAGAATCGGACACAAATCAGGGAGCACAGTATTTTTTTTCACATAAAAGAAAAATAGATGCTTAACTTTTAATGTGTTGCAAACAAGTTAAGGCAATTGTTATTAAGCCATTTCAGGCTTCAGAAATGTTTTTGTTTAACTTAAAGACAGAAGAAGAAAATGTTTTAAACTTAGGCAACTATTCATGACCTAGAATTGTTATCACAAGCAAAATGTTTAATAGACAAGCTTTGATGTTTGAGCATATGCTACAGCCATAGCCTGTAAACAGTTGTCTTTATGCAAAATTAATGTGGAAAGTAGGATTCTGTTGGAGGTGTAGTGATGCTTAATTAGTTTTTGGGTATTGGCAGCTGCTAAAGACTAAGGTTCATCTCAAATCAGTCTCTCATGGATACAAAATTAGCTAGTTGGCTTTTATTGTACTGAAGTTAGTAGGCTGAAAAATGAATTTGCTTTTATAAGGATGCTGTGGTGTTCTGTAAGTGCAGTGTTACAAATGTGTCAGGGCTTGTTTCATGTCAGAGAAGGTCACAGTTTGATTTCCAACTCAAGAAACAATGTTCAGAGTTTAATTGAATGTGCTCCAGACAGCTGCCTAGCTATTAGAGACTAGGAATCCAAGTACATTGTCACTCGTGTACACATGCCCAAATATTTTTTTTTTCAGTATGCTGACAAAATCATGGATTTGGTTAATAGATTCAAACACAGTTCATACACATTAACAGTTTGATAGTAGAATATAGATATCCCAGAAGTAGTAAGCTAACAACCACATGCTTTAATAACCCAGCAGCAGTTGAAGGTGCAAGACACAGAGATGTTACTGTGCTGTGACAAAGCTAGTCATTGTAAAGTAGTAAGTCTTGATAGACTGATTGAAAAGCGTCTATATCAAGTGACTATTCTCTTAAAAAGCTATCTAAATCAAGTGACTATTACATGTTTTAATAACAAGACTCGAGTGCTAAGTAATTGCATATTCAAACTGCATTATTGCTTACTGTAGTGCTGTTTTTGTGTGCATCTACATCATATGATTGTATGTACATCATAAGACGCTAGTTTAACAGTACAGTACTGTACAATTTTTTTGTCTGTATAAATGGAGCATTTAGCTTAAGGGATGGGAAGTTATGTGTAGTACAGCATATCTTTAAGCAGTTGCATAAGGCTGAGTGCATGCTGGATGAAACATTATTTACAGTATCATTCAGAATACATCTCACATTTTGACTACATCACATGCTTTTCCTTATAAAATGGAGTCTTCCACTTTGCTTGAAAATTGCTTCATCTTTCATTTCTTTTGGAAAATAGGAAAGGGCTTTGTAGGAAATCAGTCCCCCAAAGTGTCTGCAGTTTCCCCTCTACACCTGCGACTTTATTTTCTGATGCTATTATCTGTTCTATCTTGTGCCTGTCAAGTGTGTTATTTTTTAATGCATATCTGTAGAATACTCAAATTATTGAAAAATCCAGTAGCCTGAAACAAAGTTCCATTTCTCTGCAGACTTATGGAAGGAAGAAGAGCATTTCTTTTAATTTTTATCTCTGTTGAAAAGTAATTATCCACAGAAGCATTTGTGCCGCCAGTATTTAAGGTTGTTCCGTTTTCCTCCCTTAGCTGATAATGGCTGCAGTATTCTATTTTAATATCAGCAGCAGAAGTTCCAGTCATTGAATTGAGGCATTTTTCTCACAGTCTAGTCAGTCCTTCCCTTCACTTTGTTCTGGTACTGTTTACATCTCAAGTTGTCTGTATGTGACCTATCCTCATGTTCAGATAGTTTCGACACAAATTGTTCATATTTTACTTGCTGTTCTTCCATTTTTTTCTTTTACACTCTTTTCAGCAGTCTGCATGTCCTCCCTGTGGTCGAGTGGCGTTTGAAAGATATGCGTGAATGGGCGTGCTTTCATTGAAGTTTGGGCGTCGGGCTGGCACCTCGGCACCATAAAAATCTACTGCCAATCATTAGCGGACCGGAGTTCCGCTGTGGCGACCCCTAACCAGGAAAAGCCGAAAGAAGAAGAACCATCTTTTTAGCAGTTTGCATATCAGCTATTTCCTTAGAATGCCTATTTAAAACATCCATTTCCTGCAGATTTCTTTTATTTTTTTTTCCAGACAGAGGCTCACTTATATTGAAAATCTCAGAGCACATTTGGTCAATTTTTCCGTCTAAGGTGACCGAAGAGTTTTCTCCTTCAGCTGCCATTACCACCTGTTTTTCCTACCTCTTCACCACCACACTGCTCTGTCTCCTGAGTTTTCACAGGTCCTTTCTCTTCTTTTTTTTCCTTTTCCTTTTTGACCTTCTGGACACCATAGACACATCCACTACTAAGTTAACAATTTACAGTAGTTTGCAGACTTTTGCTAATTTAATTTGTTCACTGCCCAGAGCTGTTTTTAATGTGGTTACACTACTGCCACTATCTAAGAACCAGAATGTGTTACTTTCATAGTTGTGTATTTATGTATGTATGTATGTGTGATGATTTGTAAGTAGACTGGTCGACAGACCCTTGTCAGCAGTGACCTGAGCCAATGAAGCATCAGAACATACAAGCAAAACATGTAGTTTAGTAAACATCAATAGATAGGCAACACATTGTGCCATTATGGCAATACCAAATAGTATAATTAAAAAAAAAAATAAACAAGCTACTAATCCATTATACAGTACATGTGCCATTTTGGTAGTATTAGTTGTGTATTTCAAATTTGCCCAACAAAGCGACTGGAAAGTACCGTGCCTTAAACGAAAACTACTTGACCACAGCAAAAATAAGAAGCACTGGGAGCCACGAGCCACAGGAATAGACTTTATTAAATCCAAAAGCACTAAAATGCACCAAGAAACGCTGAACTACTTCTCCGCGTTTTTCGTCACGAATGTAACTTCATCAGCATACTAGAAATATTCAAACTCTTATTTTATACAATCTTGTGACATAACCTAACCAACCAATGCATCCGTTTAATTAATTGAAGTACTTTCAAATTAATTAGGATGATTGAAAACATTTTTACAACCATTTGAATATTTCCAAGTGAACAAATAAAAGATAGCATTTGAAATTATCTTAACCATCTTAATTAAATCGATGTTTTGAAGACAGTGTTATACAAGACAATGTATAGGGAGATGTTTAAACACCATAATTTTATCAGAACATTTTTCTATTTCTTCATATTTCTAGTATGCTGATGAAGTTACATTCATGACGAAAAACGCGGGGAAGTAGTTCAGCGTTTCTTGGTGTATTTTAGTGCTTTTGGATTTAATTAAGTCTATTCCTGTGGCTTGTGGCTCCCAGTGCTTCTTATTTTTGCTGTATTTCAAATTTGCTGATAAACACTTGTGCACGCAGTAAACTCTCATTTCTTTTGAAATCAAGTATGCTGAAAAATATACACACATGCATTATTTACATGTGGTGCAGTGTGTGTTTGCATAGACTTTTACTTTTTTAACACCTTTATTGAATTATCACCAGACTATTACAATTTTGATGAAAATGATAACTTGCCTAATACAGCTGGTGGACTTAGAATTTGATTGTGTATTCTGTGTACTATTCTAAATGGTTCACTTTTGTAATGACCCCTGCAGCAGGCTCAGTTGCTGACATTAATAGCTATAAAGTGACACATTTGTTGACATTTACAGTTGACAAACTGCAGCACTCCTATTGCCATCTTTAACCATTATGTTTAAAACACAAGCAGGTAGAATCATTTGTGATGTGTTCTTTTACAATGGATTTAAAGAGCTCTAATGTGTTTTTTCTTCTGAGTTCTGTTGGTATGCAGTTGCAAGTAGCAGGTCCCAATTTGGCAAATGCAGTTTCTCCAACTGTGGCTTTAAATCTTGGTCTGATGAGAGTCTGTGATTCATCTGTGGTTTCCCTTTGGTCATATGGGGGATATTATCCACGTTTAAATATACCTCCAATAACTGGGTCTGAATAAGAAGTGTTGCATGGTTCATAGGCAAGTACTAGGCTAGCTGCACTTGTTAGCTCTTTTATGCTTAGCCATTTTCACTTTTTACGCTCAAACTAACCTGTCCCATGTGGTTATAGATTGGCCTGCCTTACCCATTGCTGATAATTATATAGTACCCATAATGAGAATAAGTGGGATGATACAGTAGTTATTTAAGGAGATAATTGTGGTTATGTATTGATAGCCATTCTGATTGAGCCATCAAAATACTATGGTTTATGCTTTAGATAGCCAAAAAGGCATATCTACTGTCTGGAGTTTGTGAGTATTATAGGCAGAGTGGAAAGATATTAAAGGGAAACCATATTCTAGTTTAGGAACAAGCATATTTCTGGCAAGTGAGTGCCTTGCATTGGGAATAAGGAGGTGAGGTGTTGCTTAATTTTAGCTGCAAACCAAAATGAGGTGTAGAGGTATGTCCGAAAGAATTCTAGAACATTGTTTTTTCCACTTGTCAATGTTTAATAAGACTAAACTAGATGTTCACTACATCCAAAATATCAAATAAAATAAAATGTGAGGGCACTAGGTTAAGCACTTTCATCATGTGCAAGGCAGCATACACTTCTCCAGATCCTAGTGTATCTATAAAGGAAACAGTCATATAGAGCATACAGGTCAAAGTGCAAAAAGTAATGTGCAAAATAGTCATTTAGTAAATTAGAATATAAATAAAACAATTGCGTGTTCCATCATAAAACTTTGTATATATATATACATTGCCAAATGTATAAAAGTATAAAAACATTCACCAAAAACAGACTTTAAAAACACTCCTCAAAAATATAAATTTGTTGATAAATAACCCAAACATAAACAAGTCATGAATAAACAAGTAGATACAATTAATAAATAAATACAAATAAGTATCTTCAATAAAAAGAAATCATCAAAAAGATGTTAAAAATTCCATAATAAACAACCCAGTCATAGGTGCATCCTGTATAAGTACATAAATATAAAAACGGACCTTAAATGGCTATATCAAACATGTCCATTCCCTGCCTATAGCTATTCTGCAAATAAATAAATATACACATATGAGTACATATAGAGAGATATTTTCAAAAAGAACGTTTCATAATTTAGCTGCTCTTTGTACATAGACCACTCTTTACTGAAACAGTTTAATTGAGACCAGGAGCATTGTGGCATTTAACATCAACCACCATCTTAAGTTCTTTGTACTTGAAAGTGTTCATATTATGTCTACCTCCAGGTGACTTGTGGACTGTCTCCATTATGAAAAATAAAAATCTTTTAAAATTTATATTTATTTATTTATTTATTTATTTATTACAGAATTTTTATCATCTTTGATTAGTTTATAGTGAAAGTACTTGTATTTCTTTATTAATTTTATCTACCTGTTTATTCACAACTTATTTATCTTCGGGTTGTTCATCAATCAATAATTCAATTTTTTTGAAGAAATTATGTTTTTATACTTTCATACATTTGTCAATTTATATACATATAAAGTTTTATGATGGGACATACACTTGTTATATTTATATCTTAATTTACTAAATAATTATTTTTCACTTTGCATTTTGACCTGTGGTTCTGAAGAAGTCTATGATGAATTGCACATGACTAAAGCACCTAACCTAGTGTCCTTTCTTTATTTTATTTGATACTTTGTATATAGTGAACATCTAGTTTAGTTTTATTAAACACTGACAAGTGGAGAAGACAACTTTGTGGAATTCTTTCATTCATACCACTAGACCTCATTTTGGTATATTGTTTTTTTTTTCATGAAGCTGTTGCTGATTGAATCACTTGTCCTGACTTGATAATTTTAGCTGCCCCGGTACTTTGTTTACAACTTTATCAGTATGCTGTGACAAGGTGAGTGATAGGGCGGCTATTAAACCAAGATATATTTGTCCAGTAACCTGTGGTAAGATGCTTCCTTTGTTGTCTACAATTTGTATTGAAGGTATGTTTTGCAGTTTTCTGGTAGAGAGGCAAGCAGAATGACACTGGATTTTGCTAAGTTAACAAGAAGTCTATTTTCGTATGTCAGATTGCAAAGTTTTATGAAACTAAGTCGGTGGAAGTCTGGGTGGATTGTAGGTCAGTACAAGTCTGGCTGGATTCTAATAGTAATAGATCACCAGAGTACATTAAAAATAGGTTGGGAATATCATAGAAGAGATCACCGATGTAGAGAGTTAATAGTAAAGGTCTTGTGACTGAACCCTGAGGAATTATGTTTCTGGTGATGCCAGCTTCTGGGATGATATTGTTGGAGTGGACTTGAAAGGTTCTGTTTTATTAATAATTTTGAAACCACAGTACTACATGGAATCCAAAATTAAGTTTATTTAATTTTTGTAGGAGTATGTGGTTTACTGTTTTGAAGGCCCTGGTCATGTCTAATACTTTACCAGTGACTTTACACACACGCACGCGCGTGCACAGTCATAGCCAGTGATTTAATCATGCCTTACTATCTGTATACAAATCAGGCAATGTACAAAGACGGAATGACATAAATACAAACAGTTTTCAGACTCAGAGAGGTTTTCTGGTGTGAGTGAGTGTGCATTAAGGTTCAAATATGAGCCCGCTACTCTTCATACTAGTGATGGACTACATTAGCAAACAGGTCAGAGGAGGCAAATCAACAGAGAGAAGGATGGATGGATGGATGGGTTGTGTAAGAGAAGACCTGTGGCAGTTAGGCATTACCGTCAAAGAAGGTGGGAGAGTGGTACTGAATTGAGAACGATGGTGACAATTCCCAGGAAATCCCATCCCCATGTAGAAAACTGGGAAAAGGGGGGTTGATTATGATTACCATCTTTATACAACTGTGGTAGCAGTCATTAACATAGAGTCTTTTTGTAGCCTTACATTGTTTGAAAAATGGATATTAGTTATTGCTGTCTTGGGATACTGACAAAATGTGGTTAGGCTATAAATGATCTACTGGATCAGCAGCCCTATAATTAACCTATTGACCTATGTAATAGAGTAATCCCCAGGATTGTTTAGCTTTCCAAATTAAATACTGAACTGGGCTTGCAAGGATTCAGCAGTATGTGAACAGAGTGATGTGCTCTGTATTACACCTTGCATGATTTTTTTTTTTTTTTTTTTTTTTTTTTTTTTACTCCTTGGGTAACCTCGCAAAGTTTTTAAAATTTTCTGCAAGAAAAATTAGTTTGCTATAATTTTCTTTTCAGTTTGCTTAAATAAAATTTGGATTATGAAACTGTTTTTAATATAGTCAATTTTTAACACAGCAGTTTTGCATTAATTAATTATTGGTTCCTCAGTAAACTTTGAGCACTGCAAGAGTACATACGGTTTGCTGTTGAGTAAAAACAAGTTAGGATCAACCAGAGGAATCTTCATATAAATGTAGCCTATCTACTGATGTCTGTATGTAACTGATTTAATCTTATCCCTGTAAAAATTAGTTGAGAAATTATAGCTAATACATTGAATTGCATAATGTTGGTCCTGGAGGAATGTGGGGGGTAGCTTCTTCAGCATTCATGTGATTGCCAGCTAGAAGTAGAAGCTATTGCAGTGGGGATGAGCTAGTGTGTGCTTTTGTATTCCTGAAAACAACATATTCAGGGTAAATGGAACTAATACTATTATTTAACAATGAGTAAGGGCTAGAGCAATGGTGATATGGTTATATGTACTTTTACGATTTCTGTGAGCAGATTATTCAGAGGAAAATGGCACCAAAAGTGCTAATTAGCCCCTTATTCAATGTATTCAGAGAAAATACCCAATGACACTTTAATACTTTAGCAAAGTAATTATAATTTCAGGGAGCCAACCCCAAACTATGTTTTACCACATTTAAGTTGGAACAAACATAAGGCAGAGTGCTACATTGTGCAGGATAATATTTGGAAATAGCGCTTAATGAGTTCAGTCACTTAAGTACTATAGTGCCTGAAATTAGGCTCAGTTGCTATGTAGCCAGCACTGAATGGAGCCAGTATGCGATCTACTAGTGTTAAATTTGATTCAACACATTAGATAAAAAGATGTCAGCAAAAACCTACATCAGGAGAATTTCATCAGGTCTACTCTCTTAATTTATCCATTACCAATTCTGAATGATGCTGAATAACAGCTACAGCTGTAAGACTTCAAGTTCACACTTACATGATGCATATACAGCAAGGACATTCCCTGTGAGCAAATATATATGCTTCACTGCAGTGCATCAGATAAAACACACAGTATGCTCAGTGCATTTTCTTTCAACAAAAACAATGCACATCATATTCTTACTGTCATTTAAATTTCCATTAACTCACAAGATGTGTTAAATTAGCTTTACATATTTGACCATCATAGCAAGCACGTAGTCAGTGTCAAATATGCCCCTATTACCACTTGGTTAATGAAAGGGGGGGATTTCCTTGCTGTTCTAACTGTTAAAGGCCAAAGTAAGTACATAAATCCAGTTGGAGAATCCTGCTTTGGAGGCTTAGGTGCTACAGTGTCTGATTGGATACATTGCTGCAACTTGACTATGCTGATAGGTACTACAAGGGATGATCACATATGAGTGAGAGTGGTCTGATGAGAGCACAACCCCACTTCAGAGGGTAACAGCCAGAAACAGTTAAATTGGCAACTAAAGCAACTTCTGCACCTATTGATTTCAACTAAAAAAAATACTTTCCGGTACCAATGATGTGGATGGAGTGAAACATGATGGACACTTTGCTGAGTGATTCTGTACTTGACAGGAAAATGGTAGAGACTGCAAGATCAGGATTTCTAACATGTATCATCATGTAATCACATGTTCTTCATATTGATCACTGCTCCAGTAGCCTAATCTATATGGATTACATCCTGCATAGGACATAACAGCCGGTCAGCTTCCAAAGCTTCAGGGTACCTACCACATGCACAAACTTTTAGACAGCTTGTGCTGAGCTGACTAAGACTAGTTTGGGCACCAAGCCCTTCAGAGCTTTCCTGTTACCAGAGAGAGTGCTTCTCAGCTTTTGATGATTGACAGTCGGCTAACACTGTTCCATTGTTGAGCAATTAGGATCCCTTCTAGAAAAAAATTTCCACATTAATTTTTTGTTGTTTAAACTGCTTTCATGCAAAAACAGCTGTTTTAAAGCTATCTAAAAGTAATTTTATTAACTGTCATATTACCTCTATGTACTTTTAAATGGGAGTGCAAGTTTTTACTTTGGTAAAACGTTGATGTGATGTCTTTTCCATCTGGCCCAGTCATTGATTTTTCAGATCTGACACCTGGTAGCCTTTGAATCTTCAAGCCATGAGGCTCCACCTCCTCTCACATAATTCCCTGTTTACCTAAATCTCTTCGGATCTCATTTGCCTTTCCCTGAGACATATGCATTCTACAAGGGTTCGTTTTTCTTTTCAGGTAAGTGCATGTTTGTGTTTTTTTCCTTCATATACCTTCTACAGGTTTCCTCTTCTTCTTGATAGTTTAAGTCAACATTTATTAAAATTTAGTCAGATCTCTTTGTATACTTTTCATCCTGTTCCCTGCCCTTGGTGTTTTTTCCCACCTATTTCCTCCTAGGTGGGGGTTGTGTGTGTGTGTGTGTGTGTGTGTGTGTGTGTGTGTGTGTGCTCACGTGTGTGGTAGTTAAAAAAAAAAAAAAAAAACTTTCTTACACTTTTCTTGATTTTCTCTTGCTGTTTACAGCTTTGTATCCTTTTAGTATTGTGTGATAATTATATAGTTTTTGTGGGTTACGAATTCTGAGGCCCCTGGTTTTTCACAAGTGTGTGAGCATAAATTGACCCCAACCCTTGACACAGAAAAAATGTGTTTATTGCCTTACTTTGGATTGCCAGGTCTGTTTGGCCTTCTGGTGATTTGTACTGGCTGAATGCTGGGCCAGACTGGTTGTGAAAAGCTTACTTGCAGCTGCTTTGGCAGCTTCTGCCGTAGTTCACTCTTTGTATTCCTCTTTTAAAGTTGAGGAAAGAAAGGAGGGAAAAAAGAAGAGTAGTAAAATGAGAGAGAGAGAGAAACAGAAACTCAAAGAAAAGGAAAAAGCGAAATTTAGAAAAAGGCATTCTGTTTTGCTCCCATTGGGTCAACAGGAACCAAAGACCCAAAGTCCTTCATTGACTCCGGCTATGTCAAAGAGTTTGGAACTGGTGCCTTTTCAGCTCTAGTCTCCTACACTTTCAGTGTTGAACTTGGATCTGACCCCAGTTGTCTGATATAACATCCCAAACCCCTTTCTCTCTTTGGTGCCAGCTTCTGGACAGGTCCATTCCCTTTTTACTATTATAACTTCTAAATTGGAATTTTCCCCCGAGGAATCTCTACTTTGGACCTGAACCTCTCTTTTTCAGAACTAAGGGGTTCCTCTTCCTTGTTCTAAGCCCAGCAAACCCAACTTCCTTGGCATCTTCATGATCTGCTAAATCTACCACGAGTTTTAAACAAATGCACATTGATCAACTCATGTGAACCTTTTTGTAGGCTCACATGGACTTCAGAATGAACCTTTTCTAAGAGGATAGAAAGTCCCATCTCTTTGGCTATGACTGCTTCTGTTTCTCCATCAGGCCCTTTCCCAGCACTGATGCCCTGGGCTCTGACAAATGTTCCCCATACCTGCTGGTCAGGGGTGACAACCTAGTATCTTTCAGCTCCATCTGATTCCGTGATGTGCTCTATTCCAGCATCCTTGAGCAGAGTCCTTCCTGGAGCTGTGGCATCAGGACAGAGGTTCAGATTCGAACTAGAGTTTTTTGGATCTGTCTCTGCTCCCCTTGGTGCCTCATCCTGAGATAGCTCAGCTCCAGTCTCGATATTTGATCAGACCAGGTTGGTGGCTGTCAAGGGTTTCTTGGATCCAAGGGTGCACTTAGCTAACCACCCTGCTTCAGTGTCGACATTTGGCATCATAGAGAAGATTTTATCTTAATAAGAGAAGGGTTTCCTCTGTCCCCCTGTCAGATCTATCTACTGTTCCCTGTCAGCCTGATTTTTTCAGTAGTTAGTCTCTGAGAAAGCCTGACCATCTAACCTTGAACAGCTTCAATTTAAGGGGGCTCCCCCTGTTGCCCCAATTATATCCAGTGTCGTGGATAGGTGCAGCACAAGCTGCAGACACCTTCATCACTACCCACTGGCATACTTGGATGTGCCTTTGCAATTTCTTGGACTGCTTTAAGCTGTCTTTCTTAAGTGCCTCCTTTGACAATGCCACACTTTTCAGTTCCAAAGTGAAAGGCACCCTGACTAGAAGTAAACAAGAGGTAAAACACAATCTGCTGTGGGAGTTCAGTTTTCTTTGCCTCAAAGAACCTTTTCAAGGAATAAAAGAGGGGGTAGAAAAATGTACTTCTGAAAATCACAGTCTGCATCCCAAGATGCTTCTAGCAATAGTGCCCCCCCCCCCCAAGTCTGGAGAGCAACTCCAATAGATGCCATCTAAGAGGAAGAGGCACCACAGTTTTGGTGCTTCAGAAGATGCCCTTCCAGCTCTCCTGAAAAATTGTCTGACTGAAGGCACTTAGGAGTGGGGGTGCTTCATTCTTCACTCAGGCTTCGGAGGCCATTGCGACAGATGCCTGGTTGTCGAATCCTACCCAGAGGTTAATCTTTTCTGTTTCATTCTTTCACAAAGTTAAATTAAAAACTCCTCCCTGAAATTCCACCCATTCTGAGGAAAGAAACAGCACTAGAAATCTGAGAGTTGCTGTCAGTGCAATTCAAAAGATCTCACTGGGCCAAATAGGCTCAGTGGTCTATTTGACATTCTTTTTGGTGCAAAAGAAAATGGAACATCAGACCCATCTTAGACCTAAGCTAGCTAAAATCGCTTTGTCAAACAGACCAAATTCTGGATGGTAACAATTCAGTCTATCTTTCCTCTTCTTAGGAAGGACATTTATATATACTTGGTGGACCTCAAAGATTCCTACTATCTATTAAATTTTTGAGCACTGCCATGGAGGCTCACCCCCTCTCCTGGGTATTCACCAGGTGCATGGTAGTGGTTGCAGCCTGGTTCAGGCTGCAGGGTTTTCTAGTCTTTCTGTATATGGACGATTGGCTCTTTACAGCAATGTCAGGAGCGTCTTTGATCGAGCTACTTAGTTCAGCTGTGTCTGTCCTTGGACATCACAGTCAGTGTCAGTCTGGAGAAGTCCAGGCTGGAACCATTTCACTGTCTAGAATTCACTGGGTACGATTTAGACACAGCTAACCAAATAGTGAAACTTAAACCTTCAAGGGTGTCTGCTTTTCAAACACTGGCCATTAGGATTCTTCAGATCCCAAGCCCTCCTGTTGTTCACATTCAGCATCTTCTAGAACATAGGGAAGCTTCCATCTGTAGCAAGGTACTACATGAGAATTCTTCAATCAATCTTGTCCTCCAAGTGGTCCATCTACAACCATCCAATGCCGTGTCCTATCTGCCTCATCAACGTGATGCACATTCATTGGTGGATTTTCTCTCCTTTAGTATCCTCAGGAAATCTGTTTGTTCTACCTTCGCCTAACGCCATGGTAACCACGCGTGCTTCTCTCCTTAGGTTGGGGGGGTATTGCAAGGGAGAGATGTACCCAGTCTCAGTCGGAAGCTCATGAAAATATCAGTATCTTAGAGATGTGGATGGTTCTTCTAGCATTGCAGGCTTTCCAGAATGTCTTCCCAAAAGGTGTGATCATGAATCCAACAACTCTACCATAATGTGGCAGTTGAACAAATGGGAGGAAGCCATTCTCAGCCATAATGTTGAGAGGCCATGACAATGTAGCCTTGGGTGATGCCTTTACTATGTTTTCTTACAGCAGTGCACATCTCAGGGAAATCCAGTATTCTAGTGAACAGCTTGAGCAGGAGCATTCTGATGCCTCCCCAGTGGTCTGTCAGACCAGCATTACTGACAAAATCTTCTACCCCTGGGGCACCTGTTCTGCAATCTTTTTGCAACACCCCTTCAACACCAAGTGCAGCACCCTCTTCGTCCTGATTGCTCTTCTACATGTCTGGCCTCTGGGTCTCCTGCATGATTACCCTTAGTACAGTTGATTATCAAATTCCTTCAGAAAGCAGCCCATTGCAGAGCTACAGTGATCATTATAGCCATCTTCTAGTACAGACAAGATTGTTTTCCCTTCTTGTGACCGTCTCTGCTTTGTCCGTCATGGGTCCTGGGCAGATTTCCAGGCCTAATGTCTCATCCCTTGGGCTGCCCTCATCTGAATTTGGAATCCCTCAAGTTGACTGCCTTCTTCCTCCAATTACAGTGAGGGACAGCGATCCAAAGCTGTCTAAATGAGTACTTCATATTTTATTTTCCTCTCAAAAGTCATCCTCAAGGAAAGTCTAAGCTAGCAAATGGAAACGTTTTTCTATTTGGGCTTCTCCCAAGTGTATAGATACTTTCTCTGCCCCAAAACAGACCATTTTGGATTTTTTTTTAGCTGGGCTGCTTCAGTTGGAGCTCAGTTATTTTACCCTTAAAATTCATTTGGCAGCTATTTCCAGTTTTCATGCAGCTCGTAATCACACTGCTGTCTAAGACCTTTCTAAAATGAACCTTCTTAGATCTCGCCTTCTCTTCCTTGGGATTTTCCCTTTCTCTGTCATTCCCTCACAAAACTCCCTTTTGAATCAGCTGACACAGCAGATCTAAAATTTATCTCCTAGAAGACTCTCTTTCTCGTAGAAGTTACCTCAGGCATAAAAGTTTGAGTAACAGGCTTTGTCCTGCTCTCTTTCTTACATTATTTTCCATAAAGACAGAGTATCATTGAGAAGTAATCCTTTCTTTCTTCCTAAAGTAGCTTCTGAGTTTTCTCTAAATCAGTCCATTGAGCTACCTGTTTTTAGCCTAAACTTCAGTAACAAAGGAGAATTCTTGCTTCTCTGCCTTAATGCTCATCACTAGTTATGATTTTATTTGGACAGAGAAATATCTAATCCATTTTTGTGTCATTTTCCAAGGCAAGATTTGGTCAACCAGTGTCAAAAATTAATTTGTTCAGATGGCTCTGCAATTGTATATTTTTGTGTACTCCTCTAGAATTGTCTCCTTGCCCTTCAGACCTAGGAGACATTCCACAAGAGCAGTAATTACTTCTATGGCCTTTATTGGGTACAGTTCCCTGAATCAGATTTGTGCAGCAGCCACATGGGCACGCATTTATTTTTGACTACAAACTGGATAATCCAGTCTTCTTCCATATAAGCCTTCAGTTCCACTATTCTACATGATGTTCTCTCTCAGGACCACCCACATGAATGGTTGGAGAGACTGCCTCAGTTTGAGGCCGATAGGAAAGGAGCATTGGATATGAAAGTTATGCACTTAACCATAAAACTAGATCTATGTTGTCATCACCTATCTATTTTAACTATCCTTCCCCCTTACTTTTTTGTCTCCTGTGTCAGGAATACAAGTAGATGTAGAGGATCAGCTAGAGTTTTGATTTTGGAATCGCTTGGGATTCCTTTGGGATAATACTACCTTTTGCCATTGTATTTTGCTGCTAAATTTTCTGCTACTTGGTAACTTGGATCTTTCTTTGAAGTGCAAACTTGAGAAGCTTTAGATAAGCAGGGAATGAGGGAGCAGGTATAGCTTTGGAAGCTGAAGATTAGAAAGTTGCCAGTTGTCAGATCTGATCTGATCTGAAGACCCAAAAGTTAAGATGGATGGAAGAAGCCAACATGGATGTAGTGTTATGGTAAGTATATAACTTTTGTTTAAAAGCTGTTGTGTTTATTTTACTTTCTGGGTTTGGGGAATGTTTTAAGTAGTTTTTACTGTGTGTTTTGCAGAGAAAAAATTACTTTTTTTCCAACTTTTCTGTTTAACTGACTATTTCTGTTTAGCTTCCTTGAGAAGCAAGCACCATTTTTCAGCTTCACCATGGAAAATCCTGCTGGTCCCTCGGTTGTACCTTCTTCTACCCACAAAAAGTAAATGTTTTCTAAGACCTGGGCTGAGCTTGAAATTGGTCAGTATTGTTCAGTGCACTTCTCTGGTAAACAAATATAAATAAAGAAGTAGCCATTGCCAACACAGAGGGTTAATCATTTGCTTCCGCTGCAATTGGGTGACTCTACTGTGGCCAAATCTGGTTCTCCAAACCACTCATCTTTTTCCCTCTGATCCATTTGGTATTGTCCACATATCCACTATGGACTGGGGGTTAGCAGTATCATTTGCAATAATGGGATCCTCTCAGTGAGCAAGGGAGAGACGCTCTTGTCAGTCTTGGGAAAAGGAGCAGGGAATTCCCCTGCTTAGCCAGAATCTCTGGGGAAGTTGTTGCTCACAATATTTGATCTGTTTGCCCTAATTGTCTTGTTAAAAAGAAACTAAGCATTTCACTTTTTCTGTGCCAGTTTCTCTAGATAGGAGTAATTTATCTGGCTTAATTCAGGGTGTTGTGCAGGCTATTGATCCTTCTTATAAGGTAGTTTCTGGTAAAAGAAAGAGAGGTTCTTTTTTCCTAAAGTGGTTCAAGATTTAGAATTTGTAGATGAATGTGAAGGGACAGATGCAAGTTTTTCTCCTCTAATTTGTGAATTAGAGGAGAGAGTGGTATCTGAATCTCCCATTGAAGGATTCTCTGTCTCTGAGACAATTTCCAAAATGTGTTGGTGTTTTCAGTGGGAGAAAGCTGAGGTTTCTCTCTCCCTCAGAAAATACTATGAGATGTTCGTCATATTGATCACTGCTGCAGTAGCCCTACATGTATGGGATATAGCTTGCCAAGAATGTAACATCCAGCCAGCTTTGAAAGCTTTGGGACATCTTACATGCACCCAGACTATCTGGCAGCTCCATTTGAGCTGACTAAAAGACAAATTTGGGCATTAAGTCCTTCAGTGCTTTATTAATGCTGAAGAGAGTATGCTCTTTTGTGGCTTTCATGTATCAACAGTTGGCTTATGCTGTTCCTTTTCTGGACAGATAAGTTCTCTCTGGCAGAACCTTCCTTTCAGTAATTTATGTTTATTATTATTACAGTCAGGAAAGTTATTTTAAAGCTATGAGTTTGTTTTAATGGACTATCATGAGACAGTGCTGTACTTTAAACAGGAGTGCTCTTTTTTCCTGTCCATTTAAAAGTTGTGTAAAGTAGCTGAAAAACATTTTTTTCTGTGGAGGAATTGTGTTTACATTAATTGTGGGGCTGGTAATGTGTTTTAAAGTGCTTTTTACTGTGTTGGTCTGTGGAAAGTGACTTTAAAGACGTAGGTTTTACCGGCATTTACTGCTTGTTTTCCTGTGGAAAAAGGCCATTTTCATCCTGACCATGGAACAAGCTGTCAGTCCCATCATCGGTCCTTCTTCCAGCCACAAGAAGAAAAAAGTTAAGCTGACAGCCTTTGCCATCACAGCAGGCCAGCAATTTTCCTCAGATGCATGTGGGCGAGACTGCTGTGGCCATTAGTTCTACCTCAGGCCACTAATCTTTTACTCCATTTCCCCCAGTTGTAGCTCCTGCAACCACTATGGACCGGGTATTAGCCACATCCACTGCGGCTGTTGGGGTCTCCTCAGTGGGTAAGGGAGAGCCACTCTTATTGGTCGTGGGAGACAGAACAGGGAAGACTTCTCTGTTTTGTCGGAATGTTAAGCCCATACCTTGGGAAGCTGCTGCTGCCAACAATAAAACTGTTGGTCCCAGTTTTCCTGTCAGAAAGTAATGGAAAACTAGTCATATGCCTACTCAAATTTCCTTAGGCGTAGTTTAATGGATCTGCCTCAGGGTTTTGTTCAAGCTGTTGATCCTTGTTGTAAAGTAGTTGCTGGCAAAAAAGAGATGCCTCCTTTCCTAAATAGGTTCAAGATTCTGAATCTGGACAGGCGGATGAAGGGATAGATAGAGGGCATTCTCCTCAGATTTCTGATTCAGACTCTGAGGAGTGCTCAGTTTCTGACTCTCCCTTTGGGGAGTTCTGTATTGCCAATACTATTAGAATAGTAGAATGTGCCAGCATTTTACGTGTGAGAACACTGAGGTTTCTCAGTCCTTTCAAATGTTACAGAAGAAATTTCTAAAACCTTCACCCATTCCTCCACTTATGTCAGCTTTGGAGAATGTGCGTTTTACTGCCTGCAATTTTTCTGACAGTCAGCCATTTTCCCCTAAAAAGGCAGATAGGATGTGTGAAGTTCCTCAGTATTTTAAGTTTTTATACACTCTTCCAAAACTTGATCCAGCTGCTGTAACTTCAGATGTGATGTCAGTTTCACTGTTATTCTCACTTATGGGGTCGGATCCGATGTGTCTGATCCATCTCAGCCAATATTCCAGCTCAGGGCCTTCAGCAAAACTTGTGGGCTACATTTTTACCCATAATTCCTTCCTCTGATTACCCCAGATCTTGTTTCCTTGTGAAGAGGTTCATTCAGTCATAGCTCTGGGCTAAGTACTTGTTTTTTGATAGCTATTTCATATATTTTTTCTCTTATATTTCTCTTACAATTTCTGTTATACTTCTCTTATAGTTCGATCCCTTTTCAGTGCTTCCTTGTCACTAAATGTCCATTTAAATTATATGGCTTTTTAGGAACGTCTGTTTAAGTTAGAAGATGTTCCTCTCCTTTTCAAAACCCTTAAACTTTTAACTTTACATCTTTGAACTTTAAACCCTTTCTCTGTGTGAGACTATTTTAAGTCCATTTAAGTTAGAGGACTTAAATTTATCTGTATGATTGGGTTTCTTTCTTTCTTTGGATAATGTCTCAAAAGGACAGCAAGCCTTTAGGCTTTAAAAAGTGCGAAAAATATAGTAAAAAAAATACCTCTTAGCGATTCGCACACTTTGTGCATGTATTGTTTAGGGGCTATACACTTACATTAGTCTTGCTCCATCTGTCATAACTTTAATCATCAGGCATTGATGGAGCATAAAAATAAATTAATACTGAAAGGCCTATTAAAAACACCTTTCTCTGAGGCTACATGTGCAGAAAAACCAGACAAAACACCAAAAAGACCTTCATCGGAGCCGAGATCCTTGTCGGAGCCGAAGCAGAAAGCTCTGAAACTGAAGGATCCAAAAGCTCCATCTGATCTGACATCCACTCCTGGCTCCATTATGTCCTTGGAGCAGGGATCTCCTCAAGCTCTGAAGACATCCTCGGTGCAGACGCATAGGAGCCAATCAACTTCAGTGGAAAAGATTTCCTTCAGCTTACCATCTCCGATCTTGGCCCTGTCAAGATCGTCTTCTTTGTCCACCAGGTCCACTGGGAGTTTATCAGATGAAGATGTGGACAAGGTCATGGAGAGACTTTTGAAGACACCTGCAATGGCCAGAATTCTTGTGGATTCAAGCCCAAAGAAATCTGTTCAGATGAAAACCCTTTCTCGTGATGCAGTTCCTCTTCCGTTCCCTTCTCCTGCTTCGGAGCCAGGAGATTCTGACATCCGGGTTGTGTCATTGTTGGCTGCGGGATCTTTACTCTCCTCAGTTCCAGTGTCAGCCTCGAGCATTTCCTTGCCTTCAGAGTAGATCTCTAAGAGCTGACCCTCCCGGTCGGTTCCACAGAGACTTTTCCGGTGTCTTCGGAGCCGATTCTGTCCCCGGGGGCCTTGGCACATGTGAGCTTGGCTCCTACCTCTGCTTTGGAGCTACCCTCTTCGATTCTGGAGGGACCTTGGGCACCGACAACTTGTGTGTCAGATCTGGGGACCTCTTCGGAGCAGGGAGGGTTTGCCTTTGAGGTAATGAGGAGGGCCTTGACTTCTTCACAGTCTGAGACTCGACCTTCATCAGTTCTTTCTCCCTTTTCATGTCAGGTGCCTTTGTCTTCTCATGCACCCTCTCCACAGGTCCGCAGAGAAGCTAGGACTCAGGACCTACCTCAGGGTATTGTTCCCTCTTCTGAAACCTCTCCAGAGTATCCCACTAAAGAGGTTCCTCGGAAGAGGACACGTAAGAAGAAGCATCTTGACTCTCCAGAAGAGTCTATTACATCTGATACTGACCTCGATGAGGAAGAAGGGTCCCCACGATCACCTCCTGAAGATTTCTCCTTTGGAGACATCCAAGAACTATTAAAACAGAGAGGTGATTGGCAGTCCTCACCTCCTTCTGCTGAGGAGTCAGTATTCCTGAAGGCCTTTGCATCTCACCCTTCAACTTCTTGGGTTACTCCACCTTTTGATGAGTTTATCGACCTTGTCCCTTGAAAGGCTTGGGAGACCCCAGATACCATAGATCCTACTCCTCGGAGGCTAATACATTACTGCCCCCAAAGATAAGAATTTCCTTGTGAAAGGCGGTGGAGTTGATGCCATGGTTGTGATGGTAGCCACCAGGAAGGAACTCTTTGAAATGAGTACCTCTATCCATCCTCCTAGTAAAGACTCCAGGACTATGGATAGATATGGGAAGCCTGTCTTCGCATCAGCGTCCTTTACCTTATGGTCCCTGAATTACTTAACTCACTTTACAAGACTTCAGAGGGACTTGATTAAAGAATTATCGGACTCCCATCAAGGAGCTGTAGCTGATGCAGTGGCAGAGAAAGTCAGTGTTCAGCTTGCTACCTTAAATTTAGTAGACAAATCTTCCATGCAGATAATTTCTTACGCATCAGATGGAACAAGTAGGGCAGCATGCTCAGGTGTCACTCTCCGGAGACAGGCTTGGATGCGCTTTTGCATTTTCATGGAGCCCTTCAAGTCTTCCTTCATTAGCACCCCCTTTGATGGCTCATACCTTTTTGGGCCAAAAGTGAAGAAAACACTCACCAGGTGTGAACACGAAGGTAGAACTTTGTCTACCATTGGAATACATTTCTCCACTCCTACTAGACCCTTTCCCAAGGGCCAAAAAGGTAGTAGAAAAATGTGGCTCAGGAAATCACAGAGGTCTTATCAGGGGACACAAGATGAAATTCCCCCAGGGGCAGAGGGAGGGGCAACAATGGGTAACATCGCTTTCGTGATGGGGGTGCAAAACCAAGGCTCCTGGGAATCTTTCTTCGGGAGACCTTTCCAGCGCTCCTAAAGGAGTGCCCGATTGTTCCCCTCTGGAGGCATTCAGGGGACGGTTATCCCTGCACCATGGCAAAACATAAATGACAAATGGGTGCAGGGCATAATATCCAGAGGATATATCATTCTTTTCTCCCTTCCTGTTACTGAAAACAGATTTGTTTCAGATATTTCACCCAGTCAAAAGGAATAAGCAACTATAGAAATTCAAAAGTTGCTAAGAAAAATAAGTCATCCAAGAGGTCCACGCAGACCCGAGAGGATCCAGAATCTACTCGATTTGTTTTAGTTACATAGAAAACAGAGGACTGAAGACCCATTCTGGATCTCAGCAATCTAAATAAATCAGTAAAAAAGACAAGGTTCTGGATGGTAACACTGCAGTCAATACTTCCCTTCCTGGGAAAAGACAACTGGATGTGCTCTATAGACCTGAAAGACACGTACTATACTACCATATCAAAATGGACAGATGGTCCAGGAGGTTCTTGCGCTTCCAGCTAGGAGCCAGTCACATCCAGTTTCAATCTCTGCCCTTTGGTCTCGCTACAGGCCCCAGAGTGTTCACCAAATCAATGGCAATATTGGCAGCTCACCTGAGATGCAAGGGAATCCACGTATTCTCATATCTGCACGACTGGCTCATATCTGCCTCTACCAGGCATCACTTGCTTCACTCAAGAGATCATGTCCTTCAGCTGTGCTCCTCGCTAGGCATTACAGTAAATTGCGAGAAATCTGTGCTACAGCCATTGCAGTCTTTAGGATTCATAGGAGCAGAAATAGATACTACAGCTCAGACATCAACACTCTCTCCAGAGAGAGTACAAGACCTCTGTCATCTCGTCAAGGCACTCATAAAAAGACCAAAGCCACTGCAAAACTGGTTCTACAAGTGCTAAGAAAAACAGGTGCTTCCATCATTCTAGTTCCTTTAGTTTGCTTCCATATAAGAGTACTCCAGTGGATGTTATTTGCTCAGTGGTTGATCTTGGAACTTCCTGTGTCTCACAGGATAACAATGACTGAAGCCTGCAAGAAAGACCTACAGTGGTGTCTTCGCTCACAAACAGTTCTTTAGGGCCGCTCCTTTATCCCCCCACAACCTCTAGGTACGGTGACCATAGACACTTCCCAGTTCGGGGGGGGGGGGCATTATCTGGGGAAGATGATTCAAAACATCTGGCAATACCATGAGGCTCACCTGCATATAAATTTCCTAGAGATGAAAGCGGTGCTTTTAGCATTGCAAACATTTCAGGACTCTCTACCCACAGGGACAATTGCAATCCAGACTGACAGTATGTCGATAGTGTGGTACATCAACAAACAAGGAGGAACCAGGTCTTACCCACTTTGTCGAGAAGCTCTCAGGGTTTGGCATTGGGCGATAGCCTCCAACCGCTTTCTAATAGCAATGCATATCCCGGGGAAGTCCAACGTGATTGTGGACAAATTAAGCAGAGCCATTTTATGGCCACACGAATGGTCCCTCAACCAGAAGATAGTGGATGTGATATTCCGCAAATGGGGCCAGCCTTGCTGCAACCTGTTTGCATCACCCAACAATGCCAAATGCAGCAACTATTTCACCCTAATCCCCCCAGCAGGGAGTCACCAAGGGATGCACTTGTTCACAATGGGCCCATGGGACTTCTTTATGATTTTTCCCCCTGTTCCTCTAATCCCAAAGCTCCTACAGAAAGCAAGCTTGTTGGAGACAACCATTATCCGCATTGCCCCATGCAGGCCTTGTCAGATCTGGTTTCCCTTTCTTCATCTTCATCTCAGGGACAAATACTTGATGTGAAGTTGTTCAATCTCGCCTTCATTCTTACTGATGGGTTCGGAGCAGATCCTCGGCTATGAGTCGGCCAAATTACAAAGCTCGGGTCTCTAACAGCTCGAGGCCAAAACCCTATCCCACAATGCACCTCTACCTTCCCCAGATCTAGTTTGCAGCTGCAACAGATCATGCGTTTTCTACAGCTCAGGCCATTTTTGAGAGATAAGTTTCTTCTTTTTTCTTGGACAGGTAGTAAAATTTCTCTTTGGTTAGATTTCAAAGTTTCAACAAGGATAGGCTATCCTTCTAGTGTTTCTTTTTCTAGTAAATAGTTTAGTAATAACAAGAACTTGTGTTCTCGTTTTGGGTGTTTAGCCCTGTTGGTTTCCTTAGGTTTCTATAGCCAGTTAAGCTTAATTTGCCCTATCCCTTAAGCCGAGTTAGGCTCTTTTCAGTTGTTTCACTGTAGTCGATAGGCTTATTTCTGTTTTTTTGCAGCTACAGCCGAGTTAGGCTTTTCTTATTTATATTTGTAGCCGGTTAGGTTTATTTTGTTTTTTGCTGTTGACCTTCAAAGGTTGTCATTAGTGCTTCTACTGGATTGCTGTTGGGATTGTTACTGTGTTATCCACAATGTTTGAAAATACCAAATCAGGGTTTAAAAAGTGCCCTAAATGTAATCAAAAAATGTATATTAGAGATGGCCACACCACCTGTGTTTACTGTTTGGGAGAGATTCATCTCCAAGAGGTTTGTTCTATTTACCATGGTTTCAGTGCTAGGGTTTTGGCAGAAAGGAAAAGAAAGTTGGTTGAACGTGGTTTGATTAAGTCTCATTCCAGTCAGACTTGGATACTGCTCCGGGAAAACCAAAACCTTCATCTTCGGCTTCTTCTTCTGAGTTCGGATCCGAAGGCTTCCAAGAAGGTTCCTGTATTGGCTCCACTGTCATCAGAACCATCTATACAGATAGTTGGTAGGAGCCGGTCCCCAGTCTTGAAACCGGTATCTCCTACCTTGAGATCTCCGAATCTGGGCTCACCGGCTCCTTCGGTAGCTTCCTCTCGGGCTTCCAGACTTTCAGATTCAGATGTGGATTGTGTGGTCCATGAGACTGTTATAGAATCCAGAGCTAGCTACAATCCTGTCGGCCTCGACTCAGGCAGTTTCGGAACCGACAAAGTCATCTCCTGTAATTTCTGCTCTTCTGACTTGAATCGAGACATCGGAGCTGGAGGAGGCTGTTCAGTCGTTTATGGAATCGTCTGTTCTGACACTCACTTTGGAACTGTTGGTACCGACAACCCTGATTATCTCTGCTCCGGTGGCAGAATCTGGGAGCTGAAACTCTCCCGTCGGCTCCGAGGGGTGGGGGGGGAGTCGAACCATTCTGTCAGTTCCAACTCTTCCCCTTGGGGCCTCGGCACGGATTAACTCATCTCCCACCTCTGGCTTAGAGCTGGCGGTTTTGGTGCGGGAGGAATCATGGGTGTCTTTGGACCTGGGTGCTTCCTTGCATCGAAAGCGTGGTACCTTTGATGCCATGAGGAGGGTTTTGTCCCCCCGGACAGCCACAACCTCTGAAATGGCCACCTCCTCCCGGAAAGTGCCAGAATCTTCTCCGTCACTGCAGACACACCATAAGTGTAGGGACTCGGAGCTTCAGGAAGCCCCATTGGGGAAACCCTGCTCTTCCGAGACCTCCCCAAAAGTACCCACAGAGGAGGTCCCTCGGAAGAGGTTATGTAAGAGGAGATTCCCCTCAGGAATCCATCACATCTGACACTGATTTGGAGGAATCGGAAGGGTCCCCAAAGTCCCCCCTCTGAGGATATCTCCTTTGCGGATATCCTAGAGAGCCTTAAGCAGAGGGGTGACTGGCAGCCCCTTAACCCTACTGAGGACGGATCAGTGCTCCTAAAGGCTTTTGGGTCTCGACCCTCCACCTCTTGGGTCTCTCCGCCCTTCGATGAGTTGATGGAGCTTTTGTCTCGAAGGGCATGGGAGTCACCAGATACTATGGAGCCTGTTCCTAGGAGGCCCAGCAAATAAGTTTCAGCTCCTCATGACAAATCCTTCTTATCCAAACCTATACCTGTTGATGCCATGGTGGTTGTGGCAGCCACAAAGAAAGAGATGTCAGAGACTTCTGTGTCTGTCCATCCTCCTAATAGGGAATCTAGGATCATGGACAGATATGGCAAGCGCATGTTCAGTTCTTAACCTTTGCTCTTCAGTCCTTGGACTATCTAACCCATTTCACAAGGCTTCAGAGAGATATTCTGAAAGAGCATACACTCCAGGGTGCAGTAGTCAATTCAGTGGTAGACAAAGTGATGTCTCAGCTTGCTACCCTCAATTGTATTGTTAACTCTTCCATGCGCCTCATAGCTTATGCAGCTGATGGGAAGAGTAGGGCAGCGGGTACAGGAACTGCTCTGCAGAGGCATTTCTGGATGCGCTTATGTTCCTTTGCAGAACCTTTCAAGTCATCATTTGTGAATGCCCCTTTTGATGGTTCTTCCTTGTTCGGACCAAAAGTTAGAGACCCTCACCAGATATGAGCAGGATGGAAAGACTATCTGCCGTATGAGTCAGTTTTTCCACCCTTACTAGACCTTACCCTACCAGGGAGGGAAAATGTGGTTCCACAAAGCCCAAGGAGCCTTTCCGAACTCACAAGGTGAAGCCTCCACCAGGGTCAGAGGAGAGGGCAGTGATGAAAGACAATGCCCACGCAGCAGAGGGGGTCCACAGAACCAGAGCAACAGGGATCAGTTCCTTGGGAAGCCCTACCAGCGCTCCTGAAAGGAGGTCCGACTGTCCTGCTCTGGATGCAGTCGGGGGACATTTGTCTTTGTACCTAGGCACCTGGCTAAAAATTTCCGAAGACCGATGGGTACAAAACATCATATCCAGAGGCTATTTCATCCCCTTTCATAGCCAACCCAGACCAACAAAAGGAATCCTGGACGTTCCACCCAGTCTACGGGATGTTGCAACAGTAGAGGTTCAAAAACTATTAGAAAAAAGAGTCATCCAACCAGTCCCGGCAAACCAGCAAGGATCCGGAGCTTACTCAAGATTCTTTTTGGTGCCAAAGAAAACAGGGGACTGGAGACCAATTTTGGACCTCAGCAGACTCAACAAATATGTAGAAAAGACAAAGTTCCTGATGGTCACGCTTCAGTCTATACTCCTGTTCCTAGGGAAAGGCAATTGAATGTGCTCAATAGATCTTCAGGATGCGTACTACCATATCTAAATGGCCAGGCCATCCAGAGATCATCTGCTCTTCAGGCTGGGAAGCCAGTCACTTCCAGTTTGGGGCCCTGCCCTTCGGTCTCACTACAGCCCCCAGAGTGTTCGCCAAATGTATGGCAGTGGTCATGGCTCACTTGAGACATCAAGGAATCCGGGTGTTTCCGTATTTAGACTGGCTCCTCACCACACCCACCAGGCATCAGCTTATTCGGGCAAGGGACACTGCCTTAGATCTATGTTTCCAACTGGACATTACGATAAACTCAGAAAAATCTGCTTTATTGCTGTCGCAGCATACAGTGTTTATAGTCGCAGACTTAGACGCAGTCAACATGTCTTTAAAGCTCCCTTTAGAAAGAGTGCTTACCCTACGACAACAGATTGTGGATCTCCTTTCAAAACACAAAGCACCACCAGTATCGCAGATTCTCAAGTTGCTGGGCACCATGGCAGCAGCTATCATTGCAATACCCTTGGCGAGATCTCACATGCGCATTCTTCAGTGGCTGCTATTCACACAGTGGATGTTACAGGACTTACCAATGAATCACCCAGTTCTGATAACCAACTCTTGCAAGGACAGTCTTCGGTGGTGGCTAAGATCCGAGTTGGTGACCATGGGATGTCCCTTTGTCCTTCCGGTTCCAGTTGCTATGGTGACCACGGACGCTTCCCTGATCAGGTGGGGGGGGGGCATTATCAGGGACGGCAGCCCAAGGTACATGGCACGTTCATGAGGCTCAATTGCACATCAGTGTCCTAGAGATGAGAGCAGTTCTCTCAGCGTTGTAGTCCTTTCAAGACTCTCTTCCTCTGGGCATGATTGCAATCCAGTCAGACAACACGTCTGTAGTCTGGTACATAAACAAACAGGGTGGAACCAGATCTTATCCCCTATGCCGAGAGGCTCTAAGAGTGTGGAAATGGACAGAGTCCACCCAGTGCTTTCTGATAAGCAATGCACATCCCGGGGAAATCCAACATGATAGCGGACAAACTCAGCAGGGCAATTCTGTTGCCTCATGAGTGGTCCCTCAAGAACGAAGTAGCAGAAATGATTTTCCGCAGATGGGGCCAGCCTTGCTGCGACCTCTTTGTGACTCCCACAAACACCAAATGCAGCAACTACTTTGCCCCGATGCCTCAACAGGGACAGTCCCCAAGGGATGTGCTCGTACACGATTTGCCTCCAGGACTCCTTTATGCCTTCCTTCCCTTTCCCCTGATTCCCAAAGTTTTGCAGAAGGCCAGTTTTCTGGGCAGGACACTTATCTTAATAGCCCCATATTGGCCTCATCAAATCTGGTTCCCCTTCCTGAAGCGTCACCTAGTAGAAGAACCTTGGATCCTGGACCCAGTGCCGGATATTCTGACCCACTCGTCAGGAGCTCTTCACCCGTCATTTCAGTCCATCAAACTGACAGCTTGGCTGCTCCAATTCCCAGAATAGCCAGGTTCCAAAATTTATCAGAAGTAGTTCAACATATTCCTTTGTCCTCACATAAGTCTTCAACCAGGAAACTATATCTCATTAAGTGGAAAAGGTTTTCCATCTGGGCTCAGCAGAATAACATTGACCCTTTTTTAGCCTCCATATTGGATATCTTAGAGTTTCTAACCAAGTTGTTCAGCGAAGGAACTGTAGCAGCAACCATTCGGCTCCAACTGGCTGCTATATCTAATTTCCATATAGGTGAATCTGGAAATGGTGTCATGTCCCACAAGTTGGCGAAGGCCTTTTTGAAGGTTACGATGCACCTAAAACCACCGATTAGATCTCCTACCGCTCCATGGAATTTGAATCTAGTCCTATTCTATCCAAGATTATTCTCCCACCCTTTGAACCTGCTTCTTCTTGTGAGCTGTGAAATATCTTCCTTGGAAGATCATTTTCTTGGCGGCTATTACATTAGCACGCAGAATTTTGGAGTTGCAAGCCCTTTCAGTTAAGCACCCATATTTGATAGTCCACAAAGGTCGGGTTTCCCTAAGGACGAACCCTTTGTTCTTACCCAAAATGTGTTCTGAATTCACCCTTAATCAGGCAATTGAATTTCTTGTTTTCTTTCCCATTCACTCTAATCAGTTGGAATATATGCTTCAGAAGCTTAATGTCCATAGACAACTTTGTTTCTATTTGGACAGGTCAGAAGACCATAGAAGAGCTGATCAGTTGTTTGTCTCCTTCTCAGATTCCAAAAAAGGTGCACCAGTATCTAAATCTACCTCATCTAAATGGCTTTTCAATTGCATATCCTTTATATACCATGAGGCAGAAATTTAAAGTCAAGGCTCATTCAACCAGAGCTTTTTCTACTTCCATAGCCTTCTTGGCCAGACTACCCATTGATTCTATTTGTGCAGCTGCCACATGGTCAAGGCCACATACCTTCATATCTCACTACAAAGTAGACAAAGCCTCTAGGGGACAGGGCTTCATTTGGGTCTGCTGTCCTTAGACAGGTACTCCCATGAGCCACCCAAGTTTGTGGTGCTGGGGACGCTACCCATCAGTAAGAATGAAGGCGAGATTGAACAACTTCACATAAAGAAGTTATGTACTTACCATAACGTTCCATGTGAGTTGTTCTTCTCGCCTTCAATCTTATGCCCCCCACCTACCCCCATCCATGTCTAGAAGTTCGAGAGGCTCTACGTTGGTTGTGGTTCTTCTGAGGAGTTTCCTCTCACTAGTTGTCTCTATGATTTCCTTGAAATCTGAGGTAGGTTTAACACTAATTGGCAGCAAACAGGATCTGGGGAAGGTAGAGGTGCATTGTGGGATAGGGTTTCGGCCTCGAGCTGTTAGAGGGCTAGCAACAAAAACAGAGATCCCTTTACAGCACCAAGTACCAGTTCATATTATTATTCAGTTTTTGGCAGACATTTTCAACGATGGAGCAGCAGCAGCAACTTCAGTAAAAGTGCAACTAGCAGCAATCTCAAATTTTCATATATGAGATAATGACTGCCCAATTATGGCCCATAGACTTTGCAAAGCCTTTTTGAAGGGTACTATCATGTTAAGGCCTCATCTGAAACATCCAATACCTCCTAGGGGCCTAAACTGCATTTTAACAAACATTACACATCCTCCATTTGAACCTTCCGTCGCATGGGATATTGAGCATCTTTCATGGAAAACCCTTTTCTAGGGGCAGTGACTTCTGCTAGAAGGGTGTCATTATGCACCATTCCATCTTTCCTACCCAAGGTGGTTACAGAAAATACCCTAAACTAGTCTACTGACCTTCTGGTTTTCTTCCCCAATTTTCAAAATAAAGTGAATATTCTTTGCGCTTACTTGATGTCCATAGACAATTACATTTTTACTTACACAGGATTTCGCAAATCAGGAAATCAGATCAACTTTTTGTTTCTTTCTCAGATACTAAGAAAGACTACCCAGTATCTAAGGTCACAATATCCAAATGGCTAGCAGCTTGTATATCCTGGAGTTACAATTCTAATAAGAAGACCCTTCCAAATGGTACCAAAGCCCATTCTACTAGAGCTGTTGCCACCTCTGCAGCCTTCCACGCTAGACTACCTCTGGACAATATATGTGCAGCAGCTACTTGGGCTAACCCTCATAAGTTCATCACTATTTGCAAAGTAGATTTGGCCTCCAGGAGTAGAGCAGCCATTGGTTCTATGGTCCTGAGGAATATTCTCCCTTGAGCCACCCAAGAGTTCTGTTGCTAGGGATGTAGTCCCACAAGTGGGAATAAAGGCATGATTGACAACATCACATAAAGAAGTTATGTTCTTACTATAACATTCCATGTGTGTTGTCCATCTCGCCCTTTATTCTCACAACCCTCCCACCTCCCCCTGCCTAGACTCCTGGTGCTTTTCTGGCAAAGAGGATTGCATTATACATGTACACACACATACATATATATGTATGTATGTATGTATAGCCTCAGAGAATATCTTTTCACTCTTGCCATTTCTGAGGAAGTGCATACACATATATACATTAATACACATTACTTTTTACCATATAACTATTCTTTGGGCACCTTGGAGGAACAAACAAGATCTGAGGTAATCAGGGGAAGGAATTATGAGTAAAAATGTAGCCCACAAGCTTTGCTGAAGGCCTTGAGCTAGAGTATTGGCTGAGACGGATCCGAAACATTGGATCCAACACCACAAGTGAGAATAAAGGACAAGATGGACAACACACATGGAATGTTGCGGTAAGAACATAACTTCTTTTTAATCCTTCTACTGCTAAACAGTTAATTCTAATCCTACTCTCTCTAAGGATGGGAAGATTATTGGTAAGTATGTGGAAAAATGTGTATGCTTCTGCAACTTTGATTTTCAGAATTTTGAAATGTCAGTATCATATGTTAAGCATTGTTCTGACTAGTTGCGAAAGTATGAGTAATGTTTTATCTGCAGTTTTTTTGCGATGAAAAATCTGCTTTAAATTTAATTTCTTCTATTATTCAAGTCACTACTAAGTTTATAGTGTGCATGAGGGCTATGACCACTGGTACTGTTAGGAGGTTTGCATGGCTACATTTTTAGAGCTTCCCAAATGGTGATAAAAAAATATTTGAAATTTTCCTTTGGGTAGAGATTGTTTTTGGACATCTGCTGCAGATGTGATCAGAAAGTGAGATGAAAGGGGTAAGATGATAAAGGGAATCTATGAGATTTTTCACCCCTACTTTTTCAAGTTTTCCAAGGGATTCTCTAACTCCTTATCCAGTTTTGGTAAGTAACAAAATAGACAAGTTTCAGCAAAATACACATAATCAGGTGTTTAAAAAAATGGCAAGGGGGTTCCTAGAAGAATTCTATAAACTCCTAAAATCAAAAACTGTCTAATAAGTCAGAATGACTATTGAAGAGATGTTGTTCCCCCCTCCCACCACCCTCTTTTCTTTCAGAAAGTCTTAATTTTCACTTTTCTCTTTCAGCAACAGATAGTTTCAGAAAAATGGGTTCAAATGATCATAAATCAAGGTTCCAGATGGCATTGGGAAGGACATTTCTCATTTCCAGGATGTAATTCCTAATCATCCAGACCAGACTCTCTTGCTTCCACCTGTCCATCATGTACTGCCTCAGGGAGTGATAGAATTGGTTCCTCCTTCCAAGCTGGGAAAGGGGGTTTATTCAAAGATGTCTTGAGTGCTGAAGAAAGAAAATGTAGATCAGTTATGGATTTTTCTTTCCTAAACCTGTTTGAGATACTGCCCAAATTCAAAATGATGTCACTTAACAACTTTTTACTTCTTCTTCTTCCTCATTCAAGTTTTCTTGTACCATTAGATTTAAAAGATGGTTATCATTACATGGTTATTCATGCAGACTTCAGGCATTTTTTAAGGTTTTGTGTGTCTAGATCCCATTGTAGTTCTCTGCCTTACCATTTGGACTATCTAGCCACTGTACCAAGAGTATTCAAAAAGTGTTTAGCTCCAGTTTTATAGCTCATTGCAAGCTACAGGGTGTCCATATGTTTCCATATTTAGGCGATTTGCTTATCTTTGCAGTCTCTTTTTCAAAGTGTCAGGAATCTCTCTCTCTGTCTTGGGTGGGAGATCTCTTACACAAACTGGGATTCCAAGGGAACATTCAAATGTCTTTCTGGCTCCTCCTTGCAGGACTGTGTCTGTGTGATATCAACTAGATACCACACTTTATGGAGCATTTCTTCTGCAGAGAAAAAAGGTCTATATCTAGATCTAATTTAAGGGCTTTCCATTCAGACTTTGATTATTGTGAGGGAATACGTCAGGATTTTGGGTCTCACGTCTTCTATGATTCTCATGATACTCTTTGCAAGACCCGGCGTGAGAAACATACAATGGTATCTGAAGTCTCTTTGGTGCCAGCCCAAACACCCCTTTTCTTTTCTGATTCCAGTGCTGAAGTTTGTCAGAAGGGAAGTCACTTGCTAGAAGCAACAGATATCCCTGAGTCCAGGCCTCCCCTTCTCCTTTCCTGTTCCAAAGAAGTCACTCACCACCGATGCCTTTGACTTTGCTTGTGGATGAATTTCATGAGAGATAATTGTGGAGGGACAGAAGCAAGCACATAAATATAAAATAGATGCTTGCTCTGATCAAGGCACTCAACTCTAAATCATCTTTGGTCCCCAGGACCTCTTAAAGTTGTTACAGACAATACTACAGCCATGTGGTACATCAACAAGCAAGGGAGAGCCAGGACTTGCCCCCTCTGCTGACTAGCCTTGTTTGCTTGGAATATAGAGTCACAGCATAACCTCACTCTACAGGCATGCTACATTCAGTCATATCAAAATTGTGGAGAAGACAAGCTGAGCAAAACAAAGGCAGACCTTCACGAATGGAAACTAGATCAGGGTGTCTTCCAAGATTTGATCAGTCTGTAGAGAGTTCCTCAATTAAACCTCTTTACCTCCTCTCTGATCAATAAGCTGGCAAGATTCTTCTCCAGGACTCAATGCAAGAAGGCCTTGAAGACAGATCACTTTTCATTTCCTTAGACAGGAATGTTCCTGTATGCTTTTACACCATTTCCATTAATATCCAGGGTAGAAGATTCAGAAGGAACAAGATTATTGTGGTGACTCCCTTCTGTCCCTGTCAACCATGGTTCCTTCTTTTGGAAATGGCCAGGGTAATTACCACAAGCTTCCTCTCAGACTGGATTTACTGACAGAAGAAAAGGGGTGTTTGATACACCCCAACAGCAGTCAACTTTAGGGGACTGTCTGGATGATGGGCTTATTTCCTTCCCTTTAGGCACCTGTTTTTGAGGACATGCAACAGGTACTAATGGAGGTAAGAAAACTTGCTTGTAGAAAATCATACATTAGTAGATGGAAGAGGTTTTCCAGTTAGTTCCAACAACAAAACCAGCACCCATTAAGGGCTTCTTTCCTGGTTTTACAATATTTGTGTGTGTTACTATCGTATGGCCATTCTTACTCGCCCATCAAGGTTAATGTTTTGGCCATTTCAGAATGTCTGCCTGTGGGTCCTTTTCTTTCAAACATTCTCATGTCAAAATGTTTTTGAAAGTGATTTTGAATAAGAGACCAAAAAAAAAAACAGTGGTTCCTCCTTGGGGTCTTAATTCTGTGTTAGAGAAGCATGCAGTTGCACCATTTAAACCAGCTAAACTTACTGACTTCATGGAAGACAGTTTTCCTGATTGTTCTGATCTCTTCAAGAAGGATAGTTGAGTTTCAAGCTCTTGTGGTGAGCCAACTCTTATCTCATTTTCCAGAGAGGCAGGGTTTCTTTGAGAATTAATCCTTTTTCTGAGTAAAATAGTATCAGAGTTTACTTTAAGCCAAATTGTCCAAATCCCTATGTTTTTTCCTGAGCCCAAAAATGAGGGGTAAGAATGCTCCATACCATAAATGTCAACAGACAGCTCAGGCAGTATCTTGACAGAACAGAATCCTTCAGAACTTCTTATCACCTGTTCATTTCTTGTGAAGGTAAAAATGGACAACTTGTGTCAAATGGTCATCTTCGGCTATTATCTTTCATTGTTATAACCTCAGCAAAATTATTCCAGGCACGTTTAAAGCATGCTGTACCAGGCCTTGTCTTAATATTTAGCTTTTTGGAAATTGTTAGACTCCAGAAGAATTCTAGAAGCAGAAGCTTGGTCCTTTGTTGAACCTTTACAGAGCACAGCAAACTAGATTCCTTTTCCAGGTCTTGGTCCTGCTTTGATTGGACCATTCTGCAGGGGCTTCTGGACCCTTCCCTTTCCACTTTGAAGATGTTCTAAGCTACGACATTCTATCCATGTAGCTTAGGGTACTGCAGCAGTAATAAATATGAAGAAAGTAGTATGATTGTTTAAGTAAACTTGGCATTACAGCAGATTTTCGAATGATCACTGTTATATTATTTCCCTCCCTCACAGCCCCCTTGTTTTTTGGCATTTTTTTATGCCAGGGTGTGGACATTTGTTTTTGCTTTTCCTCAGTGTCCTCTCAGGGCTTCACCTCCTCCTCCTCTGTTAGCATGAAAGCTCTGAAGGGCTTGGTACCCAGAATTTGTCTTTTAATCAGCTCATCTGAAGCTGTCTAACTGTTTGTTTGGGTGTGTGGTAGATGCCCTGAAGTTCTGGAAATTGGCTGGCTGTTATATCCTATGCAGGATGTATAGCTTAGGTACTGCAGCAGTGATCATTTAAACATCTGATGTTATGGTTAGTTTACTTACACAACTGTACTTTCACACTAAACCTTTCTCTCTGCTTTTCTCTCCATTATTTTACTTCTAACAACTCTGTCATACCCTTTATATATATCCTCAGTAACTTGTCTTTCTGTCCCTACATCTTACATGTATTCTATTTCCATAAGTTTTATAACTTTGTCGTATTTTTCCTATTACTATATTAATTGCTTTTCTCTACAGAAGTCTACCACTTCTGCTCTAGTCTGTGTACCTTATAAATTCATAAACTGGCCTTAAAATGGCCATATTATTAAATATTTTGATAGTTTTCAGTTGGCTGCAGTCTTCATTTTGAAATTATATATATTTTTGTACTCTTCTAGAGGTATCTCCTTGTCCTTCAAACCAGAGAGATATTTCTTTCACATCTTAATGTTTTGTAGAAGAATTTATTTGCCGTTTATCATAATGAATTGTGCTTCTGTGAACGTTTTGTGAGGAAAAATTTGTCTTATGACTAAAAAACTAGATATTTTTAATAGTATGTTGCAAAAAGGACACTGTGCTTGTGTGGGACTTAGTGTTACACTTAGAACTACTAATGCTCATTCTTTATCCTTACTGTGTATTATGGGTTATGCTGCCCACTTTCCCATCTTCAGTCTCTGCTTACGTATTCAACAGTAGTCAGTCTCTGCAGTATTAACTTCCCCAGTGCACAATTAGAAAAAACTTGCAAAGGAGTCTTCCAGGATTTGTCCGTCTCCTCCTTTGCCTCAGCCAGTGGTAGGTGATTCTGTTGTGGCTGTCCGTTGTTTTCAGACCACCCATCATCTTCCACCAGTCCTCTTGGTGTAGTATTTACAGGCACCAAAAAGCAGGGATAGCCAGATCCTCTGCAGCTGTTGAAAAGCCCTGGTTGTGTTAGGGAGAGTCGTTTCTCTTTGGCTGGGGAAGGGTCTTCACTTTGCTGGGAGAGGATTGTGGAAGCTGGGATCAGTGTGTCTAAAGGGTAAAACTTACTTGGGGATGTTGTGCATGATGAGAAAAATGTTCAACATCCTCTGTCTGTCTCTATGGAAAATGCTGATTTACTGGGCTTTGCTAAGGAGTTAATTTCTTCCTTTCCATGCCAGGTAAAACCTCAGGCAAGAAAAGGAAAGGATTCCTTCTCATTCTGACTGGAATTTCTAGTCAGAGAAATAGTTTTTGCAGGGGAAAGGAGGACTAGTTACTAGAGTAATGGCCCTAGGGTCCTTACAGGCCTGTCCAAGTTCTTAACTATCAGCACCTATTGCCCCATCCAAGAGGGACACAGGTGGAACCCTTGGGGTGAATTTACAGTCACCCATCCAGTCATCCAGATTGTGTTGAAGAGGGCCAGTGAACTACTCTGTTTGACATGAATTGGGAGTCTGTTCCAAAGGTGTGGTAACTTCTGGGAGACATATTTGTCCCTCCAGCAGGTTTTATTAATGTCACATACCAGGTTAATGTCTTTAGAGCGAGTAACCCATGTGCCATTTGACTTACGGATATGCAACACTTCCAATAACACAGGGTCAGAGACTGCCTTGTATGCAAGGCAGAGGTCACTTCTGAGTAGTCTGCATGAAACAGAATAAAGTGACAGTGATTTGAGACAATTCCCATAGGACAGATGCTGAAGACGTTGAATTTTCCTTGTGAGGAACTTTTGTGTTTTTTTTCACTTGTTGCATGTGCTTAGAAAGGTACCTACCAAAAGGGGCATTGTACTCAATTATTGGCCTGATGAGAGAAAAGTACAGGGAGACGAGAAATATAGAATACCCTTCTTACTACTGTGTGGAGACATGGTGGTCCAAGGTAAGGTTGGTGTCAACCTGTGTGCCCAGGTCTCTCACCACTGAGTGCGTACTTAGTGTTGCTATTGATGTGGTAGTTTGCAGGAACATCGCTTGTACCGAAAGGAACGATAGTACATTTTTTTGCATTGAGTTTAAGGCCATGACTTTGGCACCAATCATTTGTTTGTGTAAGACCCTCTTGTAAGATGTTGACATCATTTGGAGATTCTGTGACCACTCCCATCTTGCAATCATTAGCAAACTTTGTCAGCCACAGACCTTTAATTTTTGCTTGTACTTCTCCAAAATAGAGTCCAGGCAGTAGAGATCCCAGGATTGAGCCCTGTGGAACACCACTGGTTACAGGTCTGCTGTTGGAGGTGGATTCCCCTATTTTGATTGTATGATTTCTATCAGTGAGCCAGTTTGCGATCCAGCTAACAATATAAGGGTTGTTGCCTAGTTGGCTGAGTTTGTCAGTGATGCCTGAGTGGGGATAGTGTCAAATACCTTGGTTAAGTCCAGGTAGGCTGTATGCATAGATTTCACCTCATCCAGGGCCTTGGTTCATAGATTGGTACTAGGCTATCAGCCCTAGGGCCTATACAAGCCTAGCCATAACAATACCCTGGCTATTTCTTCCCACACTATTTACTTCCCTGGACCATTGTCTAGCAGGGTGACTGTATCGAAGAAGTCCACCAGGTTTAACAGTTATGATCTCCCTTTGATAAATCCACACTGAGTAGGGTCAAGTGTTTGGAGATTATCTATATCTTTGTTGATAAGGTCCATGATGATTTGTTCCATGTCCTTTTAGATAAAGCTAATAGGTCTATAGTTCCCTGGGTCAGTGGAAGCACCACGTTTGTGCAAGAGAATAACGATGGCCATTTTTCATTCAGTTGGTATGAAGCCGGTGCTTAGACTGTGATTGAAAAGAGTACCCAGTGGTGTTGCTAATTCATGTTGGAGGCCTTGTAGGATGCAGCCTGGGATGTTATCAAGTCCCATAGATGCTGTGATTTTGGCCTTAGAGAGGGCGTTTATGACCTGCTTTTTAGAGATACAAGGTAGGGGACAGGTGGTAGGGATGTCATGGGGTACGTATAGTGAGGACAGGGGAGTGACGTTTTCACAGAACCTGTCGGGTAACAGGTTAGCTATGTCCACAGACTCAGTATATGTGGTATGATTTACTACCAGTTCTGCACAAATCTGCACCTTTCCTTTTATGTTACAAATGTAACTAGAATGCCTTGAGGTTGTCCTTTGTTGAGGAAGCTAATTTGGACTCGTACTTTGCTTTGGAGGACTACACAACAAGTCTTTTTGTTTGTTTTAGCAGAAGAGGGAGTGTTTCCAGTTTAGGAGGGCTCGCTCCCTCTTACTGTTAGACAGCAGTTTCTTTATCTTATTGTAAAGCCTGTTAATGGCAGTTGTCCACCAGGTAGGTTTGCTCTTCCTTGAGGAGCTTGTTTTGGTCCTATCAGGTATGGCTGTGTCAGTGCAGTTATACAGGTGTTTATATAAAGCATTGGTGTAGAGCTTGGCATAGTCCCCAGTTCCTTCTGAGGGAGGAGGTGCAGTGAAGCTATTTATACCATCCCGTAAGAAGTTGTAGTCTGCTTTGGAGACATTTTGTAGTTTAGTTGCTGCTATGGGGGGGGGGGGGGGTAGGTGTGATAGTTACTTCAAATGAGACTGATTTGTGGTCCGATTTCACCAGGAAGGACCTTACAGTGGTCCCCCATATTGGTTAACACCAGATCCAGGATGTTGGCACCACTTGTGAGGGTGTCAACCAGCTGGTCCAGGGCACTGAAGTTAACGAAGTTGAGGAACCTTTGGGCAAGTGAGTTTGAGCACGAGTAATTTACCCAGTCAATGGATGGGTAGTTAAAGTCGCCCAAAACCATGGTCTTTAGATCTATCTTGATAGACTCAGGTAGATCCAAATAGGCAGGGTGGGTGTCCTGATTCATGGAGGGGATTCTGTAACTGGCAGTGACTTGAATAGGTGTCTTACCAACAGTTAATTGTACCTGAAGTGTCTCCAGGACATCATACTGTTTAACCAATCTGGAGGTGTATTTATCTTTAATAAATAATGATACACTGCCTCCTTAAGTTTTCACACCTTCAGTTTGAGGTCTGAACGTGTGGAAGGAGGTGTAACCTGGAATGCTCTCAACAGCCTTGTACCAGGTCTCTATGACTGCACAAATGTCTGCATTTTCCAAAGTGAGGACAGCTTTCAGTGAGTGCACTTTCATATTGAGACTTCTAGCGTTTAGCAGCATAACCATGAGGTTATTTTTAGATGGAGTTTTTACACTGGGAATTGTGTTCTTGAGACACTGCCTGAAAAAGGCACTGTGGGGGTGGCAAGAGCCTTAGTCAGTAGCCGAAATCCCAGGGGTGACAGATAAAGACCATCTCTGGCAAAGCATGGAGGTCTGTGGATCATGTCATCCCAGGCTGTGACAGATAGTAGATCCCCTTAGAATGACACCAGAAGCTAAGCCAATTATTAAAGTCAGTTATTTTCTGTTTGAATCGAGACATCATCCTAGGTGAAGGTAAAATGCTGCTTAAAGCTATGGACATACCTGCCTGAGACACACAATCCAAGACATCAGTCATGTCTCTCTTCATATAGTCCAGAGAGGTACGTCTCAAGTCATTCACACCAGAATGGACTATGACGGAGTCATAACAGTACCTGTTGTTGAGAGACTTGAGTGCATGTGTGATATGGCATATCCTGACACTTGACAGACAGCTGACCGTGACCTTTTCCTTATCCAGCCTGGTGAGATGGTCATCATTGTGTCTCACGATGAAATCACCTGTGACTAATATGTTTGATTTTGTGTTTTGCCTTAAGGGTTTAACCAGTGAGACACCGGTGTGTGAGCTATTATGTGTCATGTGTTCTGCAGAGGAAGTATTGTGTGTGTAGCATGCATGTGTTTGTGTTTGGGAGGTCTATGGTGTTTAGGCATGTTTCTGGTGAGGACCTTCTCATATGTAAGTATGTGTAGGTATGTGTGATGTGGGTTTGGATGGAGTGGAGGATTCTACTCAGGTAGAACTTCCTGCTTTTGAAGAAAGCATAAACTTCCCAACTTAAGGAATCTCTTTCACTGAGATTGTATCTAATATGAGTAACATTTTTTTAGTGGGAGCAGCATGAAGCCTCTATTTACACAGAAAATGTTTAACAATTTAATACAGTTACAGATGCCTAAAGCTGAACATGTTCTTCCTGTTTTGCCTGCCTTCGAAGATTTTCTTTGTATTACAGCCAGTATAACAGATTAACAGTCTTCAGCTTCCAAGAAGTATGGTAAGTTGTATAAGGTACCCCAGACACACAAGTACCTGTTTTCTAATTACAAGACAGACCCAACAGTCATTTCTGTCTCTAAATCTGCTACTTCCAAACAGGTTACTGATTCTAATAACATTCCACCTTATAAAGAGGGAAAAACCACTAACACGTAAGATAAGAAAATGTATTCTCCCTAATATTCATGATTTTAAATTGCCAAGCCCATATGTTAAAAGTATTTGCTGGTGTCATTTGAGGATATGCTCAACTCATTGGTTAGCCTTCCCTCTTCTGAGGTAGAAAGTTCTTTACTTTTGGATGGCTGCATATAGCTCACTTCCGATAATACTCTAAGGATACTCTTGACAATGGGAGTCCCTCTCACTTTTCTAAGGGCTTTCCTCCTGCCCAGGAAAACAGATTGCTGCATTTCCTCTCATCTTGCATAATATGCTGTCTCAGAAAATAATAGAACCGGAGCCTTAAACTCTTGTAGGCAAAGGTTGTTGTTCATGGATTTTTCTTGTTCTCAAACTAAAAGGATCTTAGAGGTCAGTACTGGCCTCCATGACAAGATTCGCAAGTTCAACATGTTACCACTTCAAAATCTTATGTCATTGATCCATAGTTTAGCTTTCATAGTAGAGCTAAATCTAAAGGAAACGTTTCACCACATTCCTATTTCCAGTCAGGTTAGGCATTTCATAAGATTTGTTGCGTCTGGCTTGCAATGTCAGTTACCTGTTTTACCCTTCTGACGCTCTACTGCACCAGCGCTGTTCACAAAATACCTAGCTGCAGTTATTTCTTCCTTCATAGTCCAAGACATTCACATTTTTCCGTATGTGAACAACTGTCTTATTTTTGCAGATTTTTTAATCAGTTTGAAATAAAACTGGAAGGTTTGAGTCCTTATAAAGTGTTCAGAATCGTCCACATACTCTGGGTTTTCAAGTGTGCTTAAAAGATTTTCAGTCTTCTCATCTGACAGAATTGTTTTCTTGGGATGTGTGTTAGTCTTCCTTGGGAAGAGCTTTACTTCCTCCAGACAAGGCAGAAATGTTCCAGAAGTTCTTCCCAATTTTTTTTTCAATCCAAATAAGGTATCTGCCTGAGAAATTCTCTGGATCCTGGGGTACATGGCTTCCATGATTCCTGTGATTCCTTTGGCCAGCCTTCACATGAGGAAAACTCAGTGGCACTTTATGTCATTCTGAACTCAGCGTCTTCACTCTTTATCTTTTGAGATCCCTCTTTTGAGGCATGTTAGGAGGGGGTTTATGTGGTGGGGTAGAATCTTGATCTCCCATTCTGCCTCCTGTTCAAGTCTGTCACAACAGATGCTTCAGACCTGGCATAGGAAGAGGTTTCAAAAGGTTTGACAGTACAAAATGTATGACAGAAGTGAGACTGATAAAAGCACGTAATGTCAATGAGATGTTGATGGGTAATACATGCTTTAGAAGCCCTACATAATCTCTGGTTTCCAGGACCTCTGAATTTTTTTTCAGACAACATCACAGTGATGTGGTACATAAACAAATGATGGTACCAGACTTGCTGTGATAGCCTGTGAGGTAGCAAGCTCAGTTTGATTCTTCATGCTTCATATATTCCATCAAAGCAAAGCATTGCATCAAACTAAGCAGGGCAAAGACAGACCCTCACATATGGAAACAATCACCCTGGGGCCTCCAAGATTTGATCCAACTGTGGGGAAGAGCTCCAGTAGATCTGTTTGCCTCCTCTCAGAACAGATAAGTAAAGAGATTCTGCTCCAGGATTTTTCACAAACAGGCCTGGAGACAGATGCTTTCTCATTCCCATAGGCTGAAATGTTTTTCTGTGCTTTTCCACTGATATCCAGAGTTCTTCTAAATATCTAGAAGGTCTGTCCAAAGACTGTGGTGCTTGACCCCCCACCCCTTTTTGCCCAGGCAACAGTGCTTCTCTCTTTTTTTGAAACTGTCCAAGGCCAATTCATATGGGCTTCCCCACTGACTGGATTTACTTGCACAAGAAGGGGTATCAGATGCAATTAACCTGAAAAATCTTACGTTGACTGCCAGAATGATAGGATTTTGATATCTTTTAGGCACCTTGCTCCTTTTTCTCTGAGGGTGTGCAGCAGGCATTGAAGGAGCTTAAAAAATTGCTTCTAGGAAATTATATATGTACAAGTGAAAGAGATTTTCTAGCTGAGCTATTCCAAGAAATAGGACCCTCTTAAGGCCTGTCTGCCTCTGGTTCTTGATAGTGCAAGTTACTGTCCTCTGGCCTTTCTCCTCTATCAAGGTTTATTTCTTATCCATTTCTGCTTGTCTACCCTTGGATCATTTACCTTTCTAACCATACTGAAGGCTAGCAGCTTTTTAAAGGGGTTTTACATACCCCAATTACCACCCACCCCCAGTGCTCCTACACTTATTCTAGTCATAAGTCCCCCCCCCATCTCACCCAATCCACTCTCATCTCCTCACTATCCCCTCCCATCCTCCAATACTCTCTCACCCCTCCCCCATCCCTTATCCTTAAAGCTCTAGATACACTTTCATACTCCTCACTCCTACACTGTCACCAATAATCCTATTACATCCTCAGCACCTAACCCCCAACTATTCCGTTATACCTAAACCGCACTATGTCTCTTTACACCATTCTCATCCTTTCCCTTAGCCTACTACTCCTATAACCTCTATAACATGATACCTCCTATTCCTCTTACAAACTACCCCATGTTAAGTTGTCAATCTCGCCTTCATTCATGCTTGATGGGTTCGGAGCCGATCCCTCGGCTCCGACTCGGCACTTGCTAAGCTCGAGAGTCACTTTTACCAGCTCGAGGCAGCCCCATATCCCATGATGCAAGGCGGTAAGTACCCAGATCTCGTTTGCCGCTTCGCTTAGGAGGTCTTCTTTTTACCAGCTCCTGGTAAGTTGTTCACTTTTGTGATATTTAAGCCCCTTTTTAGTCAAAAACCCTTTATTGATAGTTTTAAAGTTTAATTTGTACCTTTACTGACAGAAATTCCCTGTCTCCTTTAATTTTTTGTTAGTCAATCTTTTCCCTATCCCATCCCCCCCCTGTTAGGGTGTGTGTGTTGGTTTATAGAATACCTTTTGGTATTTTATTTAACTTAATTTTGACTGGTGTGTGTGTGTGTGTTATTCGCACCATGTCAAAGGAGAGGGTCTCAGGTTTTAAGAAGTGTGACTCGTGCTGTCAGAAGATGTCTCTGACAGACGGTCACACTTCTTGCCTGTATTGTCTGGGCCCTCTTCACCTGCAGGACTCCTGTGCTATTTGTCACTCCTTCAGCCAGAGAGTCCTGCAGGAGAGATGGAATAAACTGATTCTTAGGGGCCTTCTTAAGCCGGAGGGCTCTCCGGCTAAGTCGGCTCCACCAAAATCAGTAAAACCTTCCAAGGCCCAGGCTTCTGTACCTAAGCCTGCGGCCTCGGCTCCGACTCGTACTGAGTCGAGATCGGCTCCGGCTGGAGCCGATTCTAGCTTGACAGCCTTCGGCACCGATGGCTATCGGTGCCGAATCTGTATTGACCACTTCGATGTCGGCTCCGATCGGCTCCGACACCCATGTGGCACAGGCATCGGTGTCGGCCCGATCGGCTCCGACACCGTTACTTTGGTGGCTGTATCGGCTCCGGCTGGAGCCGATACATCGAGGCTTCCTGTCGGCTCCCGGAGGTCGGCTCCGACAGGATCTATTGTATCGGCTCCGATGGCTCATTCCCGGGAGAGGGCGGGGGCTCCTTCCTTGGGGCCGGTACTTTCGGCTCCGGCTTCACCTCTTCTATCGGAACGGAGCCATCGGAGCCAATCTTCAAGGTCATCCAGGTTGTCAGATCATGACCTAGAGAGAGTGGTCAGTAGATTACTCAAGTCACAGGTACTGGCCCAAATGTTACACAGTCCGTCTCAACAGACGACTGTTGGTCCACACCCCGTTACAGTTCCTCCTTCAACTCTACCCCAGAGCTTGGAGTTGGAGTCTTCGGGAATGGTTACTGCTACGGCTGGAGGACGGATACCCCCTTCTGTTCCTTCAGCCTCTACTCTTATCTCCTCTTCGAGACCTTCCTTAGAGGGATTCGGTGGTCGGGCTTCCATGGTCTCATCCGAGGGGATGAGTGGCATCGGACCCTTGTCCGAACCCGCTCTTCCCCTTGGAGCCTCGGCCTTGGTGAGCTCGGCTCCGACATCTGCCTCGGAAACTTCCCTTTCGGTGGTCCCTGGAGTTCCTAGCTCTTCGGAGCGGGTACTCTCGGACCTGCCGGGGAGGGGAGCATTCGAGGTGATGAAGAGTGTACTGGCCACTGGTATCAGTCAGCAGTCTGTTCCCGTAGCTCCTCCCTCTATAGTACCTGTTGACATCTCTGCCACTTCTCTTGCTACAGGACCCAGAGATCCTCCGCCTCAGGTTTCCCCATTGGGAATTTCCCCCTCTTCCGAGGATTCTCCTGATGTTTCGGGAGATCCTCCTAGGAAGAGGACTTGTAAGAGGAAGCATGTAGACTCCTCCGAGTCTGTCACTTCGGATACTGACTTTGATGAGTCAGAGGGATCCCCTAGATCCCCCTCTGAGGATGTCTCCTTCTCAGACATCCTAGAACTTCTGAAACAGAGGGGAAACTGGCCCACCAACAATCCCTCTGAGGATGAGTCAGTATACCTAGAGGCGTTTGGATCTCGGCCCTCCACCTCCTGGGTATCTCTGCCTTCGACCCCTTATGCAGGTGATTGCTCGAAGGCGTGGCAGCTCCTGACTCTGTAGAGCCAGTCCCTAGGAGGCCTTCAAAATTTATCACTGCCCCGAGCGACAAACAATTCCTTACTAAGGGTGTCCCCGCTGATGCCATGGTGGTGGCTGCAGCCACCAAAAAGGAACTTGCAGATCCTACCGTGCCCACGGACCCTCCTAATAAGGACTCTAGGACCATGGATAGGTACGGTGAGCGGATGGCTTCCTCAGCGACCTTTGCTATGCTCGCTGAATTACCTATGTCACTTCACCAGACTCCAAAGGGATATCCTGAAGGAGCTGGGAGAAGTAGTTCAGGATCCTACAGCTGCAGGGGCTCAAGAAAACTTGCTTCTCAGCTAGGAACCCTCAATTCCATTGCAAACTCCTCCATGCGGCTAATATCTTATGCTGCGGATGGAGCGAGTAGAGCCGCAGGCACAGGTGTGGCTCTTAGACGCCAAGCCTGGATGCGGCTATGTGATTTTATGGATCCCTTTAAGGCCCTTCACAAATTCTCCCTTTGATGGGTCAGCTTTGTTTGGCCCTCAGGTGAAGGAAACCTTGACCAGGTGCGAGCAGGACGGCAAGACTCTTTCTGCTGTTGGAGTCCGTTTTTCCACCCCTTCTAGGCCTTATCCCAAAGGACAGAAGGGTGGGAAGATGTGAGTCACGCCGGATTCACGTGGAGAGTTTACCCCTAGAGGCAGAGGGGGTAACAACAACAGACGCCGCTCTAGAGGCAGAGGGGGACCGAAGAACCAGGGAAACAGGGAGCCTCTCTCTGACAAACCCTTTCAACATCCCTGAGGTGTTGCCCGGCTGTCCCTCCTTGGAGGCAGTCGGGGGAAGATTATCACTGTACCCAGAAGCCTGGCATTCCCTCACTCAAGACAGATGGGTACAGTCGATCATATCCAAGGGTTACATAATTCCTTTCGAGGAAAGTCCTTTCCCCTCAAATTCCCTTCCAGATGTACCACCCGGTCTAAGGGACATTGCAGAGTTAGAAATCGCAACACTACTGCAAAACAGCCCCATTCGGCCAGTTACAATACACCATTCAGAGCCCGGTATCTACTCAAGGTTCTTTTGGTCCCCAAAAGACGGGAGACTGGAGACCAATATTGATCTCAGCAGACTCAACAAGTCTGTCAGGAAGACAAGATTCAATGGTCACTCTTCAGTCAATTCTGCCCTTCTTACAGAAGGACAACTGGATGTGCTCAATAGATCTTCAGGATGCGTACTATCACATCAAAATTCACAGACGCCCAGGAGATTTCTCCGCCGGCTGGGGTCCAGTCATTTCCAGTTCAGAGCCCTGCCCTTTGGTCTCACTACAGCCCCCAGAGTGTTCACCAAATGCATGGCAGTGGTCACGGCTCACCTGAGACGCCAAGGATTCCAGGTGTTTCCAGATCTCGACGACTGGCTCCTGTCAGCCACCACCAGGCATCAGCTTATACAAGCCAGGGATTACACAATAGACCTTTGTTCTCATTTGGGCATCTCAATCAACTTCGAAAAGTCATCCTTATCGCCCTGCCAGTCTATTACCTTCATAGGCGCAAACTTAAACACTGTTCGATGTCAGCTACCCTTACAGAACAAAGAGTTTCAGACATTCAGACTCATGTCAGGATCATTCTGGCCAGCAAGAAAATACAGGCCAGAATGGTTCTAAAGGTATTAGGTCTCATGGCTGCGGCCATTACTCTTCTTCCCTGGCTCGATTGTACATGCGCCTACTTCAGTGGATGGTGTTCACACAGTCGTCATACCAGCAAGTTCCAAGGCGCCAGCAGATTCTGGTGACACAGACATGCAAAGAGCATCTTGCTTGGTGGATCACATCGCCTCAGGTTCACCAAGGCAGGTGCTTTGTACCTCCGTCCTCGATAGCCACTGTCACCACGGATGCCTCCCTGATCGGGTGGGGGTCATTATCAGGGCAGGATGGTTCATGGACGTGGCAACCGCTCGAGTACCATCTGCACATAAATGTCCTGGAGATGAGAGCAGTGCTTTTAACGCTGCAAGCCCTCAACGACTTTCTTCCCGTAGGGACAATTGCAGTCCACACAGACAACATGTCTGTAGTTTGGTATATCAACAAACAGGGCGGAACCAAGTCCTACCCTTGTGTCGAGAAGCCAGACTTTGGCAATGGGCGATCTCCTCTCATCGGTTTCTGGTAGCAACGCATATCCCTGGGAAAACCAACATTATAGCGGACAGATTGAGCAGAGCTATCCTCATGCCTCACGAGTGGTCTCTCAAGCAATCTATAGCGGAAGAGATTTTTCTGGAATGGGGTCGCCCATGTTGCGATCTTTTGCTACTCCCCAAAACAGCAAATGTCCAGACTTCTTCAGCCTCTTCCTCTATCAGGCCATCCCCCAGAGACGCTCTGACCCAGGATTGGCCCCAGGGACTTCTTTATGCCTTCCTCCATTTCCTCTGATCCCTCAGGTGATCCAGAAAGCTACCGCTTTGAGAGCCAAATTGATTCTCATTGCCCCTTACTGGCCTCGACAAGTTTGGTTCCGTTCCTCCATCATCACCTTTTGGTGCAGCCGTGGCATCTGGACCCAGTGCCAGATCTTCTGATTCACCAATCCGGTCAGCTGCACCGGTCAATCCCTTCTCTCAACCTCACAGCATGGTTGCTCCACTTCCTTCCTTAGCCAGGCTTCCTTTGATCTCTAACCCAGTTAGAGACATCATAGTAGCTTCACTAAAATCCTCTACCAGGAGGATTTACACAAGCAAATGGAACGTTTCTCTTATTGGGCTAAGGCCCAAAATATTGATCCTTTTACTGCCCCTGTTCAGGCAGTTCTGGACTTCTTAGCAGAGATTTTTCATGCAGGCTCCTCTTCTTCCACAGTCAGAGTTCAATTGGCTGCTATTTCCAATTTTCATGTCGGGATAGCAGATCATAATATTATGTCCCATAGGCTCTGCAGGGCCTTCTTGAAAGGAATTTTCCTACTAAAACCTCCAATCAGGAATCCTCCTCCTCAGTGGGATCTAAATTTAGTGCTGACATCCTTGATTCTTCCCCCCTTCGAGCCAGCTGTTTCTTGTTCCCTGAAATATCTTTCTTGGAAAACGTTATTTCTAGTGGCTATTACATCTGCCAGGAGGGTGTCTGAACTTCATGCTCTTTTGGTTCGACCCCCCTATTTGGTTTTTCACAAAGACAGAGTATCTTTGAGAACTAACCCAACCTTTTTACCTAAGGTCGCTTCAAAGAACAATTTGAATCAATCCATTGATCTCCCGGTATTTTTCCCAAACTATTCAGACAGAGCTGAACAAAAGCTACATTATCTTGATGTCCATCGTCAACTTAGATATTATTTGGACAGAACAAAAAAATTTAGAAAATCTGATCAACTTTTTGTTTCCTATGCGGATAATAAAAAAGGCCTTCCTGTTTCTAAAGTGACTTTGTCCAGATGGCTTTCTTCGGTCATCACTGAAATTTATACTAGGGGAAAACAGCTGTGCTCAAAACCTAAAGCACATTCAACTAGGAGTTTAGCTACTTCTACAGCTTTTCAAGCTAGACTTCCTTTGGACACTATTTGTGCAGCGGCCACTTGGGCTACTCCTCACACTTTTGTTTCCCATTACAAATTGGACTTGGCCTCCAGGGACAGAGCCAGTTTTGGCTCTACAGTCCTCAAGAGTTTGTTCCATTGAGCCACCCAGGATAGAGGTGCTAGGACGCTGTCCCATCAAGCAGAATGAAGCGAGATTGACAACTTAACATTAAGAAGTTATGTACCTACCATAACGTTCCATGTTAGTTGTCTTCTCTCGCCTTCTTTCTTGCGACCCTCCCTCCTTCCCCCTGGCCTGGACAGACCTTGTTTAAGAAACTATTATGCTAAAGACCATTCAGACCTGGTCCTTTTTTCCATCTGTAAGTTTCTTCTTCCTTTGGGAAGTATTTCATGCTTGGTGTTATTGCCCTTTGTCAACAAACGAGATCTGGGTACTTACCGCCTTGCATCATGGGATATGGGGCTGCCTCGAGCTGGTAAAAGTGACTCTCGAGCTTAGCAAGTGCCGAGTCGGAGCCGAGGGATCGGCTCTGAACCCATCAAGCAAGAAAGAAGGCGAGAGAAGACAACTAACATGGAACGTTATGGTAGGTACATAACTTCTTATTCTTTCCTATCCCCTCTTCACCCCACCATCACCCCTAACACACATCATAACTCTGCCACATCTCATTTCCACACCATAGCCTCCTCTCTAGTGCTTCCAAATCCACTTCTCTGCTTTAAACTAAAACACCTATCCTCCTCAATGAAACGTCATATTCCCAAAGGACTATTGTACCTCCCATTGAACTCTAGGAACAAATCCAAACCCCTGCTCTCATTCCCATTTAACTGCCTGTGCCTAACAGGAGACATACACCCCAACCCAGGACCTAGTACCAGCAGCAATCCATCTCCCCCCATTACCACCCATACTACCAACCCTAAATACCTCAAGGTCTTGACCATCAATACCCAGAGTCTAAGAAACAAATTATTCCACTTCCATGCTTGGCTATCCCATACGCAACCTGACATAGCAGCTGTCTCTGAGACATGGCTAAAACCCAACATTTCAGACTCTGAAATACTACCCCCTTGGTTTCAAGTACTTAGACAAGACTGCCTAAAAAAGAAGGGTGGACGAGTAGCCTTAATCTACTCTAGCCTACTCTCCGTCACTCCCTACCAAAATCCTATTCCACAGTTCAACAACGCTGAACTAGTCATTGGAAATCTCAAACTAAATAACCAGAAAATTATTTGTGTTATAGCCCTCTATACCCCCCCCCCCGGAAACAGCACTAACACACTTGAGGAAATTCTTCTATGGGCCTCATATAATATCAAGCTTGAGACATACATCCTAGGAGATGTGAACATTGACTGGAACAAAATTACTGCCAAAAACCCCACCATTTCAATCAATCTATGTAATTTCACTCAACTCACAAATGCTATAACCAGACCTAATAAAAATAACCCCCCAGGCTCCATACTGGACTGGATCCTTGTCTCTCACCTAAACAAAATCTCCCAGACTGGCACCTTACCAGACTCTTATCAGTGATCACTTACCAGCCTTCATCCATAGAGCAACCCCCTCCTCTGCTTATCTACATCAATATATCCATACTCGGAATCTCAGCAACTTTGATCCTACAACTTTTTCCAATTCTCTCAAACTGATAAATTACGACACTCTAAAAACTCTACCTCTGGACAGTGCTGTTGAATTCTTCAACTCAATCTTCTTAGACACACTTAACTCCCAAGCCCCTCCAAGAATAAAACGTATAAAAAGCAATTCCTCCCATTGGCTTAGTAAAGATACCAAAACAGTCATGCAACAAAGGGACAAGACCTGGAAACTCTACCATCATAATAGGCACTCTGACACCCTTCTTAAATATAAACAACTTTGCAACTTAGCCAAAAAACATATACAAGACAAAAAAGCATACTGTATCAAACTCCAGTCTAACCACTCTTCTAACACCAAACAATTCTGGAAATCCATCAACTCACTTCTCAACCCAGGCACAAAAAACAACCCTTGCACTGACACTAGTAAATCTGACCCAGAAATAGCTACTCTGTTCAACTCCTTCTTTATTAACTCTATAGCAGAACTCACTAAAACATTCCCAAACAACAAAACCTCCCCCCAAATCAAACCCTCTGCCCAAACTCACCTCCCATATTCCACCTCAAACCCATCCACACCTCATATATAAGAAAACTTATCTCTAAGCTTAAGCCTTGCTCCAATGCCCCTGACAATATCCCCTCACTCTTCTTAAGAATTGCAGCAGACAGTGTCGCCATCCCCATTAGCATACTCATCAACAGATCCATACAAGAATCATATGTGCCGAAACTGTGGTGTGCAGCCTTTATCCTATGCCTCCATAAAGGAGGCAAAATAATAACATCTCCAACTTCTGACCCATAGTGATTCTCTCCCCTATTTCAAAAATTCTTGAGAAATGCATCCACCTTCAGCTCATGCCATTCATTACACATAACCAACTCCTCACCTTAACACAACATGGGTTCCGTCCTTGCCATAGCACAATAACAGGTCTTCTCTGTTTGTTCCAGAGAACTTGTATCTACAGTCCTCTTTGACCTCTCCAAGGCTTTCGACACAGTCTCCCATACCCACCTTCTTCACCACTTTTCCAATCTTAACCTCTGACAAAATACCATTATCTGGTTCAGCAGCTACCTCTGACAGATCTCAGCAGTAAAATGGAAGACTAGCACCTCAGCCTTCCTCCCACCCCAACCGGAGTAACCCAGGGATCCATTCTTGGCCCTATGCTCTTCAGTATCTTCATTAATGATTTCCATGCAGCCCTTCCTAACACTAAGATAGTACAATATGCAGATGACTCAACTTTAGTTTGCTCTGCATCAAACCTCCCTGAGCTCCAAACAAAAACTCAAACTGTCTTCTCAACTACTGAGAACTGGATGCTCCAAAATCACCTATCTCTGAATGCCAGCAAATCAGAGATCCTTCTGTTCTCTCCCTCAGAATCAATCCACCTAGACAAAACCTCTTTCAAGATTACAAGCCTTGCCAACTCCACTATAGAAGTTGTTCCTTTTGCTAAACTTCTTGGAGTTACTATTGACAAACACTTAAAATTTTATACCCATATTCAGCTAAATATAAAGAAAACCCATCAGAAACTTTGTATGCTGTACAGAAACTCCCACTTCCTCTCCCCCTCAACAAGACAGACCCTCACCACTACCTTCTTACTACCTTCACTAATGTATGATGCTCACTACTAACCAACCAATCATCTTCCATCTCTTCTAAACTATAATCCTGTTACAATAAAATCTCAAAGTTCGAAACCACTTCCAAATGCTCCACTCACTACTGTAAACCTCTCCACCAGCTGCAATGGCTAGAACTCCCAAACTGCCTTAACTACCTCAAACTCATCACCACTCACAAGCTTATTTTCAAAGCAACTATATGCCCAGCACTAATAAATATCTTAGCATTGTACACCCCAAACAGAACTCTTAAGATCTACGCACCAAAATCTAATCTCTGTTTGTTTATAAGTCAAACCGTCCCACTGGTCAGCTTCTCCTATCCTTTTCTGTCGCCAAAAAATGGAATTATTTCCCTTCATCTCTAAGAATTTCTGAGAACTCTGAACACTTCAAAACCTAGCTGCATTCTTACCTCTCCCAAAAATGGAAATGCAATTGCACTCCACCTACCAAACCTGCTTAATACATAAATACTTTATAAAACACAAAGTTTGTTCTTCCTTACACACTATTGATTAACCCCTATGTACTGCCTTTATGCTAATGCTACCTCTATACCACTCTCACAGGATTTAAACCTCTGTATTAATTTAACTCATGCTAATATTAATGCATAAAGAACTCATCCATGCTAATGTTACTTCTATATCCTTCTCAGATGATTTAAAACTCTGTATTAATTTAACATTGTACTACTGTTCTCAACCACTAAACATGCAAATATGCTTTACGTCCTTCTTCAAGCTGCTGTTTAACTTTTGTTTAGTTTTTGCTGTTTTGTATGTAATATTTGCTTAGTTTGTTTCTTTTCAAATAATTTTATTAAATAATTATTAAAATGAACAAATATTTCCATGAAATTATAACATTTTTTCTTTAAAGTTAAAAAACAAGAAAATAAAAAAACAAACCTTCTACTATATAAACCAGTGTAACTAAACTATGTACAAAGACGTTCATCATGCAAAAACATTTTTCTTAATGTAGCTGTAGGATTAATAAAAATCATCTGTTTACATAAATTAATAAACTATTTTTCTAGAAGTTCATAGATGGTATTCCATGAATTATATAATGTGGTATTCCTAGATGATCTGGATTTAATAGTTAATATTTCCAAATTACACATTTCAAGGAGTATATTTTTAAATTCCAAAAATGTAGGTGCTGTACTAGATTTCCAATTCTTAGTAATTGTTTTTCTAGCTATAGATAGTATAGACCAAACCAAAGGGTACTTTTCAGTAAAAATTGTTTGCAACAAATTATTGATATCATCCCAAAATTTTCTTAAATATATGCAGTTATAAAACATATGAGACCAGTCAGCATTCAATTCAATCTTACATCTCCAACATGTTATATTCTTTTTAGAAAATATACTTATATTATGAGGAGTGATAAATGATCTATTTAAAAATCTCCATGTGAATAATTTCCATTTTAAAGAAGTAGTAGTCATACTTGCTGATTGTAAAATATTCAATTTGTCTTTCTCAGAAGGGGGATTATTATTAATTAAAGAAAAATATTTCCGATGATTATCTGAATGTGTATCTAAATCACATTTAATTGCCCTATAAATGTTTGATAACTTGTTATTAGCAGGAGATTTATGCAAAACTGATAAAATCATATATTGTATTAGCTTGGGATTTTTTTTCCTAATTATAGGAGACATAGAATCCAATTTATTTAATACATATTGTCTAGCTTCTTGAAGCTTCAACCATAAACAAGAATCAAGTGTATACTCTTCCAAGAGTAAACTATTGGATTTTATCTCAGTATTTATCATCATTTGGTGCCAAAATGTTAAATGCTTTTGCTGAAATAGACATTTTTGTATAATCTGAAGAGCAAATAGATCTGTGTGTGTAGGCTATAGGGAAGAGTAAAAAAAGCTAATCCTTATATATATTATATTTAAATATAAAATGTTTAAATGATTTTAAAAGAAAAACTATATACTTAGAGTTAAAACTCAGAGAAGAAAATTCAGAAATATAATCTTTTAACCTCCAAATAAATGGATTATTAATTATATTTAGCTTATAGGAACTGTTTATATCTTTGGTATTTTGTGACAATACCTCTATAAACTCTTTCCACTTAGCAGTGTATTCCACATCAATGAGATGAGAGATTGTATTGAATACTGATGAAATTTAATACATTTCTAAATTTGGTAAGGCTATACCCCCATTATTCCAATTATATATATGGTATGTTAATGCAATCCTTGGCTTATTTGGTAACCACAAAAATGTCTGAATCATTGAATTAAATTTTTTTTAATTATTTGGTAAGAAGGAGGTATAGATAAAGATTGAATTATATATAAGATTTTGGGGAGAAGGATCATCTTTATTATTAAAGGTTTATCATCCATAGAAAAAGGGTAATTTGTTCCATTTATTTATTAAATTTTCTATCTGTAATAGACTTTTATTATAATTTATTTGAATGGTATCTTTAATTTTGTTAGTAAGAATTATACCTAAATATGCTATTTGTTGAGACTGAGCTCATTATATTCATCAGGTATATTGTATTTTTTTGAACCTGTTAAAATAATTTGTGTTTTATTATTATTAAAAGTAAGGTCGGAATTTTTTTGAAAATATTCCATGTTTTTAAAAAGTTTTTGTATAGATTCCCTTCTACTCCCAGGAGTAATCAATATGTCATCTGCAAACATTTGTATTGTAGATGATATAGTGGGTTTAACTTGTATCCTTCAATATCTGTATCATGTCTTATTAAATTTGCCCATGGTTCCATAACTAATGAAAATAAAAGAGGGGATAAAGGACACCCTTGCTTAGTACCTTTTACTATTGGTATATTTTGAGATATACTAGTACCAATTTTAACATAAGCTTCATATAACATAGTGATAAGATTGATAAAATTATTGGAGAAATGTAATTCCTTTAATAGTGTGAACAAATATTCCCATGTAACTGAGTCGAAAGCACAATTTATATCTAAACTAACTAGGGTTAAATTTGTTTTAAGATTTTTCACCGAATCAATTAAAGTTAATATTCTTTTAATGTTATCATATGAAGTTCTCTTTATTATAAACCCCGTTTGATCACTATCAACTAATTTGGGTAAAAGTGTTTTAAGCCTTTCTGCATAAATGGACATAAATAATTTGTAATCAGTGTTTAATAGGGAGTTGGGTCTATAGGAGGTACACTTAGAGGGATCTTTGTTAGGTTTTAAAATAGGAGAAATAAAAGTGTATTTCCAAGAAGGTGGAATTATATTTTTGTCCTGAACAAGATTAAATACTTTATAAAGCAATGTTAGAGCGTTTATAGGTAGTAATTTGTAATTGCAGGAATGATGCTGTCATTGCCTGGTGCTTTATTTTGCTTTAATTTGGTAATGTGACTTTGAAGTTCTTTGAAAGATATTTGTTTATCAATAGAAATCCCTTGTTCCTCTGAAAGTCTTGTTTTAGTGTATTTATTAATAAATGTTTTTATTTCCTCTTTAGAGTTAATTTCAGTAGTTGTTTGGTTGATGTTTATAAAAAACTCTCAAAATTCAGTTAATATGTTATGACTTTCCAATACCATTTTTCCTTTTTTAGGGGAGAATATTTCATTAATATGATATCTGATATATCTTTATCACCCATATTACTAAGTTTTAAAGTGTCTAATTTACATTGTATATCTTGCAGTTCTTTATCCCAAGCTTTCTTTTTTTTTTGTTGTACCAATTCAATATCCTACCATGTAGATAAGCTTTTAGGGCATCCCATATGTAAATTTGTGATATATCATTAGTATTGTTAAGTTCTAAAAAATTCTGTACTTCTGTAGAAATGAAATCATTAAAATCTTTTAATTTTGTGATATAAGCTGGGATCCTTTTTATATGAATATTAAAATTTGGATTGACTACCACTTCAAAAATTATAGAATTATGATCTGATAAAGGACATGAAATCACTGCTGATTTGTTTAAGGAATCTGTTAAATTATTAGAAATAAAAACTCTATCCTCGAGTATGAGTTATGTCTATGAGAAAAAAAGGTGTAAAACAAAGAAGTAGTATCTGCAAAATAATTTATATCGTTCAAAAAATAAGTATCTGAAAAGTCTTTTAATAATTTAGATGATGTAGATATTCTTCTCTTCCCATTAGTACTAGAGTCTTTGTAATCTAGAATACAATTGAAATCGCCTGCCAAAATAATGTTCCCTGTAGAGAATAGTACAATTTGATCTAGATGTTGTTTCACTGTGTTTATCCCTAGGATCCAATATATGTTAATCAATGTGAAAATGTTACTGTTTATTTCTATGGTAACTGCACAAAACATTCCTTTATTATCCTTATATGTATCTATTATTTTAGGAAAAGGCATTATGCTGTTCCATAGGATAGCTACTCCTCTCTTTTTCTTAGTATGTTCAGAACTTACTAAAATCTTATATATTTCAGATTCAAGTCTGAATATATCCTTTGTTATTAAGTGAGTTTCTTGTAAAAATACTAACTGGGATTTATGTAACTTAAGATATCTAGTTAAATTCCTCCTTTTATTAGGATTATTTAAACCATTAATGTTAAATGATATACCTTTTAGTGTTTTAGTGTAATCATTGAAAATTAAATGATGTAAATATAAACATACTGATCTAAGAAATATACAAGAATATATCTAATAGGAATACTATTATGATGATTAGAACAAACATAGTGTAAGAGTATCATATTCTTAAAATTAAGGTTGTTTCCTACTACATAAGATATGAACGTCTGAAAAGTTATTAGAAAATATTTATAACATAAACATGAAACAAAATAACTAACTCGACCTCCTATCAAAAGCAGCATCCAGTCAGCACCTGCCTAAATGTCTATAGTCATAACTATAAAAATAAGGCTTCTCATAAATAACATAAACAATTTTTTGTATGAACCAAATATATAGATATAATGTTGTATCAATTAGTAAATTGATGACAGCTACATCTTAGGAATAAAGTACAGAATTGTCTTACATTAGTTAGTAGGTTATTAAGAACTACTATGATCTATTAGTTCACACTTCTGTTTTAAAGTAATCACATTTGATAAGAACCTTAAAAAGAGACTATGGCATTATTTTATTACCGAAATATGGCTAATAAAGGCTGAAGTGTGGTATATACTACTGCCACAGGTGATCAGCTAAATGGAACATAGTTGTAAATGAATCACCTAACGGCCTTCAATACCAGTAACATTGGCAGCTAATAAATAAGATGCTAATAAAAGTGATTTTACTAACAATCAACTAACATACTGATTGTTCTGAAAGAAATGAACACTGCATTTCTTTGCCAGAAACCAAATATAGTGATTACTCATCAAGAAGTAAAACCATTTTTCTTATAACCAAACATCCCGGTGCAGTCTCTCATAGAAGAGTGACTAATAAACCTTAAAAGTTTGATCTTCCATTCATTGCATTAATCTGAGTTACCTCAAAGGGTCCATCACCATACTGAAAACTAGTGAAAGGGTCATATTAGTTCAAAGAAGCAAGGTGCTTAAATAGCTCCTGTATACTATATAAAAGCCTTATTTAAATATAATGAGCTTTTTATTATTAAATTATAGCTTATACTATCTTTGAATTTTGAAAAGCTATTTCATTAACAAAACAAAAGATGAAAATTTCACATTTTCTAATGATAAACAGATCTAACTATTTTTAATGCACCTGTCCTTGCAATATTATTGCTGCCTATGTGGTACATCCCTGTCAACCTATTACACAAATGTATTCATAAAATAACTGAGATAACCTATTATATACATCTATACATTTAACATTTTGATAAATGCTTCATGAATATTTTCTCAGCAAGTCAGTCATTATAAAAAATGTACATGTAACCAAGTATATAAACAGCTTGTAGAGTTATTAAATCTTCCAAAAATGCACAAATCACAACTAGTATTTCTCATCAAGATATCGGCACCCTTATCATACATAAAGCAAATATTTTATGAGAATACTATTCGTATATAAATACATAAGGCTCAAGAATACCTATGATGATCAGAAAAAGTATTTAGGCTACATGCGTAGTATAATCCCTATTTATTTAAGAGATTATTGCATATAATGTCTTACAATAAGTTGAAAGTAGTAATCTAGTTATATCTTCTTTCCGTATGCTGTATGAGGAAACAAATTTGATTCAGTAGCTTCCTGGTGAGGATCAGAAGATCAATTTACTTCTGACGCCTTCTTAGATGATGTTTTAAGAAAGCTCCGACCTTTCCAGCCGCAATGGATACCACAGTCTCGAGCTCATTATGAAGATAAAGCTTTCAAAGTTCCGGCGGGAAATAGTAAGTAAAACATTACTTAACTACATATAAGGCAATGTCTCGAGACTCCCTCTATACCGAGAGAGATGAGAAAGAAAGAAAAAAAAAAAACTTTGCATACACAACACGAAGCAATGACAGCTATCAAGCAAAGTTTCACCACACTATCAACCAGACTCTCCGGTTAATCTCCGCCAAAGCACACAGGCACCAAAACATACAATTAACACAAACAACACCACACATGTCTCTACAGTGCTAGAGCACCAAACCAGAGCCTCCAAATAAACACACCAACAACTCGGAAACGACAACAAAGCCTTACCATTACTCCAGCCACTCTGCCACTCACATCCCGGGTCAGAAGTACCATCACTAGCACAGCAATTCTGCAACTATACATCAGGCCATCATACAAGATTCCTTTATCAAACAATTAACCATAAATCAACTAAAATACAGCAATTATAACTAAATAAAAGTTTTCCAACCACTATAAGAACCAAAATCAAGATAAACAAATACGCCCCCTAATGATAAGCACCACTACAAGACATCCGGAAGCATAGATATCTGAGACAGGAGAATCACTGCATCCATGGGAATCAAACCAATAAACATTAAGATAATTAATCTTAAACAAATAGTACAAATGAAAAAAAAAGTCCAAACAAACGACTATTCTACAAGACAAAATAGACAACTATTTAGTTAACCGATTTACATTATAATAATACCAAAAGCTCACCTGGATGTCCAGTTTCATTTCCCCGACTGAGTGAATCAAGTGCAAATATGTACTTGTTATGATTCATCTTTTGATTTTTTTTTTTTAGGGTCAAATGTTTTCCAAGTGTTGTTCTCAGCATTCCTTTTAAGACTAGGACTGGCCCACTCCATTTCATCTACTTTTTCCAGTATGTTATTAGATTTTATATAAGTTATTGCATTGTCTAGGTCGTCAAAAATTTTAAAACCATCTTGATAAAATATTTCAGTCTTGCAAGAAAAAGCAAATGGGTTTTTATTTTATTCTTTTTTAGTTCTCTGACTAAAGGCAAGAAAATGTTCCTTTTTGATAATACTGAAGAAGAATAGTCATTATCAAAGCGTATAATATTGTCCTTCAGTTTGATTGTTGATTTTGCCCATGCAGTGTTTAGTACCATTTCCTTATCATGGGCTGATAGGAACTTTACAATAACAGATTTAGTATAATTACTCTTGGTGTTTTTAGATGTCACCATTGATCTATGGGCTCTTTCAATACCATATGAAAGAGCCTCCGGCAGTTAAAGTACTTCAGGCAACCAGGAAGATAAACATTTTTCCATATTATTCCCCTCTATGTTATCCGGTAAGCCAAAAATTCTCACATTATTCGTATGGGACCTGTTCTCAAGGTCATCAACCTTTGTCTGAAGAAGAGAATTTTACTTTAACAGGAACTCAACATTATGTTCACTCTCCTGAATTCTGTTTTCCATAACACTTAATGCAGTTTCCATTCCTGAAATCTGCTTCCTCTGTTGCAATAAATCTTCATGTAGAATGTCCATTTGGTGAGAACACTTTTCTTTGAAATTGTCAATTTTTATATCCATTTTGTCTATCTTGACACTTAGTTCCTGAATAGTAGTTAGTAATGACTGTAGTTCTTTTTTTATAGTTGTCTCTTGATGAGAAGATGTAGTGAAGCTCATCCTGTTCTTTTCCTGTAGTACAATGTTTTATATACTACCCTAATATATATTTTAAAGAATTAATTAAAATAAAAAAAACTATTATTAGGGAAGTTTATATCAATATTTCCTGTCAATAAAGTTCTGTAAAGGCAGAGCTGATAAGAAAAGCTGCTACTCTGTGCTCATCTTGGCCACCCCCCCCCCCTCTTAGTTTGTTTCTGTTTCCACTATGTATTGTACTTCATATTATGGAGCTTATACTGTGTATTATTGGAGCGTTTCTCCGCGGGCCCCCACTGAAAACAGGCTCTTTGAGCCCATTGGACCTCCCCAGTCATCAAACTGGAAAGAAAATAAATAAGTAAAATATTTACACTTAGGAAGCGGGGTGGTTCCTCCTTGGGATCTTAGTTTTGTTCTTGAAAAGTTTAACTTATTTCCATCTGAAACAGTTCATCGGGCTGAATTAGGGTTTGCCCATTGCTCAAACTTCAGCTAGGAGAGTTGTGTGAATTACAAGCACTTAAGATAACTCAACCATAACTCTTTTTCTGTATGGACAGGGTTTCTTTGAGACCTAATTCCCCTTTTATATCTAATATAGTCTCAGAGTTTACTTTGAGCCAGTCTGCTAATCTTCCTGTCTGTTTTTATTTTCATAATCCCAAGAACAAGGAAGAAAAAATTCTTAATACTCATGATGTCCAACTCAAGTTATTATCTAGACAAAACTCCATCTTTAATGAAAAATGATTAGCTGTTCGTCTCTTATGAAGGTAAGAGAAAAGTTCAGCTAGTGTCAAAGCAGAATATTTCTAAGTAGTTGTCTCATGCTATTTCCTTTTGTTATTTTCACCACAGTAAGGCACTTCCAGGCAGGATAAGGGCCCATTGCACCAGGGCTTTGGCTTTGTAGGTGGCTTCTGGATAGTGATTGTAGTGGCAGCAACTTTGTCCTCTGTATATACTTTTAAAAAGAACCACAAACTAGATTTGTTTTGTAAATCCAGAACAGGCTTTGCTAGGACCATTCTCCAGAGGCTACTAGATTATTAATTGATTTCCTCCCCCCTCTTCAGTTTTTAAACTATGACAATGTACTCTTAATAGCTTAGGCTACTGCAATAATTATCTAATTTTGAACATAGTACAGTTGTGTAAGTAAACGTACTATAACAATAGATGTTCTAATAGGTCACTATTGCAGTAGGCTCCCCCCCTCTCTCCAGCCATCTTGTTTTGATATTTTTTGTATTGCCAGGCTGTGGGATGTTTCCCTTGTGTGTATAGTTGCACTTGTGTTTCACTTTCTACCATATTTTCCTTTCAAGGATATTGCATCTGTTCTTGAAGCTGATGTTTTTGGTGCCCTTTCTTTTCATAGGAGCCCCTGTCAAGCTTCTGAGAGAATGTGTGGACGGCTTCCTTAAGCTTTGAGAAACTGCCCAGTGGCGGGGCTAAGACTCACAAAGCTTAGGCTACTACAACAGTGATCTTTTTTATCTTCTACTGTTATAGTAAACTTACTTATGCAACTATATGTTTTTGCTTCATTTGTTTAATATTCTGCTCTATTACTAAAATATTTTGATTTATCAAATAACATTTTTATATCATATTCTGGATTGGTAATATGTCATCTAAGGATTCTTTTCAGTAGTATTTTTCATTTATATCTAGCCTTATGTCAGTGTCTAGTGGTTCTAGATACAAAGTAAAGAGTAATGATGAAAGTGGCCACATCTTCCTTGTTCTTCTAAATCTAACTACCACACTTCACCCTAGCATGAGATTCTCTGTAGATGTTAAATATTAATGTTGTCCATTTTGTGGAAACACAAAAACCTCAAGAGATTGTTTCCTAAATTCCCAGCTCACTCTGTCAAATTGTTTTTCAGCATTTAAATCTATTAACATTATAATATATTATTGCCCATTGCATCCTTTTGAATAATAATGGTTATGTTCATATTATCAAATGCTTGAGTACCATCTATAAACCCATACTAATCCAGGTCTATTATTCTTAATATGTTTGCCTTTCTTTTTTTTATGCCAGAATCATCATAAATACTTTGTAGTCATGATTTAGAATTGAAATGGGCCTATATGACCCTTGATCAAGAGGGTGTTTTTCCTTTTCTGTAGCATAACTTCTGCTTTTGCTCCTTACCAATCTAAGGGAACAACCCCACCCAGAAAATAATGTTAAAATGTACTAACCAGACCTTATCTCCTGTAACTTCTTTTTCCACACTTCTGTGGGAATTCCATCAGTACCAAGGTTTCCCCTATATTCTGGTTTCTTGTTATTTAATTTGACTTTCCTTTTTCGTTAGTACCCCATCTGAAGTGGTTAACTTCATTTGGTGTGCAACCTGTGGGTATCGGATCCGAGCTGGCAGCTTTCCTAGCTAAAGATCCGAGCTCCTAGCTCCTCCCCTACCCATAATCCCCTGCAACACATCCCCCATCCTCAGATCTAGTTTGCCGCGGCTTACAGCAGCTTCTAAAGATGAGCTCTTGGTGTGGGTGAGAGATTTCAAGTTTAGAAAAAACTTTAAAATCGCTTTTCTGTTATGATTTTCTGTGTTGTGTGTGCTTAATTTAGCCCCTTTACCATCTAGTATACTTATTTAAATTTTTTTGTGGTAAATTCTCTTCAAATTTATTTTTCACCCTCCCCCTAGTGTGTGTGTGTGTAGTGTGATGGCTGAAGGGCCTAAAGCCATTTTTTCTAAATGCACTGAGTGTGGTCATAAGCTGTCCCCAGCCAATGGCCACACTCAGTGCGTTATTTTTCTGGGGGCGGCCCATTTATCCACCAGCTGCCAGGTCTGTGCAGCTTTCAATCCCCGGGCCATCAGGGATAGGAGGAACAAGCTAATCCTGGCGGGATTGTTACCCCCGGATTCTTCTTCCTCCTCTCCCTCTAAGGCACCGGTCGCGGCTGCGGCTTCCGTGCCTTCCAATACCCCTCCCTTGTTGGGGACTCAAGCTTCCTCTGTTTCTCAAGGTGAGAGGGACTCTTCTTCCTCTTCTAAGGACAAGAGGAGAGACAAGGACCGGCATAGGCACAAAAGGCGGGCTGAGTCTCATCCCTCGGCCCCGCCAGCTAAGGTAGCTAGTCCCACTAAGAGGGTCTCTGGTTCTCCTCATCCTCGGCTCCGCTCTCCTTGCTTTTCCCCGGAGCCGGAAGAGGAGTACCAGTCTCCCTCGAGGCAGCCCTCCAGGCCCGCCTCGGCAACCTCCTCCAGATCCACCAGAAGCTTGACCGACGCTGATTTGGACCGGATGATGCGTCGTTTCTTGCAGGCTCAAATGCAGATGGGGGTGCTCCAAGCCCCCACCTCTCTGGGTGGGAGCTCGGACCCTTTCTTTACCCCGATCGCTCCTTCTCTGACCCGGTATCGGGTTTTGGAGTCTTCGGATCCATGCCGTTTCGGATCCAGGGATCCATTGGCACCGACAGTCTTGGTTACTTCGATGCCGACTATGCCCTCGAGCGTGTCGGATCCTAGCTCTCAGGGCTGAGAGCCAAGCGTCGGATCCGTGGGGGGAATGGTGTCTTCGGCGCTGTTTAAGTCGGAACACACTTCCCTCTCGGGTCCGACTGCTTCGGCTCCGATGCCGATCCCTGCATCGGTGCCGAGGGGGCTGCTCTTGGAGCCAGGGGAGAGTGGTTCACCCTCGGCGTTTGATGTAGTGGAGAGGGTGCTGTCGAAGACTTCCAGATAAGTTTGTTCCCTTAGAGGAACAGGACCCCGTGGGTGAGCCCTCCTCGGATAGCCCCACCGAGGACGTTCCTCATAAACGGAAGTGCTGGAGCCAGGGGAGAGTGGTTCACCCTCGGCGTTTGATGTAGTGGAGAGGGTGCTGTCGAAGACTTCCAGATCCCCGGTCTGGTCTACGGATCCATCTGTCACCCCTGCGCATTTGGGCCTGTCCTCTGTCATCCAGTCACAGGGACAGCCTGCATCGGCGCTCCAGTTTGTTCCCTTAGAGGAACAGGACCCCGTGGGTGAGCCCTCCACGGATAGCCCCACCGAGGACGTTCCTCATAAACGGAAGTGCAAAAGGAGGCACCTGGACTCCCTGAGTCCCTGACAGAGGACACAGATTTGGAGGAAGGGGAAGGTTCCCCAAGGTCACCCCCTGAGGATGTCTCCTTTGGAGACATCATGTAAATGTTGTGAATCAGAGGAGGGTGTTCTGCCCAAATACCTTCCTCGGATGAGTCTGTGTTTCTGGATGGGTTCGATGCAGGCCCATCTACTTCTTGGGTGTCCCCCTCGGCTGACCCCCTGGTAGACTTAACTACCACCAGGGCTTGGAAGGAACTGGACATCGTAGAGCCGATTCCCAGAAGGCCAGACAAGGTACTTAGTCCCCCTTCTGATAGGATAGCTTGGTCTAAAGGTACTCCAGTGGATGTCATGGTGGTGGCGGCTGCCACCAAGAATGAACTAGCGCAGGAGAGTTCCTTGGTCCACCCTCCAGATAAGGAATCTCGGACGTTAGACCGCATTGGAAAGCAGATGTTTGCTTCATCTACCTTCTCTGTGAGGGCGCTGAACTATATGGCGAACGTTATCAGACTCCAGCGAGACATGATTAAGGAATACGCTGGAGCCCCCCCGGAGTCCATGGCGGCCGAGGACAAATGCATCTTCTCGAATCGCATGGCCACTCTGAAATCTATTACTAATACATCTATGCGGATACTCTCCCATGCCACAGAGGGAGCGGCTAGAGCCAGCGGAGCAGGCATCACTCTGCGGCGCCATGCCTGGCTCCGCCTTTGCGATTTTGCGGAACCCTTCAAGGCGTCCTTCACTAAAGCGCCCTTTGACAGTTCTACGCTCTTTGGCAAGACCATCCGCGACACACTGGTCCAAAGCGAAAAGGATGGGAAGACGCTGTCTGCCGTCGGGATCCACTTCTCTAATCCCCAGCGGTCCTTCTCCAGGAACCAGAGGGGACAAAAGAAGATGTGGTTCCGGAAATCACAGCAGTCCCGTCCCGCTTCAGACCCCTCGTCCTTCAGAGGCAGAGGAGGACTAGGTGGAGGCCAGCCTAGAGGCAGAGGGGGGGCCGAGGAATCTCGGGTCCCAAGAACCTTTCTCGGAGAGGCCCGTGCAACAGCCCTGAGGGCTTACCTGGCTGTCCCTCTCTGGAGGCAGTCGGGGGGCGTCTGTCGGAGCACCTCCAAAATTGGGAGTACATTACTACGGACTGGTGGGTGCTCCGAGTTATATCCAGAGGTTATTCCATTCCCTTTCTGAGTCTACCCCCTCCTATGAAATGCCTCCCCGATGTCCCACCCGATCAGAGGGAGGCGGCAGCTTCGGAAATTTCGGAGCCGTTAGAAAAAAGGGCCATCCAGCCCATTCCCCCAGGCCAGTCTGGATTAGGAAATTACTCCAGGTTCTTTTTAGTGCCAAAAAAGACGGGGGAACTGAGCCCTATACTAGACCTCTCATCTCTAAACCTGTTCATTCCCAAGGAGAAATTCCGGATGGTCACCCTGCAATCTATTCTCCCCTTCCTCTGGGAGAATGACTGGATGTGCTCCATAAACCTCAAGGATGCGTACTACCACATTCTAATGGACAGACGATCCAGGAGGTTCCTCCGCTTTCGGCTGGTAGCCAGTCATTTTCAGTTCAGGGCTCTTCCGTTTGACCTCACCTCAGCCCCCATGGTGTTCACCAAAGTCATGGCGGTGGTCGCAGCCCACCTGAGACTTCAGGGCATTCTGGTCTTTCTGTACCTGGACGACTGGCTCCTCACTGCCTCCACCAGGTATCAGCTTTGCTGGGCCAGGGATTAAACCCTGGCTCTTACTCAGCATCTAGGTATTACTGTGAACCTTCAAAAATCATTCCTTCATCCTATGCAGGTTCTGTAATTTATAGGGGCCAAAATAGATACACGTCACTCCAAGGCCTTTCTAACAACAGACAGGTTGCGCAATTTGTCTCTTCATGTTTTGACAATTCTCCAGCCCTCAGCCCCAACTGCGGAATTAGTCCTGAGAGCTTTGGGCTCCATGGCGGCAGCCATTGGTCTGTCACCCTTTGCACGCCTGCGTATGAGAATTCTACAATGGACTCTTCAGATCCAATGGTCACTGTTGCTGCACCCCTTGAGCACCCCGATTCCGCTGAGCAGGGTTTGCAAGAACTCCCTTCTCTGGTGGCTGCACTCTCAGAAGCTACGAGAGGGAAGACCATTCGTCATGCCTCAGTCCCAAGCCACGTTGACCACGGACGCTTCTCGCCTTGGGTGGGGGGGGCATGCTATGGGAAGAACTGTCCAAGGCACGTGGGCTCCCTCAGAGACCGTTCTGCATATCAATGTCCTGGAAATGAGGGCGGTGCTTTTGGCGTTGCAAGCCCTACAAGACCTTCTTCCTCCGGGAACTATTGCAATTCAGTCAGACATCATGGCTGTAGTCTGGTACATCAACAAACAGGGGGGAACCAGATCTTATCCCCTTTGCCGAGAGGCCATGAGAATTTGGGAATGGGCGATCTCCACCAACCGCTTTCTGGTAGCAATGCACATTCCGGGCCGGACCAACATCCTAGCGGACAGGCTAAGTCGCCTGATCCTCACACCGTATGAGTGGTCTCTAAACCCGTTGGCAGCGAAACAGATCTTCCTCAAATGGGGTCTATCTTGCTGCAATCTTTTTGCTTCCCCGGCAAACACAAAGTGCAGCGAATATTTCACTCTAATTCCCCCAATAGGGGAGAGCCCCAGAGACACTCTGGTTCATGCTTGGCCCCCTGGTCTCCTTTATGCTTATCCCCCGCTTCTGCTCATGACAAAGTTCCTGCAGAAAGCCCATCAGTTGGGGAGCAAGATAATCCTCATAGCCCCATTCTGGCCTTGCCAGATCTGGTTCCCTTACCTCCGGTTTCACAGTGCAGTTCCTCCTTGGATCTTAGATCCCATCATGGATCTAATTTCTCACCCTGCGGGATTACAACCCCCAAATCTGGGCGACCTCAACCTCACGGCTTGGTTGATCCAGTTCCACTAATAGCAAGGACTCCCGGTATCTCGTCACCAGTGAAAGCCATTCTGGTAGCAGCACACAAACCTTCTATCAGAAGGATCTACGGTAGTAAATGGAAACGCTTTTCCATTTGGGCCAAAGACAGGGGCTTGGATCCCTTTACTGTCCCTATTCCGATGATTCTTGAATTTCTGTCCCATATCTTTCATCAGGGAGCCAGTGCATCTACGGTTAAAGTACAGTTGGCAGCCATCTCTCACTTTCATGTGGGAGATGAGATAGGATCACTGGCTTTCACCAGAATTTGCAAAACCTTTCTAAAAGGCGCTTTCCCGTTAAAACCGCCAGTTGAGTCTGCGGTTCCACCATGGGACTTAACACTGGTCCTGCAGGCTTTGACGGGCCCTCCTTTCGAACCAGCCGCATCAGCTCAGTTGAAACGTTTATCTTGGAAAACAGCCTTCCTGGTTGCAATAACTTCGGCCAGGAGAGTGTCTGAGCTTCAATCCCTCTGTATGTAACCCCCTTATCTAATTTTTCATAAGGACAGAGTTTCTTTCAGGACTAATCCTTCTTTCCTCCCTAAAGTAGGCTCTGAGTCGAATATTAATCAGTCTGTTAATCTGCCAGTGTTCTTTCCCAATTTCCAGAACAAAGAGGAATACACACTGCCAAATTGGATGTGCATAGACAACTGCATTTTTATCTGCACAGGACAGCAACTAACAGCAAGTCTGATCAATTGTTTGTGTCCTTTGCCAAGTCTTCTTTAGGCAAACCTATTACCAAAGTGACATTAGCTAACTGGATTTCACAGTGCATCATTCAAGCCTATTTAGCTTCGAACAAACCTGTTCCTTCCGGAATCCATGCGCATTCAACCCGATCCATAGCTACCTCTGCTGTGTTCTGGTCTAGAGTCCCTATAGATGACATATGTTCAGCAGCTACTTGGTCTTCCTCTCATACATTCATTTCCCATTATAAATTGGATTTGATTTCCAGGAGTAGGGCTTCCTCTGGCTCCGCGGTGCTTCGGAATATTCTTCCTTGAGGGCCGCCCAAGGTTTTCTAGGTAGCTGGGGACTCTGTCCCACAGGTTGCAGACCAAATGAAGTTAACCACTTCAGATAAAGAAGTTATATACTCACCATAACATTCCATCTGAGTGGGTAACTTCATTTGTCTGCAACCGACCCCCCCTCCATTCCCCCTAACCAGTTTTGTGCTTCTTAACCAGGAGAGGATTGTCCATTCTGTTAGGCAGTAGGTTACTGGCCTCTTTCGAGGGTCTTGTGGAGTCCCTATAGGCAAACTCGATCTGAGGATGGGGGATATGTTGCAGGGTATTATGGGTAGGGGGAGGAGCTAGAAGCGCGGATCTTTAGCTAGGTAAAGCTGCTGGCTCGGATCCAAGGTCGGATCCGATACCCACAGGTTGCAGACAAATGAAGTTACCCACTCAGATGGAACGTTATGGTGAGTACATAACTTCTTTTTTCTACTTCTTTTAACTGAGCTAATAGTAATTGTCTTGAATGTGTTACAATTTCTTTGTGTTTCATCCTCTCTAGCTTGTCTATATAGCATGCTGTAATATTTACGATTACAGTCGTATATTTTCCTCGGTCCACTTCTACCCTACCATTCTCATTAATTCTTGATTTAAGTTTTCCTTTCAACCTTTTGTTACCTCAGGCATAAAGCCTATAGATGTGAGAGTGTTCGATCTCGCCGTTTGTTCTTACACATGGGTTCGGAGCCGATCCTCGGCTCCGTGTTGGCCGCCTGCAAGCTCTGCATCGAGAAGAAGCTCGAGACAACCTAATACCCACAATCCCCCTCTGCCTTTACCTCAGATCTAGTTTGCCGCTGCAGCGTTCGCATCACTGGGTCGAGCTCGAGCACCTAAGATAATATTAAGAATTTATTCTTGTATTTTTCTTAGTAATTTTATTATAAAAAGTTTGTTAGTGACATAGTGTGTGTGTGTGGTAAGGTTGAGGGATTCTCGGTTCCGTTAAGTTTATTTAAAACTTATTAGAGTTCTCCTCGGGGCCTACCACCCCTTACTTGGATTTGACTACCGGATTGACTTCCTTACTGGATTCGACAATTTCACCGGACTTGACTTTTCAGTTTCTATTAGAGTGAGATGTCTGAAAAGGCTAAATCGGGTTTTAAGCGTTGCCAATGTGGGCAAAAGATGTCAGTTACTGACGATCATAGTTCCTGCGTCTACTGTCTTGGCCCTCTCCATCTGCAAGAAGACTGCTCTATTTGTCATTCTTTCAGTGGGAGGGTCATGACAGATAGGCGCAGGAAACCCATGGATAGGGGTTTGTTAAAACCTACCTTTCAAGAGGCTCTGGATGCTTCAGACCAGGCATCCAAATCCTCGAAGGAATCGAAGACGTCGGAGCCCAGGTCATCGGCTCCGAGCTCTTCAGCTAAAGTTAGATCACCGGTTACACAGACTTCGGGGCCGAGTGTTCAACTGTTGTCAGTTTCCGAGCCTCGAGTCTTGGAACCGGTGATGGAGCTCCCTCCCCCGACACTGTTGAGGTCGGCTCCGTCTTCGATTTCTTCGACCCGTTCTTCCAGGCCCCTCTCTGATATTGATGTAGACCGCGTGGTGCAGAAGTTAATGGAAAATACGGCCTTATCCAAACTCATCTCGGTCTCCTCTCAATTGGTGTCGAGACTTGAAGGCCTGCCACTGTCTCCATCTGTTCCTCCTCCGAGACCTGTCCAGTCTTCGGAGCCGGAAGAGGCTGAGCTGCTGATTGTGGAGCCCTCGGTGCCAGAACCGTCCTTTTCTCGGTCGGCTCCGTTCACCTCGACTCCATCGGATCCGGTACCGGAGTCTCGGAGCCGAAGATCCATCCTGGGTTCCGGGACCGAGAGTCGGACCGATGTTTCGGTTCCGACTCTCCCTCTTGGGGCCTCGGCTCGGATCGACTCGGTTCCGTCCTCGGAGTCGATGCCTTCGGTGCCTGTTTCGGGGATTCTTCCCATTTCTTCGTAACCGAGAGATACCTCGACTCGGGACCCGGGGGCTTCGATCTCATGAGGAAGGTGTTGTCTACCCAGACAACCACATCAGCAGATACAGCTTCTCCTCCCCATAAAGGTCCGTTATCCTCCTCTGCACCCATGGCTACAGCTAAGCGTCGAGCACCTGTGTCTCAGCCACCCCTGGAGGGTGCCCCCTCTTCCTCGGAGGCTTCTTCGGATGCTCCCAAGAAGTCCCTAGGAAAAGATTGTGTAAGAGGAGACACTTAGATTCTCCACAAGAATCTTTGACATCCGATACTGACTTGGATGAGTCAGAAGGGTCCCCAAAGTCACCTTCAGAAGATGTCTCCTTTTCTGACATCTTGGAGATCCTAAAGCAGAGAGGTGACTGGCAGTCCCTCCCCCCTTCTGAGGATGAGTCAGTCTTGCTGAAGGCATTTGGTGCTCGCCCTTCCTCCTCCTGGGTCACTCCGCCCTTCGATGAATTAATGGAGCTGATTGCTCGAAGGGCGTGGGAGGCTCCTGACACGGTGGAGCCAGTCCCTAGGAAGCCTAATAAATACATTATTGCACCCCCAGGACAAAGCTTATTTGACAAAAGGAGTTCCAGTGGACGCTATGGTGGTGGCAGCGGCCACGAAAAAGGAGATGTCGGAATCTTCCTCATCTGTCCATCCACCTAACAAAGATTCTAGGACTATGGACAGGTACGGGAAGCGCATTTTTAGTTCAGCGGCTTTTTCTATGCGATCCCTGAACTATTTGACCCACTTTACACGTCTACAGAGGGATCTAATCAAAGAGTTGGGAGATACCCTCCAGGGTACTACAGATGCTGCTGTTTCAGAGAAAGTTACAGCACATCTCAATACCCTTACATCCATTGTTAACTCATCCATGAGGCTGATCTCATACGCAGCCGAAGGATCGAGTAGGGCAGCAGCTTCAGCGATTGCTCTTCGAAGACAATCCTGGATGCGCTTATGTTCATTTGCGGAAGCCTTCAAGTCTTCCTTTACTAACGCCCCATTTGATGGTGTCACTCTCTTTGGCCCAAAAGTAAAGGAGACCCTTACCCAGTGTGAACAGGAGGGAAAGACTCTGTCTGCTGTCGGAGTCCGTTTTTCCACCCCATCCAGACCGTACCCCAAAGGGCAACGCGGTGGGAAAATGTGGTTTCGAAAACCCCAAGGATCTTTCACAGGCACGCAGGGTGACGCCCCCTCTAGAGGCAGAGGAGGGGGCAGAGGTGGAAGACGCCGCCCTGGCGGCAGAGGGGGTCCGCAAAACCAAGGTGACAGGGATACCCCCCCTGGAAAACCTTTCCAGCACTCCTGAGAGGAGGCCCGACTGTCCTGCTCTGGAGGCAGTCGGGGTCGCTAGCTTTATACCCTCAGGCCTGGCAAAACATTACTACAGACAACTGGGTAAAAAGCGTTGTTACCAGAGGTTACAGAATACCATTCCTATCCACCCCCATTCCAAAGACAAGACTCCCAGATGTGCCGCCCCATCTGCGAGATCCAGCAGCTATAGAAATTTCAAAGCTGCTAAAAAAAAGAGTCATCCAACCAGTCCCAGCGGACCAAATAGGATTCGGAACTTACTCAAGGTTCTTTTTAGTTCCAAAGAAGACAGGGGACTGGAAGCCGATTCTGGACCTAAGCAACCTCAACACCTTCGTCAAGAAAGAAAAGTTCCGAATGGTCACGCTTCAATCGATCCTTCCATTCTTACAGAAGGACGACTGGATGTGCTCAATAGATCTGAAGGACGCATACTACCACATCAAAATGGCCAGGGCGTCCAGGGATCGTTTGCACTTCCGGCTGGGAGCCAGTCACTATCAGTTTCGAGCCCTGCCCTTTGGTCTGACCTCAGCCCCCAGGGTTTTCACCAAATGCATGGCAGTGGTAACGTCTCATCTGAGACGCCTAGGATTCCAGGTGTTTCCGTATCTGGACGACTGGCTCCTTTCTGCCACCACCCGGCGTCAACTGATACAGGCCAGAGATTACACTCTACAACTTTGTGTTCACCTTGGAATTTCCGTAAATTTCAAAAAATCTTTACTACAGCCATCACAGCGTATCTTATTCATAGGAGCGGAATTAGATACGCATCAGTTAATTCTAAGGCTTCCTCCAGAAAGGATAGCTTCACTTCAAACACACATATCTCTTCTTCTGTCATCCAGAAAATCCCCAGCAAAACTGGTACTAAAGGTTTTGGGCCTCATGGCAGCTTCTCTCATTGCGATACCATTGGGAAGACTGCACATGAGAGTTCTACAATGGCTACTGTTTGCACAATGGTCTTTCCAACATCTACCTCTGACACACGAAATTCTGATCACAAACACATGCAAGTCGCACCTAGTCTGGTGGCTTCAGACTTGCAACCTTTCCAGAGGAAGACCATTTGTGCTACCCACGACAGCTACGGTGACCACGGACGCTTCCCTGATAGGGTGGGGGGGCATCTTTCAGGGACAGACAGTCCAAGGCGAATGGACCAATTTAGAGTACAATCTGCACATCAGTGTTCTGGAGTTGAGGGCAGTGTTTCTAGCGTTGCAGCACTTTGCTCCCCTTCTTCCTCTAGGGACTATTGCAGTTCAGACGGACAACATGTCTGTAGTCTGGTACATAAACAAGCAGGGGGGAACCAAGTCCTATCAACTATGCAGAGAGGCCATGAGAATTTGGCAATGGGCGGAGTCCACGGGTCGCTTTCTGATAGCAACGCACATCCCGGGGTCATCCAATGTCATAGCCGACAGGCTGAGCAGAGCAATCCTGTTGCCGCACGAGTGGTCCCTAAAACAGTCAGTTGCGAAGAAGATTTTTCGCAAGTGGGGCCAGCCTTCCTGCGATCTGTTTGCGTCTCCAATGAAAGCCAAATGCAGGAGCTATTTTGCCCTATTACCCCCTCCAGGGGAAGTCCCCAATGACGCACTAGTTCACGATTGGCCCCCGGGCCTCCTGTATGCTTTTCCTCCTTTTCCCCTGATTGCCAAGTTTCTGCAGAAAGCCAACAACCTGCAAAGGACGATCATCCTCATTGCCCCATTCTGGCCTCGTCAAATTTGGTTCCCCTTTCTTCTGACACACCGCATTCGGGGACCCTGGATTCTGGACCCAGCGCCAGATCTACTGACTCACTCGTCAGGGGCTCCCCACCCGTCGCTCTTGTCCCTCCATCTAGCAGCTTGGGTGCTCCGATTCCCTACTTAGCCAGGTCTGATCTTCTTTCACCTGCAGTTCAGAATATACTAGTGGCTTCTCATAAAGCTTCCACTACTAAGACCTACACTAGTAAATGGAAGCGCTTTGTATTCTGGGCAAATACACAGCAATTGGACCCTGTCATAGCTCCTTTAAACAAAATCTTGGAGTTTTTAACAGAATTGTTCCACCAAGGTGCTTCTCCTGCTACTTTAAGAGTGCAATTGGCTGCCATCTCCAACTTTCATGTGGAAGAATGTGGGGCTCCTGTTATGGCCCACAGACTTTGTAAGGCCTTTTTAAAAGGGTCTTTTCATATTAGACCACCAGTTAGATCTCCTACATCCCCTTGGAGTCTAAACCTCTTATTATCTAAATTGATGTTACCCCCATTTGAACCAGCCTCCTCTTGTCCATTGAAGTATTTGTCGTGGAAGACCCTCTTCTTGGTAGCCATTACATCCGCTAGGCGGGTATCTGAGCTTCAGGCTCTCTCCGTTAAACACCCTTATTTAATCTTTCACTCTGACAGAGTATCTCTTCGCACTAATTCATCCTTTCTTCCCAAAGTTTGCTCTATTAATAATATTAATCAATCCATTGAATTACCCACCTTTTTCAAGAATCACTCCAATAAAATGGAGTATATGTTACACAAGTTGGATGTCCACAGACAACTTAGATTTTACTTGGATAGAACAAAAGATCACAGAAAATCTGATCAACTTTTTGTAGCCTTTGCTGATAGCAGGAAAGGTGTAGCGGTTACTAAAAGAACTCTTTCTAAATGGTTAACTGATTGTATTATCTATGTTTATGATTCTTCAAATCAAGCTTTATCTGTCAAACCCAAAGGACATTCTACAAGATCAGTGTCTACATCCCTGGCTCATGCAGCTCGCCTACCATTAGACGCTATTTGTGCGGCTGCTACTTGGTCTAAACCACATACATTCATTTCTCATTACAAGGTAGACAAGGTTTCTAGAGACAGGGCAACCTTTGGTTCCACTGTGCTCAAGAACGTCCTCCCGTGAGTTCCTCAGGAACATGGAGCTAGGGACGCTACCCATGTGTAAGAACAAACGGTGAGATCGAACACTCACATATAGAAGTTATGTCCTTACCATAACGTTCCATGTGGAGTGTTCATCTCGCCTTTGTTCTTACATTCCCACCCTCCCACCCTCAGGAAGAATGTTCATTTTGGTGCCTGGTCTGGGTTATTCTGCTTCTGCTTTGCAGTTGTTGTATATATGATACATGTATATATATATATATATATATATATATATATATATATATAGAAGTATTTTTTGTGTCTATGTGAGTTTTGGCATGAATGTGTTTCTCTCTGACTGCTGGTTTGCTTGCAAACTAGATCTGAGGTAAAGGCAGAGGGGGATTGTGGGTATTAGGTTGTCTCAAGCTTCTTCTCGATGCAGAGCTTGCAAGCGGCCGACACGGAGCCGAGGATCGGCTCCGAACCCATATGTAAGAACAAAGGCGAGATGAACACTCCACATGGAACGTTATGGTAAGGACATAACTTCTATTTATGTTGCTTTAAAATTATTGTTAAAATCGTTTTAAAGCCATTGCTGTGTTTATTCATATTTTCTAAGTACTTTTGCGTAGACGTTCTAGTTTCAGTTGCTCTTGAACTTGATGTGGCTGTGTTCCATTTTTTCTTTTTAACTTTTGTAAATTCCTTACTAATTAAAGCCCTCTAGATATCTCCTGTGACTGTTTCATATCTCATTTGCTTTCATTGTGACCCGTTTCAACTCATCAGTTTGAAATTATTCCAATTCTTTGCAAAGTCTTTAGTCACTTACTGTTATGACTCACAGCAGACCAGTCCTACAGAGACCCTGAGTACACCCAGTGCTACCTACAGAGTTTTAAAGATAAGGGGTTAGGAGTCAGAATTTGGTTGCTAAATCTTTCTTCTGTATCACACCTACACACAGTCATACCTACAGACAATTTAGAGATCCCAGTGTACCTAACACATAGCTTTAGAATTGAGGAAAATCCCAGGATGCAAAAAACTTCCTTACTAGCCTCAGTAAGAAACTGAGATCCCTCATGAAATCCTCCAAAGCTAGTTACGAAAATAAAATTGCCAAAGATTCCATAGACAGCCACAAGGCATTCTATAACTATGTCAAGAATCTAAATGGCAATGCTCAGATCTGCTCTGAGCTAAAACAGAATGGCATTAAATATACTGATCCCAAGGATATTGCCAATATCCTGGCAGATCGATTCAGTGCCAACTTCACCCCCCTCTCACCCCCTAAATGGCCCATCTCAATACCAGAAGATTGCAAATTCCAGTAATAACAGCCACACAGGTAAAAAACGCACTCACCAAAGCTATGAATACAGCATCCATGGGACCAGATGACATCCCGGGCTGTGTACTACATGAACTACAATATGAACTGGCACCTCACCTAAGTGTCATGTTTAATCATAGCCTCACCTCAGGTTTCATTCCCACTGAGTGGTGCAGAGCTACAGTTATCCCACTCCACAAGGGGCGATCCACCTTGGATCCCGGAAACTACCTTCCCATCAGACTGACAAGCCTTATCTGCAAGGCCATGGAGCGTGTTATCATGGAACTTATAAACAAAGACATTGGCAACCTTCAAACACTGGACCTCACCCAGTTTGGGTTTGTGAAGGGTCGATCTTGTCTCCTGAACCTGAGTGACTTCTTTGAATCAGTCTCCAGAGCCATGGACAAGGGTAAGGTGGTCCACACAGCCTATCTAGACCTTGCCGAGGTCTTTGACACCATCCCCCACTCTGGAATCATAGATAAACTTACTAAGCTGGGCATTAATCCCTACATCACCCAATGGGTTGCTAACTGGCTTACTGATAGAACCCACACTGTAAAAGTAGCCAACTCCAAATCCAGCTCCAGACAAGTGACAAGTGGAGTACCTCAGATTTCAGTCCTGGGACCGCTCTTGTTTGGCATCTACTTCTCTGAAGTACAGGCCAACACTGAGGGACTCTGGAAAACAAAGTTCGCAGATGACTGCAAACTGGGAGCCATTATTGAATCCCCAAATGATGTGGATACTCTACAAAAAGGCCTTACAGAAACAGATGCTTGGTGCCAGAGCCATGGGCTCAAGCTCAATGCCAAGAAATGTATAGTTATCTTTGGGAAAAACATACCCATGAATTACCATATAGGTGGCAGAACACTAAACACGAAAGTGTGATAAGAGACTTAGGGACACAGGTGGACAGTGGTCTCACCTTCAGTAACCACATCGCCACAACAGTCAGGAAATCCTTCTATGTGGCACACCTCATCACTAAGGGCTTTTCATCCAGAAAAAAGGAGGTCATTGTCCACTGTACTCATCCTCATTAGAACCATTATAGAATACAACGCCTTTGGTATGTACCTCTCAAGACATCTGCAACAACTGGAAAGACAGAAATACCTCACTAAAGAATCACAGGCCTAAAGCAGATGCCCACGCTGACCTCCTTAAAAACTCCAGCTATACTCTCGCATATCGCCTACTCAGAGGTGATTTCTGCTTAACATAAGGCCATGTCAAACCCAGAGCTGTTGGACATGCTACTTAAAGAAATCCCAATCGCCAGAGTCACGCCCAGGGATCTAAACCTTGTCATCACAATAAACAAAACATGCTGGAGGGATAGATTCCTGACCCAGAGACTCCCCAGACTTTGGAATAGATTGTCTATACATGTCAAGCAGAGTGCCTCTTTGGCCGTCTTCAAAAGGAACCTTGACGATTGGATGGGAGAAAGGAAATTCACCCCGGGGATCACGTCAGTCGCCCTGCTAGACATGGGTCCAGGGAAGTAAATAGTGTGGGAAGAAATAGCCAGGGAATTGTTATGGCAAGGCTTGTATAAGCCCTATGGCTGATAGCCTAGTACCAACCTATGAACCTGTGGAGGAAACTGGAAACCACAAGTAAGTAATTACTGCAGCTAATAACATTTTTACTTAAATTTTGATCTGCAGTCATTAAACAAGTTTCCTTTTTGGTATAAATGCTAGAAAATGCCAGTGTTTAGCACAGTAGACTTTTACTTGCTTACTGGAGTCAATTTGTATGGGTGCTGAGTCTGACTTTATCACTGGATGTATTTTCTTGGTTTGGACTTTTACAGTGTTATTTTAATATGTAACATGGGTTCTTAGGTTGGTACTAGGCTATTGGCCCTAGGACCTATACAAGCCTAGCCATAACAATTCCCTGGCTATTTCTTCCCACATTATTTACTTCTCTGGACCCCTGTCTAGCAGAGCGACTGATGTGATCCCCAGGGTGAATTTTCTATCTCCCATCTAATCATTAAGGTTCCTTTTGAAGAGGGCCAAAGAGGCGCTCTGCTTGACATGTATGGGCAGTCTGTTCCAGAGTCTGGGGAGTCTATGAGTCAGGAACACATCCCTCCAGCATGTTTTGTTCATTGTAATGACAAGATTTAGATCCCTGGAGCATGTGTCTCTGAGGGATTGGGATTTCTTTGTGTGGCATGTCCAACAGCTCTGGGTCTGACATAGCCTTGTATATTAAGCAGAGATCGTGTCTGTGTAGACGATATGCGACAGAGTATATGTGGAGTTTTTTTAGATGGTCAGCATATGGCATCTGGTTTAGGCCTGTGATTCTGTTAGTGAGGTATTTATGCGGCCTTTCCAGTTGTTGCAGATGTCTTGAGAGGTACATACCAAACAGGGCATTGTATTCTGTAATGGGTCTAATGAGGGATGAGTACAGTGGGACAATGACCTCTTTTTTTCTGGATGAAAAGCCCTTAGTGATGAGGCGTGCTGCATAGAAGGATTTCCTGACTGTTGTGGCGATGTGGTTATCGAAGGTGAGACCACTGTCCACCTGTGTCCCTAAGTCTCGTATCACAGTTTTGGTGTTTAGTGTACTGCCACCTATGTGGTAATTCACAGGTACATGTTTTTTCCCAAAGGGGATAACTATACATTTCTTGGCATTGAGCTTGAGCCTATGGCTCTGGCACCAAGCATCTGTTTCTGTAAGGCCCTTTTGTAGAATATCCACATCATTTGGGGATTCAATAATGGCTCCTAGTTTGCACTCACCTGCAAATTTTGTTATCCAGAGTCCCTTAGTGTTGGCCTGTACTTCAGAGAAGTAGATGCCAAACAAGAGCGGTCCCAGGACTGAACCCTGAGGTACTCCACTTGTCTATTTGGAGTTGGCTACTTTTACAGTGTGGGTTCTGTCAGTATGCCAGTTCGCAACCCATCGAGTGACATAGGGATTAATGCCCAGCTTAGTAAGTTTATCTATGATTCCAGAGTGGGGGTTGGTGTTTCAGGCCTTGGCGAGGTCCACATAGGCTGTGTGGACCACTTCACCCTTGTCCATGGCTCTGTAGACTTGATTCGAAGAAGTCAATCAGGTTCAGGAGACAAGATCGGCCCTTCACGAACCCAAACTGTGTGGGGTCCAGTGTTTGAAGGTTGCCAATGTCTTTGTTTATAAGTTCCACTATAATATGTTCCATTGCCTTGCATATCAGGCTCGTCAGACTGATGGGACAGTAGTTCCTGGGATCCAAGGTGGATCCCCCCTTGCCCAAGAACCATATTTCTCTGAAAAATATATATATATTCTACTTTTTTCTTTCTTATTTTCATTACCGCAGTAAGCTCAGATATATATATTTCTGTAAGTAACTCCCCTCAGCTGCTCTTCTATGATCTCTTTACCTTCCCAAGATATTTTCCTTATTTCATGTAGTGTTCCAATCTCCTGATCCTACCATACATTCTTGATGAAAGGCATGTACGTCTCCCATAATACTCTTCATATCTTGTTTCACTGCTTTCAGTAGAATATGTAAAACAGCCAGTGTGATTCTTACACCCCTGCCAGTAACCTCTCTGCTATAAGTCTTCCCTGTCTGTTCTTCATTTGTTCGTCAGTCTTCATACCCTTTTTAGTTAATATTTCTTTTGCTGTCCTTTTTTTTTCCAACAAAGAAGATCACCCTCCTGCTTATATTCAACAAAAATGTCATCTTTATAATTCTGTTGCTTCCTGTAACATTATGACCACTGCATTACTATTGTAAATATAAGCCAGTGTCTTATCCTGTTTTTTCCTGCTTACCAACCCATCTACTTTACTAACCAATACGACAGACTCAGTCATAGTATAGCCTATATTTTATCCTACTTAACACATGTTCTTTTTTTTCTGTTGCAAACTGGTCCTTTATAGTCACTTTTTGTGTCACTTTAGTTTTGTGTAATATTGTCCCAAATGAACCTGATCTCTTATTAGAGCACGCAAATGTCCATTACTTCCCTGCTGTAGTAGCTTTGGCTGTATGGGATTTATCCTGCCAAGACTGAGACAGCCAAGTCAGCTTACAAAACTTTAGAGCACCTTCCATCCACCTTAGCCACTGAGTACCTCAAGAAGCCAGCTAGGGTTTCTCTGAGACTGGGCAGATAAGTATCCCATTGGTACTTCCACTTTATCATTGTTAGGGAGAATTTTTTTCTTTTTTTCTGTTAAAAAATACGATAGACGCTAGGAATGTTTTTGTGGTTGTCACTAAAATGTTTCATCTCAAATCTGACATTTTTTAGTTAGGATTCCCTTTTGGGAAGACCTATCAAATTATATTTTGGGAGAAAACGTTTTACTTTTTTGTCAAAATTGCTAGCGAGAAGTTGTGGTTTGGAGGGTTGTCATCAAAAAAAATTACCGTAAAGCTGTTTTTTTTTTCCCAGTTAGGTTGTTATAGGCTCTGCTACCCTTGAGTCTGGCACCAATGTCCATTTACAGTCAATCTTGGTTACCTATGGAGATTCTCTTATAAATCACTTTTTTTGGTGGAAGGGGTTTCTTTGTGCTCAGAATTAATTTCTAGGGACTACAGCTAGAATTCGGTTATCATTAAAAACAGTACCTTCAGAAGTGCAGTTTTCAGTCAGTAGGTAAGACCAAATCTTCAGGGTTCTGCTATCCATGTATCAGACATCTTTTATGGTTAGGGCACAGATCTATATCCCAGTAACTCAGTTGTTCCCTGCCAGACCCAAAAGAAGAAAAAAGTTAACTGGGATGCTTTGGTCTTGACTCCAGCTTCCCAGCACTTCAGTCACTGGTGGGTAACTCCACTGTGACCAGATCCTTTTTCTCAGTTCCTCTGGTATTGCTGTTTGGGACACCACCAAGGACTAGGAGACATATGCATCCTTTGCATCTCTTCATCTGTCCTCTTTATTCTTGGTCTGGACTTCTCAATTTTCCAATTCACAGAATGGTGAATTTGACTCAAAGGAATGCTCTTCTTCAGAAACCCCTTCTGAAGAGTTGTGTTTTTCTGATACTGTTGCTGGAATGAAAGACTTTTTTTTGGGGGGGGGGGTGGCACCAGAGTCCCAGCATCCCAACAAAGATAGCATGATTTTTATAGGTGGATTTTCCTCAGCTTGCAGCTGTTCCTCCTGTGTTGCCAGCCTTAGAAGATGGCTTTTTTCTTAACCTGTTCATCTGCCTTAGTCATCCACTTGCTCCAAGAAATTCTAATATATTATATAAGGTACCCCACACCCACAAATTCCTTTTTTTTTCTTTTTGTGTTTTTTAATGCCTTTATTGAGTTATCACTTGTGACATAGGCAAATTTCCATTTATATGAAAGTAATCAAACTGCATTAACAAATTAACATTAAGAAACATTATACTTCGCATACAGGTTCATAGATTCATAGGTGTGTACTAGGCTAATGGCTGTGGAGCCTTTACAAGCCTAGCCCATAGAATTACCCTGGCAGCATGCCACCCGACCTTGGTTCCCAGTGCCTCTGTCGAGAAGAGCCACTGGAGTGATCCCCGGGGTGAATTTGCTATTTTCCATCCACTCATCAAGATTTCTCTTGAAGAGGGCCAGTTTGGTGTTCTGTTTGACATGTATGGGAAGTCTGTTCCATAGCGTGGGCGGTCTCTGGATTATGAACCTGTCCCTCCAGCATGTTCTGTTGGTTGTGGTAACGAGGAAGAGGTCTCTGGAATGTGTGGTGCAGAGGGACTGAGATTTCTTTAGATGTAGCATTTCTAACAGAGCTGGGTCAGACATGGCTTTGTAAGTCAAGCAGAGATAGCCTCTAAGTAGGCGATATGAGACAGAGAATAGTTGGAATTTTTTGAGTCTGTCCATATAGGACAAGTGTTTAAGATCTAAGATCCTCTTTGTGAGGTACTTTTGCAGCTTCTCCAGTTGTTGCAGGTATCTAGTGAGGTACATGGCAAATGGGGGCATTGTACTCGATGACTGGCCTAATGAGGGAAGAGTAGAAGGAGGCAGTGACCTCTTTCTTCCTGGATGCAAAACCCTTAGTAATGAGATGTGCCACATAGAAGGACTTTCTGACCACAGTGGCAATCTGTTAGTCAAAAGGGAGGTTGCTGTGAACCTGTATTCCCACATCTCTTATAACTGTGTTCAGTGGACTACCATCGATGTGGTAATTTGTGGGAATTGGGTTTTTCCCAAAGGGGATGACAACACATTTTTGCCACTGATCTTAAGGCTATGGTTCTGACACCAGTCGTTGGTCTCAGTGAGGCCTTTCTGTAGGATGTCAACATCACTTGGGGAGTTAATAATAGCTCCCAACTTGCAATCATCTGTGAAATTTGTCATCCAGAGTCCCTTTGTGTTGTCCTGGACTTCAGAGAAATAGATACCAAACAGGAAAGGACCCAGGACCAAACCCTGTGGGACTTCACTTGTGACTGGTCGACAGTCTAAGTTGGAGTCCGCTACTTTCACACTGTGGGCTCTGTCTGTGAGCCACTTTGCAACCCACCTAGTGACATAGGGGTTGATGCCTAGCTTAGTGAGTTTTTCTATGATTCCTGAGTGGGGGAATGGTATCAAAGCCCTTGGCCAGATCAAGGTAGTCTGTATTAACCACCTTGCCTTCATCCACAGCTCTGGTGACTGACTCATAGAAGTCGACCAGGTTGAAAAGGCATGATCTACCCTTCACAAAGCCAAACTATGTGGGATCCAGAGTTTGGAGATTCCCTATATCCTTGTTTATTAGGTCCATGATGATGCATTCCATAGCTTTGCGTATCAGACTTGTCAGGCTAATGGTGCGATAGTTCCCAGGGTCTGTAATCGCTCCTCCTTTGTGGAGAGGGATGACAAAAACAGTGTGCCATTCAGTAGTGACAGAGCCTGAGGTGAGGCGGTGGTTGAACAGGACACACAGGTGAGGTCCCAGTTCACTCTATAGTTCATGAAGAACACAGCCAGGGATATTGTCAGATTCCACAGAAGCTGTGTCCTTGGCCTTGGACAGTGCTGTTTTAACCTGTGCAGCAGTAATACTGGGTGCCTGGCAATCTACTGGTATTGTGATTGGTCCTTTGGGGGGGAGGGTAAAATTGGCACTGAATCTGTTGGCCAGTATATTGGCAATATCTGTTGGCTCAGTGTAGGAGGGACCATTGTGCAGTAGCTCAGAGAAAATCTGGGTATTGCTGTGGAGATTCTTTACATAACAATAGAAGGCCTTGTGGTTGTCTTTCTGTCTGCTGTAGTCCTGTTTTCATAGCTAGCTTTAGAGGATTTTATGAGGGATCTCAACTTTTTGTTGAGGCTGATAAGGGAGTTTTTCCAGTCTTGGGACTTCACCTTATTCCGCATCAGATTCCTCCTTCTGTTGTAGAGTTTGTTTATGGCAGGAGGCCACCAGATTGGCTTCCTTTTTTTGGAGGAGAGCATTTTGGTTCTATTGGGTATGGCAAGATCCATACATTTGTGTATGTGTTCGTACAGTGCATTGGTGTATGATTCGGCGGGCATGCAACTATTGTCCATTTGTATGGGTGACGTGAAGTTAGCCACCGCTGTTTTTAGGAGCCCAAAGTTAGCTTTGGAGAAGTTTTTCATGGTGGTTACCTTTGCGGGGGTGGGGTTGTATTTCCAAGGTGATTAGTTTGTGGTCGGATCTAACCAGGGAGGAGTTGACTATTGGTGTAGAGCAACGATCGCCCGTGTTAGTAATGACCAGGTCAAGGGTGTTGCTACGTCTAATGGAGGTAAGAAAAAAGCTGGTCCAAGGCATTGCTATATATCATATAACCTAACAACATTGCATAAGTTATTAAATTCCTGCCCCTTTTTTAACAAGAAGCATCTTTACTAAATCATCACTTAAGACATAAGCAATGATACATTTATATAAATGAAAACAAACCACACGAGACAATCCTAGTTGCAAGCATTTTACATCTCAAACCATACTGATACACTCCCAGTTGCAAACATTATACATCACTTATAATCTACCCAGTCATTTTCAGTCAAACGTTACATAGCTCATTTAAGTTCTGCTTTCTTTTAAACCTCATTCCTTCCCTGTATGTATTGTTACCACAATTTCTATTCTTTCCTATGTAGATTGCTCCTACCCTTTTCTAAAGATCTCAATTTCAGTTGTTTTATCTCTGCTTCTATATTCACTAATTTTAATGTAGATGATTTAGATTTTGATTTCCACTTTCTAGTAACTGCTTTTTGGCAGCCACCATAAATAGACACAACAAGGCCTTACCATGTCTAGGCAATTCCACTGCTGTATCATAGCTCAGAAGAATCATCTCCCTCATCACACCAGTTCGCCCACCCAGCATGTCTGCCCGTTCATCCTACAGTGAATCCCTTAAAGACATCCAACCCACCACACTCCCAGAAAATATGTTCCCAAAATGCCACTTTCTTCCCTGTCACGCCTCCAACATTTGCCTACCTCAGGAAAAATTCTCTGGACTCTGCATGGGGTATAAAAATATCTGTGTAAACATTTCCAAGCAAAAATCCTAAATCATCTAGATTTTGTTGCATATTTGGGAGACATACATATATCCTCCCAGTTTGTTTCTTTGTGAATTGCTTATCCAGTCTCTCTTCCCAATCCTTTCTAACATCCTCTGATTATTACAGTTATCATGCGGTATTTTATATGCTGTACTAATTATTCCTTTTTTAGTGGAAGCTTCTGTTCTAGATTCTACTAAAAACTCTACCAGTATTGGTCTTTCAATTAGGACCACTCTCCCCTATTTCTTTCTTTTTGCCTATAATCTGATATTAATCCTTGATAGGGAAGGCAATCTCTAACCTGCAGTCCAAATAAATTCTCGGCCTCTTCCCATTCTGTTACCTTTCCCCCTCTAGTTATTTGTTCCCAATACCTTGGTTCTTTTCTTTGTACCTTTGTATTTCCTCTTTAGCATGTACTTCATCAAAAATTGATCTTGTCCCTCCAGGGAAGAATACTTTGAAGACAGTTTGGTAGAGCACTTTGAATGTCACACCTACGTCTCCACATTCCGTGAATAGTGGAATAAATTTGCTTCTCTTCTGCCTGGTGTACAATGAGTAATCATTCTCTACAAATACTCTGCTGTCTCCCACTTTTAGTACTTTGTCCTTCTGCCACAGTTTTGTCAAAATCAACTACATCCGCTGGTAGGATTGCATCTTTATTGTTAAAGGTCTAGGTTACTTTCTCATAGCCAGGTTTGGAGCATGCATACCATGTGTCCTTTCAACTAACAACTCCTGCTGTGGAATACTAGTCCAGTTGCTTATTTGTGCTTTCATAAAATTAATGCAGTCTGTTCCTTCCAGCTTCTCTGGTATACCTACAAATCTCAGGTTTTTCCCTATGCTCTGTGTCCTCTTATTCTATTATTTTTTTGAAACATCTGTTCCTGAGCAGTCTCAAATTCAGCCATCCTTTTCTTCATTTCAATCTCTGATTTTTGCAGCTTTACATATGATCATAGGAGGTTACTAGGTTAATGGCCCTGGGACCCTTACAAGCCTAGCAAAGAGTTTATCCCCAAAAAAGAAACCTCAGCACCTGTCACCCCTGTCAATGAAGGACACATTTGGAATCCCTGGGACAAATTTGTGGTTTCCCATCCACTCATCAAGATTGCACTTGAAGGTACTCTGACATGTATGGCAAGTCTGTTCTAGAGATGGGGCAGCCTCTGAGAGACAAACCTCTCTCCAACAGGTTTTGTTGGTGTCGCATATTAGATTTAGGCCTTTCGAATGGGTAATGCGCAAGGAGTTCGATTTATGGATATGGAACATCTCTAGTAGGGCAGGGTCCAATATCGTCTCGTAGGCGAGACATGAATCCCCTCTGAGCAATCTGTATGATACCAAGTAGAGTGGTAGTGATTTGAGCCTGTTTGCATAGGACTGGTGTTGGAGGCCATGGATTCTCTTTGTGAGGTATTTCAGTGGCCTTTCTAGTTGGTGCAGAGGTGCTTAGAGAGGTACATACCAAACGGGGTGTTATACTAAATTACTGGCCTAATGAGGAAGGAGTACAGAGAGGTAATAACCTCCTTTTTTCTGGAGTTAATCCCTTTACTTATGAGATCACCTCATCTAAATATTTGTTTAAAGTTTCTTCCATTTTTTTCCAGCCTTTTTTTTTTTTGTCTGTGTTGATACAATCCATCAGTGTTTCATTTATTTTAACCAGGTCCATGTGCAGTTGTCGTGTAGCTTCCTGTAGTTTACTGGAATTCATGTATGGAGGTTGCATTGATTTTTGCTGAACAGCTGCATAACTTTCCCCAGTCAGTGTTTCTTCATCACTTTTTGTAGCTGATTTTTTTGCAGCTCCTCTATATTTCCTTTTTCCTGGCATTCAGGCAGTAGACTTACTAGTAGTCAGTTACTGAAATTTACCCATAAACACAAGTTTATTGGTTTCTGTGCTGAATTTCTGTTTTCACACTGGGAGAGCTAGAATTAAGTTGTTGCTCAATGTGCAGCCATCTTGGAAGCCCACACATTCCTTTTTTTCTAACCCTAGGTCAGAAGTTAATTTCTCTGTCAAAATCAGCTTCTGTCAAATCCCTTATTACAGCTAAGCCTGCTCCTTCTGACAAGCAAGGAAAGTCTTTGATAGGTGTGGGAAGAAGGTTTAGGCTTCCTCCACCTTGGCCTTCAGAAGGTTAAATTGTCTGGGTCACTTGTCTACATTTCTTTTGGATTTTTTTGATAAAATGATGAAATTAATTGTTTGGCTTCCTTCTTTAGGTGCTAAGGCATCTTTGAATTCCTTATCTTCCATGTCTTAGGTAACCAGTTATTCTCTAAACTGTGCAGCTGACACAGGATCAGTAATGAGATTTGCCTGGCTACATTCTCAGACTTTACCAGAGAATGCTAAAGCTGATATCCTGGATATTCTGAGTACTACTGTACTACTGTGAACAAAGACATTATGTTTGATTTATCCACTGCTGATGTCCTTAAAAGGTGTGATTAAAAGGGAAATGTAATTCAAGGAGTTAGCCAAATTCTCAGTCCTTCTGTTAAAAATACAGTATACACTTTTATTCCAGCTCAGGTTCCTCTTTCTGGAAATAGAATAACCATTCTCAGCAAGGGTCAGGCAAAGAAAATTTCAAAATGCAGCATGAAGATTGAAAGAGAAAAGGTGGGTCCTCCCCAAAACCAAGGACAATAAAGAAATCAGACTGTATGCCTTCTGAGGTGTGTTCTCCTTTCCATCCTGTAAAGATATCCCGTGGAACCAGATGTTTTAGACACTTGGATATTGAGAATCTTTTGGAAAGGCTAAAACTGGCAGTGGGTGCCCCTTCCTAGTTTTCAAGTGATTCCTCTGAATCCCTCCAGTCAGACCTCCCCATTCCCCCATCCTAGATCAGATGCTGTCTCAGGAGTTATAGAATCTGTTTCCCCAGGTAGAGAGGGAGTGGTTTCTATTCAAGTATCATTCTGGTTTTCAAAGAAAGAATGAACCTTGAAGGTCGCTTCTAGACCTTTCTATTTTAAGCCTTCACATCAAAACCCCAAAATTCAAAATGCTGTCTCTACAGTCTCTTACATCTCATTTTACCTCACATTTTTCTAGTAACTCTGGATTTAGTAGATCCTTATCACATTCCAGTTGTCAAAGATTTTAGATGTTTTTACGTTTTTCTTTGTTTGGTTTACATTTTCTGTATCCCGCCTTGCACTTTGGGTTATCAGTTGCTCCAATAGTGTTTACATAGTGTTTGGTTTCTGTAATAGCCCATTTCAGGTTGCAGGGAATTCATTTTTTTCATATTTAGATGACTGCCTTTTTCAGCAGATTCTTTTATAGGTTGTCAACAATTTTTGAGTTGGGTGGTAAACCTTTTTCTCAGCCTAGGTTTTCAGATGAACATAGATAACTCTTCTCTCATTGTATCTCACAGGATAATGTTTCTGGGATCTTCCTCAAGACAAAGTAGAATATTGCAAGACCAGTTTCTGATATTCTTCAATCAGACTTGGGCATCTGCCAGGGAATATCTCAGAAGTCCAGGTTTCATAACCTCCACTATATTCATAATTCCTTTGGCTAGACTTCATATGAGGAAAATTCAGTGGTTCGTCAAATCAGTTTGGACCCAGCACCAGCATCCCTTTTAATTTCAGATCCTAGTGCTGAGGTTTGTGAAAAATGACTTAATTGGTGGGTGAATCAATCTGCTTTCAAGCTTGGTCTCCCTTTTTCCATAACAGCCCATAATCAGTCTGTAACCACAGATGCATCAGACATTGCTTGGGGAGGTGTATTTTGGAGGTTCCAGGCCTTCGAAGCAAGCAAGACAAATTAAAGCACATAAGTGTCAAGGAAATGATGACTGTAATAAATGCGCTCAAATCCCTGAACCATTTCTGGACTACAGCTAGTAATCACAGACAGCACCAGATTGATCTGGTTCATAAACAAATATGGCGGAACTAGGCCCTTACTCCCTTTGCAGATTAGCTGTGGTTGTCTGGGATCTAGGGACTCAGAATATTTCTGTCCCTTCAGTCTTCCTATATTCTGCCAGAGCAAAACATTATTGTAGCCAAACTGATTAGGACAGACCCTCACAAATGCAGGTTGCACTCTGAGGTCTTCAGTGACTTGATTCATTTGTGAGGAACTCCTCAAGCAGATCCGTTTGCTTTAAGCCAGAATTGACAGTTGCTCCAGGACACCATGTACACAGGCCTGGAAGACAGATGCCTTTCCATTCCCATGGATATGGCTGTGTTACTGTATGCTTTTCCACCTCTGATATCCTGGGTTTTTCTAAAGACAATGAAGGACTCTAAGGATAATTCTGGTGACTCCCTTTTTGCACAAGCAACAATGGTCGCCTCTTTTGAAAATAAGTAAGGGCAGTTACTACAAGCTTCCTCACAGAGTGGACATAATCACACAGTTCAGGTTGTTTGATAAATCCGAGCATTCACCTTCTTCAGCTGACTGCCTGGATGACAGAATTTTAATACCTTTTAGGGACTTTTTTTTTTGAAAATGTGCAGTAGGTGTTAGAGGAGACAAATACACCTGCTACTAGAATTCATATATGGGTGAGAGGGAAAAGATGTTCTAATTCATGCCAAGTCAAGGGCCACAACTCTTTTATGTCCCAGACTACATTGTTGCTTCAGTATTTGCTTGAGGAGTTATCCTCTGTATTATCTTATTCTAAGCTTCACCTCTTGTACATCTTTACTTATCTGCCCGTATAGCCTACCTGTTTTTGAAAGTGGTTTTGCAGATTCAGCTCCATAAAAGACAGGTGTTTCCTTCTTGTGATCTTATTTTACTGTTGGAAAATCTTACACTGTTCTTTTGAACCTATTAGGTTGATTTCAAGTTCTTAATTTGGAAATCAGTGTTACTTATTGCTTTGACTTCTACAAGAAAAGGATCTGAGTTTTACAGGTCATTAAGGTGAGTCATCCTTATCTCATCTTTCACAAAGACAGTTCAACTTTGAGAACAAATCCTTCCTTTATGCGTAAAGTTGTTTTGAGTTTGCATTGAGCCAAGTAATTTGTTTTCTTTCCTGAATTTAAAAATGAGGGGAAGAGAATTTTTTGCACACTGGATGTCCACAGCTAACACATGTACTACATTGACAGTACAAAAACCTTCAGAACTTCTAATCAACTGTTTATTTCCTATGAAGGTAAGAAAAATACAGTCGGTGTCAAAACAATTTCTAAATGGTTGTTTCATGCTATTGTTTTCCGTTCTCAGCACAAGAAGACACTTCTAGGCAAAGTCAAGGTCCATTCTACCAGGGCTCTGGCTACTTCTTTGCCTTGTTGAAAAGGGGTGGATGCTAGAAATAGAGTAGAAGCACAACTTGGTCTTCTGTGCACACTTTTACCAAGTGTTACAAACTAGATTCCTTCTTCATGTCTAGAGCAGGCTTTGCTAGTACTATTCTTCAGGGGCTCCTTGACTAATGTACTTTTCCATCCTCCCTTAATAAGCTCTGGTATTCATCCCATATAGCTTAGGCTACTGCAACAGTAATCTAATGATAAACATAGTACAGCTGTATAAATGAGCTTGCTATACCAGTAGGTATTTGAGTAGATCCCTCTTGAAGTAGAGATGCACACTGTCCATACCATTCTTTTTTACTGTTGCAGTGAGGTGTGGATGTTCTGTTATTATTATTACTGTTATTGTTATATTGAGGTAGGGCTGTAGCCTCCATCTTCTGAAGCAAAGAAGCTGTAAGGCTTTGACACATGAGTCGCTGACTTTATATTGCTCTTCTAGAGCTATTCAGTTGCTACAGCTTATGGAAGGTGCCCTAAAGCTTTGGAAGTTGGCTGTCTGGATATGTTCCATATAGCTGAGGCTGCTGCAACAGCGATCTATCCAAACATCATCTGTTAGGGTAGGTTTACTTACACAACTGTGCTTTCCATCCAACCCAAAAAACAGACAGTATATGAACTGTATACTTAGTTTCACAATTACAGTGAACATATTTTTAGTCCCTTCAGTTTTATATACAGGTTAGGCATATTTTTATCAACCAGATGAGAAGTTGTGGACAACAATTAATATAGCTGAAGAAATTTATCTGGGAAGAGAAGAGGGCAAGAATTAAGTTGATCCTTTCAATAAAACAAGATGGTTTAGGATTATCTGATTTGAAGGGATATTTTAGAGCTACAGAGTCACGGCTAATGCACACAACACAAACTGGAGGCTCTTGGTTATGCATATGTATAGCAAGATACATGCAGTAAAAATGTTTTCAGTCCCTTTAGTTTTATACATAGGTCAGGCATATTTTTATCATCCAGAGGAGAAGTTGTGGATAGTAAGTAATATAGATTTGAAAGATTTTATCGGGGAGGTGGAGAATCAAGTGTTGATCCTTCCAATGGAACAAGTAATTTTAGCATTACCTGATTTGAAGGAATATTTGTAGGGCTACACAGTTAAGGCTTGTATACATAACACAAACAGAAAGTTATAATTCAGAATGAAAAGGGATGATGATGAAGCAGCAGGAAGTTCAAAAAATAAGGAGAGAGTGAGAGTTTGGATGCATGTCCATAAGGAAAATAGTAATAGCTGTTCAGAATATTATATTCATAAACTAGCAGAAAGTATTCTAAGAACTAAGCCAACACAAGAGTGGAGAAAGGAGATTTTGCCAGTTAGGATCACTGCAAGTAAGTAAACATTTGAACTGTCGGGATCTGCTAGAGGAGGTCCCAAAATAGGGAAACTGAATGGATGACGGAACAGATTTGTATATACCAAGTCTGAGGTGCCATTTCCTGTAATATTCCCTTTTCTTCAAGGTACAGCAAACTTAGAGTTGGTATATATAAGTTTGGGGTGTGTGGTGAGCTTGTCACCCACATGGGGGTGCTTGCTCCCTCTGCAAAAAAAAGTTTAAAGTAGAGGAGAGATTTTTGCAATTCGCTCATCTCCAGGTTTGTTTGCTTTTCTGCACTCAACATTTCAAATTCCAACATTCTGTTTGGGGGCCGTGCAAGTAGGGGCACAGAAAGTAGGCAAGATGGGGGCTGGAATTTATTGGAGAAAGTTGGCAAAGGAAATAACTAGAGAGGGAAAGGTAATAGAGTGGGATAAGGCCAAGAAAATGTTTGTACTTGGAGGTAAGACACTGCCTAACCAACCATGGATTGATATCAGAGTATAGGCAAAGAGAAAGCCATAGAGGAATCCTAAGTGAAAGATCTGCCCTGGTAGAGTTTTTAGATGAATCTAGAACAGAAGCCATTGTTCAACAAGGATAATTTGCAGGGCATATAAAATATTGTATGTAACTATAAGAATCAATCAGAGGAGGTTAGTAAAGTTTGGTGAGAGAGTGTGAGTGGAAAAGCAATTTACAAGGGAACAATGGGAAGGCATAAGTATGGCTCCCAAGTATGCAACGAAGTCCAGAAGGTTTAGAATTTTTCCTTGAAAGTATTTGCATAGGTATTTGTATACGCCAAGCAGACTTCAGAGAATTTTTCTCCAGATAGATAGCAAAGGTTGGAGCTGTGATGGGGAAAAGAGGTAACTGGGAGGATATATTTTGGACTGTAATGAGTTGGCATATTTTAAAAATTCCTTACATAGTACTCTGTCAAAAATAAAAGTCTTAACCAACTGTGTTTGAAGCAATGGATATTGTAAAAGAAATAAAAGAACTGAAAGCGGGATCTTTAGACAAGGGAAAGAACCAATTACACACACCATAATAAAGCAAACTTGTGGAAACAGTCCATGTAGAATAATGATCATGAGGAGGGGTGAAGTTTAACAGAAGGCAAGAATTTCGCAACTTATGTAAGTCATAAAGAAAACACATGATGTACAATGCATGTAATGGAAAAATGTTAATATGGTTTGTTTTAATTTCTATTAATATATGATTACTTATGTCTTAAGTGATAATTTAATAAAGTTGTTTAAAAAAATACTAACCTTAAAGGTAGCCAAAGTAGTACTTTGTGACGTGTAGTGGTAACTTATTCCATAGGCTAGGAATGTGTTCAGTAAGAGCTTATCCCACCAGTGAGTTTTATTTGCTTATGTAGATTTAAGTCCATAGTGAGGGTGTTTGTAGTGTCATTTGGTTTGGAGAAGAAATAGGTCATTGAATTAGCACTGAGTCTTTCATGGCTCAAAAAGCAAGACACAGGTTGCCACTCAGCTTTTTTGTCTGGGGTTGTCAGGTGATTTAAGACATTAATTTTCTTGGTTAAAAATCTTTTGGACCTTTCCAGTTATGCGATCTTCTTGGATTTGTACATACCAAAGGGAGTATTGTATTCAGTGATGGGTCTAATCAAGGAAGAGTACAGTGATAGGGTAACTTTGGATCCTTAAGGTCTGCCCTTAGAAATTAACTGGGTTAGGTATAAGGATTTCCTGACTCTGTTAGAACCATGATGATCGAGTTATCCACGTAAGTATCTAGGTGTCTTTTGACTGTATCTGTCTAAAGAGGAGTACCATTTATAACATATGAAGTGGGAGCAACTTTTCTGCCAAACTCTACTATTTTGCAAGACCATTGTTGATACACCATTTATGTGTACATCCCAGCCCTTACTGGAGTGGTTTTGTATCAGTGGATGGTTGGATAACAATGCCCAGATTGCAGTCATCAACAAACTTTGTCACCATACCTCTGAGATATTGGCTTACAAAGTAAATGCCAAACAGGAGAGAGCTGAGAACTAATCTCTGTGGCACTCCACTAGTTAAAATGTTACAATTACAGAGGAAACCAGCAAATTCAGTCTTGGAATCTGTTAGAGTAGGATATACTTCTGCTGTTCTGCAAGGCCTTCTCTTTTAATCACCAGCCACCATATGCCTTCATGTTAGATAATGTAGTTGTATTAAGAGTTCAGATGTTCGAATATATTCATTATTGCAATCCAGGTACCCTCCCTCCTACCCACTTTTTTGTGGTTCTCTCTCTCCCTCTCTTATCCTTTTCATTGTAGGTAGGGGTGGCTCCCTATCATTTTATCTGCTCCTTTGTGTCACTTCCCTACTAGCCTCCTTTTATTACATGACCCTACTGCCTGGAGAAGGAGAATGGGGCCATCTGGAATGGACCTGGGGCACAGTGGACTGTTACCTGGTCCACTAGGACTTTAGCACCAGGGTCTTCTAATTTGGCTGTAGCCAGGCCAAGAGAATCTGAAGATTTTGTCTGCTGATGCACCTTGTATACCACCAGTGTTGTCCTGTAGTGCTGGGAAGATGGCAGCCAAGGCCCATGGAAGATGTCAGAATTGTGGAGGTGGGGGTAAGTCGGTCAGGCTATCTGCAGGTGGGAATTTTCAAATTCAGGGGTGCAACAGTGAATATATTTGAGCATCTATATGTGTAGTTAAGTTCTTGACTGTAATTTATTGAAACACCAGAATTTTACTTACATTTTACGAAGATGAGTCATACTTTAAAAGGAAAATATAATGCAGTGTTGGGTCTACAGCAATGTTTTATGCAGTGTGTGGATAACGTTCATTGTTTCATATGTTACTAGCATCTTAGTATGTTTATATCTGTTTCAAAAGTCATTTTAGGCCAGAGGTGGTGAAAAAAGACTGGTTGGCTGACACTAACTAGTCTGAGAGATGTTTCTAGCAAATTTAAAAAACTTTTGCCAAGTATAATATTTTAGACATATGTCATACATTTGGGATGTATTAAAATGCAGTGGTTTGGATATAAACAGTTTTGCTTCAATTTATTTTTTTACACCATTTATTTATTGTTCATAATCTTTGCTAGAGCATTACTACCTAAGATTTTTATTATTACTGTGACTTGGCAACTTGAACTGTGTCATGACACACAACGTGACTAGATGTTCTTCAGCTTGTTCTACTTCCTTTTGTGTTTTTGACCCTCTGGGACACTTAAAAGGAACAGTAACATATCCTATTTCCTGTTTTCCCAAGCTGCATGCTTGTCCATTTTAGAGTCGTACTTCTTTAAACTACATTACAAAAGAACTTAGAGTCAAAACAGTGAGCTTGTTCATGTGTTAAACTGTTGTAAATTTCCTTCAAGAGAACAGTTTCTAAGATTTTGTGAGATGCACCCCCCCCCCGTGGAGCATATGAGAGGAAGGTGTTTTTGTGTTTGCATGTTACATCTACAAACCAGGAAGTCCATCAACTTTAAAGCCATAACCCCTGTGTGACATAGAAAACAAAACTATGAATACTGCTTTGTATTAAACTGTATAGGCCTAGAACTAAAAGAAGCAAAACTGTAGTGAAAAACGGATGGAGGTCAGCCGAGTTATCTCTGTTAAATTCTGAGCCAAAGGCAGTTTGAGCACTCATTAAAATGCTTGGCTATGATTTGATGCTCCAGCATCCCCACAAAGTAAATTGCTGGCACAGAGCTAAGTACATCAGCAAACACTTCTTGGGAAAAGGTCAGCATTTGTTTTTTGCTTCCTTTCATTTCTGAATTGAGAATTGTTATAACAGTTATGCATTATTTCCCCTGTTCAAGCAACTCTTGACAAAAAATAATTTGTATGTGGACATTAAATAGACTGTTTATGATGACTTAATTATATAGTAATAATATTTGAGTTTAGGCGTGATCTAGTGCCTCTGTTACTTAAAACATTTCATTGCTTGTCAGCATTCTTGATAAAACAACTGTCATAAGGGACCCTGTCTAGGAAGAAGCTTCCTAGTTGTTGACCAGGTATGACTTGAAGGAGTACAGCAAGCCACTGTAAAAATATTTTATATTTTTTATAGATACTTTACACTACAAAGAGGGGTTTCAGTTATAAATATTACATTTATAGTTAATGCTTCTTCCCACTGACATGCATACATCTAGAATAAGTACCAGTGGTCATAACTAAACTGTGCTTTTCCTCACCATGACTGAAATGGAAGTCCATATGCCCTGTACATTCATTATACATACATGATTACAGTATCATTGTTTAGACAGCAGTGCTACAGCTGCACTCCCATCCAAAACTTTTGCTATTTAGAAAAGGAGAGGTCGCAGCTGGCTGACTGGAGGAAATGGCCTCAAACTTGTGTTCAATCTGTCATATATTTATTCCAAGAAATTTAAATTGTGTGTAGTATGGCAGAATTAGAAAGAATAGTAGAGTGATGTTTGTCCCTTTAGCTAAATAGGACTGCCTTACCACTGAATCAGTGCTCTTACAATAGTGATGCATGAGGTCATTGTCGGTAGTCTGCTGCAGAATGTATAGGCCTTTAGCCAATGAAGGTCCCCTTCAGTTTTAGCCATCAGACTAATTTTCAAGGGCCAAAAATGTCACCTTATTCCATTCCTGCCCCCCTCATCTAATCTATTTCCATATACAGTATTTCACACTGCTTGACTGCTGCATTGCATGCATACCTGCCTACTGGTTAACCTTTGCTAGAGAAGAAAAAAAATCCCTTGTGTAAACCATAAAAAATATTTCTGCATCCTTAGTTTGATTAGCCTGCCCTGCAGCCAGGGAGTTCCTGTCCACCCTGTGTGTTCCTCTGCATTTTCACTATTGTGGGTTTGAGTGGGACCTGGATGTCGCTGAATAAAACAGAGCCTACCTTTTGTATCACTGTGGGTGGGTCTCCATCTGTAGACCTTCACCCCCCCCCCCCTGAGAAAGAGAATCTGCATGACTTCTATCCTAGCTAGTAGCTTTGTTCCTCTGGACAGTTCCTTTTTGCTGTTAACTTTCTGATTTAAACCCTTATTTGTTAGCCTTGCCATAAATAAATGATGTCTTAATAAGCTTTTATTTATTGACTTGTTGGGCTGCATTTACCCTCCCCCACTCTTTCTACATTTCCTTCTCTAGGTACAGTTTACTTAAGGTAATAGACTACAGTGTGGAGTAAATAGTCACAGGCTCAAAACATAATGTTTATAACCGTCTACAAGTTTGAAGGGTGTACTTAAGCAAAGACATCACACTGAGTTTATGGTGCTTAACACTTCTGCTTTGTGTCTGGATTATGGATGATTGTAAGACCTGAGCTTTCCTCTGGGAAGGGCCATTTGTGCAGTGTCACATCAAAGTCTGCCATCAGTGTGTCATCTTCAGTTGTTTTGACACAGTCCTTAAAGACACCATTGATGACTGCATTTTTGATTCCTACCTTCTAGTGTGGGGTCTCTATTGATTGCTTGGCCCCATCAACCTCCTCCACAATCTTCAAATGAATTCTCCGTGGAAAGCTTAGGATCTCTTCCACATGCCTTCAGGATCCTGAGGAGGTCTTACTCCTTCATACTTCTCAGGAGTTGTAGTATGTTTATGATGTGAGGCAGTCCAGGGAGGGAGGTCCTCAAGAAGTGAGTCAGAGGAAATACCTGTAGGCGAGTTCCTTCTTTCCCTCACTCTTCTCTGCTTGTCTTTTGATAGAGTCAACAAGCTGGTGATGCCATCATAACCCCCCATCCATTCACCCAGGACACACCCTTTATCAAATTATTCATACACTTTGGTTCTAGCATGATTTTAAACAGCTCTGGTTAACAAGAAGATGGTCCATGTCACTTAATACCTGGACCTTCCTGCCCCCCTACGAAAGTGTTGCCTCCACTTCTTCCCATTATTAAATTGCCGATGAAGAACTGGAGGTAAATCATACATCTCTTGTTATGGCCATTAGGGTAGATGGAAAATATTTGTCCTCCTAATTCTTGACTTTCACTGTGTGCCTGGAACTTTGGCATTGACCTTGACAGCCCAAAAATAGCAGACCCAACAACATTTAAGTGAACTATCTGTTAAACAAATGTCCAGAAGGTTAGACTGTTGGAAGAAGAAAATGTGTGCCAAGACCACATTTTTCTTGTTAGCATTCTGTTGCACCATTCATATGGCCCAATAGTAGGGCAAGCCACTGTGAGACAGCCACGTTGTTGAGCATGCTTTCCAGAATCAGATACCAATCAGAAAAAACTAAATGAAAACTCCAGCCAAGCTAGAACTTCCAATGAGTGACCTCCCAAACCTCCTATAACAGAGGCACATGGGATATATGCAAATTACCCTTATGAATATCAGGTGTTTCAGCTATATGGCGATTCTGATTGCCCATGACTTTACCTGATGTTCATAAGGGTCATTTGCATATATCCCATGTGCCTATGTTACAGGAGGTTTGGGAGGTCACTCATTGGAAGTTCTAGCTTGGCTGGAGTTTTCATTTAGTTTTTTTCTGACGGTTTTTCAGTGTGACCTTCTAACTCTTTGTTTTAATTTGTTAGAATCAGATACCAGGAAATGCATATAGAAAACATTTCAGAATTTGCAGGAGTTCTGAAGACACTTTATTTTCTCCATGTACAGTGTAGCTATCACTATACTTGTACTATAGTATTTTGAGTCTTTACATGCTATCAGTCCTGACTATGTTCATATGGGCTTCTCATTGAGATGTAGGCAGAGTTGCTGAATTCCACATCATAGGGCCTTGTGTCTTACTTGCAAATATCTTTATTAAATTATGACTTGATATAGGCAAACATATATTTATATGTATATGTATATATATATATATATGTATATATATATATATATATATATATATATATATATATATGGAATCACTACTAAATACCGAACGCCCAAAATCCCGACACATAAAACACCAAGACCACATGCTCGAAACCCCACAATACCGAATATGTAAAACCGCGAAATTCAAAATCGCGAAAGTTACACAACCAAACAACATGCACACACCTTCCCCCCACAACAAAACAATGCATCCTACAGTAGACATAGGCAAGCCCACCTGCACCCCCCACAACCCCCTACTTTATTTTTCTAACTCCAAGATCGCACAAACAGACACACAAGCAAACTCACACCCACACATTACAGTCCCTCACACACACACACACACACACACACACACCACAGTCACAACACACACTTACACACACTACACCCCTCACAGACACACTTACACACACATACTTACCTGAACAGCAACACCAGAAGTGCTAAAGCAAAATCCCTTAACATCGGGATTTTGCATTTCGTGCTTCTGGTCTTTCGGTAATGCGGGGTTTCGGTCATCTGGTCTCGATATCTTCAGCGTCGGGTTTTGAGTGTTCGGTAATCCGTAGTGATCCCATATATATATATATATATATATATATATATATATATGTATGTATATATATATATATATATATATATATATATATATAAAATCTTCTAGATATCTCCATTTTTATACATTATATACATTATGCATCACACATATTCTCCTCCTTTATAACTCTCAGTCCAACATTACACAAGCTACTCAATTCCTGCATTCCCTTAAAACTCCCTCCTCCTGCTGAACAATATTCTGCATGTATTTTTCCCACAATTTCCATTTATTTATATGTAATGTGCTCATTTCCTTTCCTAAAGATCCCTCTTCCAGGTCTTTTATCTTTTTTACAATGTTCAAAACTTCAAATAGAACTGGCTTAGTCTTTGATATCCATTTTCTATGAATTGCTTTTTTTGGAAGCAAACTTAATTAAACTTAACAAGTCTTTACTATGTCTAAGCAATACAGTTCTTGTGTCCCAGCTCAAAAGAATTTCCTTAGTTACAGCCATGTGCTCACCCAGTATTTGTGACAGAGTACCCTGTAGGGAGTTTTTAAAATTAGCCAACTCATTACGCTCTGAAAACATGTGATGTCCTTCTATTCATATGCTGCAGTATTCATAACATGAGGGAGTCTGCCTCCATCTGACTCGTACGTCTGGCCAGTATACCAAAGTCTAAATGCTACTGTAAGGTACATGTGATGGTGCACATCATTCAGCATACATCGTCCGTAAAGAGACATTTTGTATAAAGCGGACATCAGCATGTGCCTACCTCAGAACATTTCTGCCTTCTGTCTGACTGCCAGCTCCATTCATCTCACACCAGAGAATTCACCTTTGTGCTTCAGATAAGTACCCTGTAGTGTTTTTTTCTTTCCTTTTAGCTACTGTGTTTTTCTTCTTGTGAGTACATGTCAACAATCACACGTCCTGCGACTCCCTCGTGTTATGAATACTGCAGCATATGAATAGAAGGACATCACATGTTTTCGGAGCGTAATGAGTTGGCTAATTTTAAAAACTCCCTACAGGGTACTCTGTCACAAATACTGGGTGAGCACATGGCTGTAACTAAGTGTCAGTGTGGAAGGCAGATTCCACATAATGACTCTCATGAGCTTTGCTTAGTCCCAGACCACAATCACATGTCCTGCGATACCTGCAAGACCTTTGTTTCTAAAACTCTCCGTAGCTGCCTAGCATCTCTTAGGTTATAATTAGAGAATCAGCACCTTAGGCGCTTAGCTTGAGACATGGATCCAACGTTGAGCCCTTCAGAAGAGCTGCAACTCAAGAAGGCCAAGAAGCCTTGGTCTGATCCTACAGCTACTGCCTATACTCTGTGCGTCCCTCCTGAGGTCGATGTAGGCCCGGAGACCTCTTTGGAATCCACAGAGCTGCCTTCAATGGGTACCTCGGTGGAAGCTGTCAGAGAATCTATAGGCACTTCTCAGAAGGATTCACAGGTGTCTGATTTGGGCATCAGGAGGAGCCACAGCTGGTTATCTCTGAAGTCCCGTGCGGTGTGATGCAGATTGTGGTTCATGAGGATGTTCTTATGGCTGTTATGGAATGTTGTCTGATGGCAGGCCTTTCTTCCTTTCATTGCCTGGCTCCTTAGGCACCCAAGAAGAAGAAACTAAAAACTAAACGTGTTTCCCCAACTCCTCAGGACCAGGCTTCTGATCAAACTCCTGACTGGTAGACCTTTACCCAGCGCCTCTTTAATGCCTTCCTGGCTCTGCGCCAGATGTCAGACCCCCCCCCCCTTTTCTTCATAGGCTTTTTCTCTCTCTACCCCTTTGAAGAGGCCTGCAGAGGATGTCTCTTCTGAGGAGGAAGAGTTGCCTGTTCTACTCAAATTGCTTCTCCTCTGGATTATGCCTCCCCAGAGGAAGAATCTAATGGTATGGATTCCCCTGGGGAGGATATTTCCTTTGGAGAGACCATTTTGAAGATGAAGGACTTCTTTAAGTGGGATTGCTTCCAGGTTTCTGAGATTCAAAAGCGGTACTACGACCTCCAACAGATGGAATCCCTAATCCTTCAGCCTTCCCTCCAGTCCTGCCGGTCTTCTTTGATGCCTTCACTGCCACTTCCAAGTGCCCAGATTCACAACCTCCAGCCCTCAAGCACCCTGACAGATTTTACAAGGTGCCTGAGGATACCAAGTTCCTTTTTAAGGCACCTTTGGCTGACCCAGATACTATGTCAGTGGCAGCAGATAAAGCTTCCAAACGTTTACGCTCCACCTCCTGCTTCCCTCTGATAAGGAAAGCAAGGTTATGGAGGGGCTGGGAAAAAATGTATACTTCTGCAACCCTGGCCTTTTAGAGCAATGAATTATCAAACTCACATGGCCAAATATTCTCTGACTGTTTTGGTAGATGCAGGAAAACTCCTGTCAGAGCTTCCAGATTTGCCTGACAAGGCCAAGCTTTCCAGCATACTTAATTCCTGCTCCCAGGTTACTAGGCACCCCATCAAATGCAGTTATGATGCAATGGAGGCCTTGGCTAGGGCCGCAACTACAGGGTCTGTCTTGAGAAGCTGTTCATGGCTTAGATTACAGCCCTTACCAGATAATGTCAAAGCTAAGCTCATGGATGCCCCTCTGGACAACAAGGCCTTATTTGGTACTGCATCTGCAGAGCTTTTTAAAACTCTTCAGGAAATGGGAACAGAACTCCAGGATTTAAAACACATATCTGTCTCTCCTGTCCCATGCTTCCAGAGAAACTATACAGCCAGAACCACCTTTGTTAGGAAGGCAACTAAATCTCTCCAACCAAAAGGTAAAAGGGATGCTAGGAGACCAGCCTCTTTCTAGGTCTGCCTCCTCCACACCTTCTCAGAAACAGCCCTTTCAGGCCAAACCTGGTAGCCTGTGACTACCAGGCCCCAGACCCATCTACCCCCCTTTCTCTTCGCCTCTCTTTCCCTCCCAGCTTGGAAACAGGTAACACAGGACTCTTGGGTTCTTTCCATTATCATCCAAGGTTACTTCATGGTATGGGAATCCCATCCTACCTTCAGGGGAATCCCACAACCCTCACTGGATCAAATGGCATTCTTTCCACTAGTCCTCTCCTCTCTTCTTTCTCAGGGCACTATCCAGGCGGTGCCACCCAATCAATGGGGAAAAGGATTTTACTCCATGATGTTTCTGGTCCCAAGAAAGGTTGGCCTTTGGTGGCCTTTCTTAGACCTTTCCCATTTAAACACCTTTCAGAAAGTTCCCACCTTTTGCATGTAGACCCTGCCTACTCTTCTCCTTCTGATTCTTACTCAGGCCTTCATGGTGTCACTGGACATAAAAGATGCCTATCTTTACATCTCCATTCACCAACAGTTCAGGAGATTCCTTCACTTTTCTGTGGCTTCCTCTCATTTTTAGTTCTGTGCTTTTCCCTTGGGTGTATCTATGGCACCGAGGGTGTTCACAAAATGTGTAGCCGCAATTATAGCCCACTGCCAACTGCAGGGCATGCAGATATTTCCATACTTGGACAACCTTTCCTACATCATGTCCCTTCTGAGTGGGCTAGGGTTTACCATCAACCTCCAAAAGACTTCATTGACACCCTGCCAGGATCATGCCTTCTTGGGATGCAGGATCCTGACATGCACAATGATAGCTTGCTTACCCCCAGAAAGGATCCTGTCTCTCACCTCATATTTCCAGGACCTAAATACCACTTCAATCCCTGACTGCCAAGGAGCTCCTGTGCCTCCTGGGGTTCATGTACTCAACTATTCCAGTGCTTCCATTTGCCAGGCTACACATGAGGAATTTCAATGGCTCCTTCCTGAGAACAGTTTAAATGCAACACTCTCACCCTCTGGAATATGTGGTTCTTCTCCTACCCTGTCCCTTTTTGACAAAGGAGTTAGAGTGGTGGATTTTCCAGGTCAGCAGAAATCCAGGACTGTCCCTTTCACCACTTCCACTCACCTAAGATCTGTACATGGATGTGTCAGACACAGGATGGGATGCAACTCTAGGAAACTGGAAGGTCAGGGATGTGCGGTCCCCTACTCAGTCAAAAGAACACATCAGTATAAAGGAAATGAAAGCCTTGATTTTTGCCCTCAAAATCATTTCACCAGGGGTCCTAAGGTGGTTCACAGAGAATACCACAGTCCTCTGGTACATTAACAAGCAGGGAGGGACAAAGTCCTATGTCCTCTGCATACTGGCATTATATGCCTGGGAGATAGCCTAGCAAAGTCAGGTTTCACTACAGGCTGTTTACATTCCCTCAGTTCAGAATGTGATGGCAGATTCTGTATGCAAGTCCATGACTAAATCCCACGAGTGGATGTTCAACAGGGATGTGTTCGTGGACCTTGTCCATTGATGGGGTATTCCTCAGATAGATCTTTTTGCCTCCCCCATGGACAGACAGCTTCCCAGGTATTGTGCCAGTATTCCACATCCTGGGACATGGATGGTGGATGCTCTAACCTTTCCACAGAAGAGGATGTTTCAGTACTCATTCGCCCTCTTCCCTCTCATTCAGAATGTTCTGCTGATAATTCAGCGATAACAACCAGAAATCTGTTTGGTGACCTCCTTTTGTCTAGGACAGCATTGGTTCCCACTTTTTCTACATTTAGCCAAGGGCAATCATCACACGTTACCCCTCAGGATGGACTTATTCACACAAGACAAGGAAACTTTAGTACATCCACAGATGTTGACCCTAAACTTGACTTTGTGGATGATAGGGCTTTGGTTTCCTTTAGACACCTTTACACTGACAACGTGCTAGAAGTTCTGCAGGAGGCCAGAAACCCACTACTAGGAAATCCTATGTCTCCAAATGGAAGAGGTTTTCCTTCTGGTGCCTTAGAAAAAAATTTCAGCAACTGTCTGTAGAGGTGCCAGTGGTTTTTCCTTACCTGTGTGAATTAATGAAGAGTGGCCTGTCATATTCCTCTGTCAAGGCACATCTGTCTGCCATTTCAGAATGCTTACCTATGACTCCTCCCTTGACTTCCAAATTAAGCTGTTCCTAATAGGTGGCCTTCACATAAGACCACCAAGGAGGCCAGTGCCTCCTCCTCGGGATCTCAATTTTGTCCAGGAAAAACTTACCCTAGGCCCCATTGGACCAGCAATGTCCTCCTCCCTGCAACTGTGCATGGAAAACAATTCTCTTAGTGGTTGTTACCTCTGCCAGAAGGGTTTCTCCAAGCTCTCATGGCCTCTTCTCCCTTAACTGTCTTTCATAGGGACAGCGTTTCTCTTTGGACTTACCCATCCTTCATGCCCAAAGTAGTAAATTAGCTATCCCTTAATCAGGCTATCAATCTCCCTACCATCTTCCCTTTTTCACAATCCTCCAGTGAGAGGATTCTCCATACCTTGGACGTTCACAGACAACTTGGATACTAACTGTGCAAAACCAAGCCCATCCATAAGTCTGACAGATTGTTTTCATCCTATCACCCAAGGACCCTGGGACAACCTGTTTCCAAGCAAACTATCTCTTCTTAGATCTCTAAAGCCATTTCTTTCTGCTACTCAGCCAGTGGGAAGGATCTGTCTTACCTTGTAAGGGCACACACACTGCTAGAGCTGTGTCCTCTTCTGGGGCCTTCTTTAAAGGTTTGGATACAGCTTCTATCATGGAAGCAGCTACCTGGTCCTGTCTTCATACTTTCACCAAGCACAACACATTGGATGTTGTTTCTAAGTCCAGAGCGGGGTTTGCCAGAGCTATTCTCTATTGCTTGTGGAAAATGTTTCTACTTCTCCTCCCAGTTCCTCTTCTGCATGAGCTTTGGCATTCTGCTTCATGTTATGAATACTGCGACATATGAACAGAGGGATATAGAACAGATATGTAAGATCTTACCATAACCATAGCTGTCCTTCTCTTCTGTATGCTGCAGTATCCCCCCCCCCCCGCCTTCTCCCTGATGCTTGCCTGACCCTGGTTACCCGTTGCTCACTTCTATCAGGCTGGTGATTTGCGACATTCATTTCTGAGGTAGGTATGTGCGGACTTCCACTTTATACCCAATGTCTCTTTATGGCCGACATACGCTGAGTGATGTGCACCATCACACGTACCTTGCAATAGCATTTATAATTTGCTGTACTGGCCGGATGTATGAGTCAGCCAGAGGCGGACTCCCTTATGTTATGAATGCTACAGCATATAGAAGAGGAGGACATTTATGTGTATGGTAAAATTCTACACAACTATTCTTTCCACTTACTTCTTTCCTCCTCATCACATCACCAACATTTGGTATCTAACTGAGGAAAACGTCTTTGAAGTCTGCTTGGGTTATAAAAATACCTATGCTAACTCTTCCAGGTAAAACTCCTAAACCTTCTGGCCTTTGTTGCATACTTGGGAGCCGTACATATGGTTTCCCATTGTTTTCTTGTAAATTGCTTTTCCAGTCTCTTTTTCCCAATCTTTTCTAATTTCCTCTGATTGATTCTTACAGTTGCCCTACAATATAATTATATGCCATACTAATTACCCTTTTTTAACTGCAGGTTCTGTTCTAGAGTCATCTAAATCCTCTACCAGAGCAGGTCTTTGACTTATGATTCCCCTTTCCTTTTGCCTATACTGTGATATCAATCCCTGGTAGGTAAGACAATCTCTAGGTTGTAGTCCAAACATGATATTGGGCTTATCCTACTCTATTACCTTTCCCTCTCTTGTTATTTGCTCCCAATACCTTGGTTCATTTGCCAGTCTTCTCCAATAAATTCCAGCCCCCTCTTGCTTATTTTCTGTACTGTTACTTGCAGTCATCCCTACTGGCAAATCTCATCTCTCCATTTTCATGTTAGCTTAGTTCTCAGAATACCTTCTGCTAGTTTATGAATATAATATTCTACACGGTTGTTATTTTCCTTAATTTCCTTAAATCTTCTTATTTCATGACCCCCCCCCCCAGATTTATCATCATCCCTTTCCACTTTGAATTATAACCTTCTGCTTGTGTTATGTATATGAACTTTAACTCAGTAGCCCTGAAATATCCCTTCAAATCAGATAATCTGAAACCACCTTGTTCTATTGGAAAGATCACCTTATCTCACTTATTTCTTACCGTCTTTCCCTTCTAGATAAATTCCTTTAACTCTTTATTGACTATTGCCTACAACTTCTCTGGTTGACAAAAATATGACTGGCCTGTATATAAAACAAAAGGGACTAAAAACATTTTTCCTGTTTGTATCTTGCTGTACATATCCATAAGTAAGAGCATCCAGTTTTGCAGTGTGTATATTTTTTAAGTCTCTTCACACATCCTTAGCTGCCATAACAGAGGCCTTTTTAATCTGTATTCCTATAGTCACTTCATCTTATTGCGTCTCTCCCCATAAATATAGGTATTGCGAAACCAATTCATGTGTGAGTACATAATTTACAGCTATAGCCTTTGTTTTGTCTTCATTAATTCTGTATCCTGAAAAGACTTGAAACTGTCAAAGTATTTCACAGCACTGAGGTGATTTTTTCTGAATTTATTTATTAACATGACATATCAGACAAGAGCCCTTGCCTCTTATCTTTCATATGTCCACCTAATTAAATGTGTTATGTTCAGGAATGTAAATACTTCCATTGCTCTACTTATAAAATCCCACCGTATTCTGTAGAATGCTTTCTTTGTATCAGTACCCACCAACAAGAGTGGCATGTAATTACATTCTGCTTCCCCTCTGTATAAATGCCATATGTTTGCTTCCCTTTGACAAAACCACATTGAGCCATATCTGTCAATTTTGGTAACATCTTTGATGCTCTTTTAGTTAGTATAGACATAAACACTTTATTATCATGGTTTAAAACTGAAGGGGGTCTCTCTGAAGCTGGGTCTGATTGATCTTTACCATCTTTAGGTAATACAGCCACCACAGCTTTCTTCCAAGATGTTAGTGCTTCCCCTCCTTTTAAAATTACTGTTAAAATGTTCTAGATCTTTATCACTTCCTTCCCTCGTAACTTCCAAAGTTCACAGTAATACCATGTGCTCCTGGGTATTCCTGTCAATTGATTGAGTTTTCAGAAACTCGAAATTCATATCAGCAAGACAATATGATTGCATTTCTGAAAACTCTGAATGGAGATCGCAGTACAGTGAGGACAAGGAAATTTACCGTTTTCCTCAATGTAGTGTGATCTTGGAGTTTGTTTATATAATTTGTAGAAGGTGCGGGGAGCAGATGGGCTTGTTTTCTTTTTTAATTTTTGAGTTTTCAGAAATGTGGTCATATTGTCTCACTGATATGAATTTCAAGTTTCTGAAAGCACTTAGCTGACCTAAATTCATTCCTGGAGATTTTTCTGAAGATTATTTATCTCATCCTATCTTAACTATTACCTGTTGAGTCTCCAGTACCTCTAACTTTGGCATACATTAACTCTTCCATAAATATTTCCAGTTCATCTCTTTCTTGATTTCCAAATTTCTCTGCTTCATACATATTTTCATAAAATTTACAAAGGGTATATAATACCTTTGCAGAATCTGATTATTTTTATTTTTTTAGGCTTCCTAATTTTTGCGACAAGCCTTTCTAATTTTTACTTTCTTGTACTCTATAGTTATAAAAAATAGTTGCTTAACAATAATTTTTCTAAAGTCATGCATATATTATCCATATAATTTCTTATTTTTTCTTTAGCACTCTGCAGTTGAGCTTCCTCTTGTTCCATGAGATTCCTCTTATTTTGCAGTGATGTAACTTTTGTCAGCCATAAATAATTCCTATTTTTTTTTTTTACTGTATCTTTGTTTTATTTCCACCCTGTTTTTAAATTCTATTTTCATTTTATTTCACTATGTAGCTATTACTTATGAAAAAAATGTCTGTCTTTCCTAGGAACTTCCAAATAATTTTCACTACTCATACCTTCCGAAAGTACCAGTACATCATTTTTATTTCTTTACCTTGCATTTTTATTTTAGGTTTTATGGTGCATGGTCTGAGATTGTTATTGGATGTTTTATCAAAACTTTCAGTTAAGTACATATGTTCTTGTGAAATATAGCTTCTGTCTAGTCTTGCCCAATTATTGTACCTTGGTAAATAATTTGTAAATTCCTTAAGTTTTTACTGCAGACCTCATATCTTCCATAGCAAGTATTTTCATAACTTTCTTCAAAAGTCTACCCTGTTTTGCTATATTTCCAATTCTAGGTCCCCCATATTCATCCTTACTGTTGCAAATCAAGTTCCAGTCCCAACTTATTAGTAGTATTCCCAACTGAAAGCTAGTTATTTCTCCCCACATTTTCTTAAGCTCCATAATAGCAGTTTTTCATGGAATATAAGTATGTGCTACCGTAATCCTCCTTTCTTGCCAATAGCCCATGACTCCCACAAATCTACCATTGTTATTTATTTTTCCCTTTTCTGACACTATTGGAGCCCATTGTTTATCCTTGATATTCTGCTGAATATCCATCCTGAAATCCTTTTTGTCAAATTCACATGCGTATTTCTTTCCAAATGTGTCTCCTGCAGCATTGCTGTTTGTACTGCATTTTGTAATATAATTCATTGTTTTCCATTTTGTCTATACCTGCAAAGCAATTTACTTTCCAGGAGAATATGGATAGCATAGCCATTATGATAGCAAGCTGTTGTCCCCACCTGTTATACATGACAGTTTTTTTAATGTAAAATGGACAGACTAATATTTGGCAGCCTGGTCTTTTACAGAGTTGTTCTCATCTCTGGTTGAATCTGTCACATTTTTAAAGACTTTTTGTTTTAATGAAAGCCCTGAAATAAGAACCTAAATACGTTTTTAAAACTTCCCTGTTAACTTAGAGCAAGCACACAAAACTATGCACATTCAAAAAATGAAATTGAACCTTCCAGATAGAAACATTCGCCCTAAATCAACAGCTGCATCCACAGGTATTACCTAACCTAAAATTAAGGTTAGTCATGCAAATGTGTATGTTAACAACCTGTTTTCCCACTAGTGCTGATTGCTTTCTGTTCTTTTCTTATCTCCATTTTCCTGCTAGATTGGAAAAGCAGTGGTATGCTTTCAGAAAACAATAACTTTTTGTCCTAATAATAAGTGCACGATATTTAAATGTTCTGTTAAATGCATTAAAGTATAAAGGCTGTTAGGGTGCTGCTATCTCTTTTTCACTTCCCATAATTTCAAACTTTAATTTTCACTGAACTGCTTGCCATTGTACATTTAGGTCTTGCATTTCCCTCAGCAAAGAATGAGCAAACCTCTCAAAGTTAATTGTTTACACATGCAGACAGCTAAGCTCCATGTAAAAGTAGGCAGCATTGAAGAAAGGAATGCTAAAATCTCTGCAGCTGTATGAAGAAATCTTTGTATATTTCACTCAGAACAGACTGTACAAGTGCCTTCAGATGCAGACTTCTTGACTTGCACTGAGAGCATGTGCTAATGAAAAAAAAAAACAAATTTATTTGCAGATGCAAAGAACTTAGAATTTTCATGGCTTTCATTATTTTGCCTTATTTTTCAGGCCTACATGCTTACAGGAAACAGTTGTTTACAACTTAACCCAGGGGTGTTAATCTAGACATGCGCCATGCAAAAGTAAAATAGATTATCTTAAATTTACATATGATATAATCAGTGCACTTTTGCATACAATCCCCAACCCAGCAGCCCAAGATTGTGGCATATTTACTTAAACTTGCTTCTTTATAGCCTTTCTTCTCTGGTGATGCTGTAAAACCTATAGTTCTTCCAACAAAAAATGGACTTGTTTACTTAAATATTTTTAACGCATAAAGCAGTGACTGACTCACTTGATATTTGAAATACCCTTGATGACACACTAATCAAATATATAACATGTAGTTCATATTGTAAAAAGTTTTAGATTAAAAAGAACAAAAATTGTTTTGCTTGCAATTATCTTTTCCTTTTAGTTTCCTTCTAAATATTAATGACATAAAGTGGGGTATGTGCTTCACAGTTCACCAACAACTTTAACAGAGTCAACTAAAGTCAAATCTTGTTCAACCACTTTTTCTTGCAAAGATATATTTCATAATCATGATTGATGCTTTATAGTCTCCCATTTATTCACTAATTTTTGGATGCTGGTCTTCCTACTGTTCGTATTCATCTCCCAAACCAGACTCTGATTCAAGTCCAAGGTACTCCTGTTTATTCTAGTCAACCCCCTTGCTTTTTTCTGACTGTTAAGCATTTTCCTTTGGAACACTGGAAAGTATTTCACTGGTAAAGTCTTTCTCTGAGCTTTGTCAGAAGAATGAGATTCAGAATCCCCCCCCCCTGTTTGTTGGATTAAATTTATTTCCTCCTCAATCTGTTCTGCATCCAACAATGCCTTTGATCCTCCAGGAAAAAATATTCTATAGACAGCTGGAATCTCACATCTGCCTCTTGACATTTCCCTGATTGCCGGGATCACATTTTCTTCTCTCCTGCCTTGTATACAGCGAAGAACAATTTTTCCACATTCTGCTCTCTCCAGTTTTTAACACTTTTACCTCCTGACAGCCTTTTCTTCATTTTAACGTCTAATTTTTGCAGTTCATCTGAAGAGCTAGTCAAAGCTTCTTCTGTTTTTTTCCAGCCTCTTGTTATTTGAGTTGGTATTTTCCTTCATGTTCCATTTATTTTAATCACTACTCAGTACATTTATTTTTTCCTCTAAATTACTGGAAGCCAGTTTTTGTACCAAAGTGTGAACTGTTTTTTTGCTGCAGCTGTAGGATTCTTCCCAGCTATTTTTTTCTCTTCATCATTTTGCTCATCTTCCGAGTGGTTGGCTGCTGAGATTCACCTGCATAACTCAACTGACAAAAGCTGATTTAAGTATAATTTTCTCTGCGCTTATTTAAGATTAGAAATTTGTAGATAATTGTTATATATAATATAATACAGGGAGATAATACCCCTTGTCTCTAGCTTCAGTTAGTTGTCTGAAGTGTGAAAATGTGTAGCCATCTGGATACATTGAAAGTTGTTAGACTGTTTTTGAAATCCTGTGTTAACTTAGCCTGGGGGTTTCTGTTTGCATTATAATCTTTGCTGGTTCTTGCTGTGGTATTAATCTTGGTGGCTTTGGAATTTCCTGCCCCTGCTATAAATCTGTTTTTGGACACTCCTACTGGGCCCATCTCATTTGCTCACTCAACTGAGTACAGTAAGATCATATTTTGATTTCAGACACTCCTACCAGTCCCATCTCCTCTGCTGTGTACAAAGAGAGAGCACTTAGGAAGGACATCCCCTATATCATTTTAATCTGCTCTGTTCCCTCCCTCCCCGCAAAAAAAAAATGCTAATTAGTTTTTGAGCTGCTTTTACATAACTGTCTTCTCCCTTAATACCTTAATTTGCTGTTCTGTGTGCTTTTAAGTGTTCAAATGCTCTTATTTGATTTTTCATAAACTTGTTTTTGTCATTTTTAACTTATCTGCATTTATTTAAACTGTATTTGCCTTAATTTTGCTGCACACTCAAGTGTCTTAGCTTGTACTGCATTTAAAGTGTTTTTGCTACTGTCATTAGCTCATTCTTTCTAATATAGAGAGAACTTTTTGAGAAAGCCAACCCACTTTAAAAAAAAAAAAAAAATATATATATATATATATATATATATATATATATATATATATATATATATTCCAAAGTTTTTTTTCTGCTTTCCTGTACATAGTCTAATCCAGACACAGATTTGCTGTATCCAGGACTGTTTGTTAAGCGTCTGTGCCACAAGCCTTTCTGTGTTGGAGGGAAGCCTTCTAGCTTATCAGTGGGAGTGGTAAGCACTAGGTAGCCTATCCGCAACAAGATCCAGATACAGATTCTTAGCTTTAGCACTTGAATTTGCTTATCCGTGTTCAGCACTTGTTCAGAACTTGTAAGCACTAAATAAACTACAAATTACTACAGCACTCACCCTTCCTCATTACCTAGATGAAAACAGTTTTGGTACTTACTTTCCTCACTTGCTTAGAGAAAAACAGCTCTTGTGCTCACTTTCCTCACTTGTCTAGAGGAAAATAGTTTTTTATTCAGGCATGTCCAAGGGTCATTTTCCAGTGTTCTCTCCTGTCTGTCTGATGAATCTGGGCATCTTGGGGCAATGTAGCAATTGCCTCGTACACAGACAACTCTCTCCTCCTACCACCCAACACTACAACCTGTGAGAGATGCATTTAACTAGCTAAACTGGAGATAAAGCTCTCTCCAACCAAGACTGAGCTTGATTGTCAAGAGGAGAAGGTAAACACTGGCACCACACCACACTCATCACATAGTCCCACTAAACCTACACCACCAAAATCCACACATAGAAACCCAAAAACATTTGCGGAGACTCTCAATAATAATCTGCTCAAGCAACAGAGACCTCCAAAGCAGAAACGCAAGCAACCTCTCACCACTAGCACAACCCAAATGACACATAGCCCACAGACTCAGTGTGCCACCCAACCACAGCCCATAAAGCAAAACAACGTACCCAACGCACTAGTCACAGGTGACTCTATAGTCAGGCACACTGTTGTCCCACTCACCAGGCTAAACAAGGCGAAGGTCATTGTCAGCTGCCTGTCGGGTGCCAGGATCCGCCACATAACCCAAGCACTCAGGTCACTCCACAACAAGTACAAGTATGACTCTGTGATTGTCCATGTTGGTGTGAACGACCTAAGACGTACCTCCCTGGACTACATGAAAAGAGACATGGAAGAACTCTCCGATCTTGTAGCCCAGGCAGGTATGACCCTAGCCCTGAGTAGCATCCTGCCATCGCCCAGATTGATACTGCAGTACAAGGACAAAATGATTGACTTCAACAATTGGCTAAGCTTCTGGTGTCATTCTAAGGGGATCCAGTATCTGTCTGCCTGGGGCGACATGGTCGACAGACCATGATGCTTTGCCAGAGATTGCCTGCACCTGTCACCCCTTGGATTCCTGATAATGGCAAAGGCTCTTGCCACCCCTATAGTGCCTTTTTTAGGCAAGGTTCAAATGACAAATTCACCACCATAACTGGAAGAGGCAAGCAAAAACTGAAGGTAATGCTACTCAATGCTAGAAGTCTAAATCTCAAAATGCACTCACTCGAGGCACTCCTTAAAATGAAGAACATTGATGTCTGTTAAGTGACTGAGACCTGGTTCAAGGCTCCAGAGAGCACCCCTGCATTACCAGGCTATATCTCATACCACACTGTTTGGCCATCTAACCTGGACCGGAACACCAAAGGTGGAGGTGTGTCCATATTCATTAAGGATATCCACACCTCCAGGCTAGTTGCTCAGCATAATGCAGCCGAGGTTATCCAAGTGCAACTAACTCTGGGCAAAACTGCAATCCACATTGTAGCTTGCTACAGATACCCCACCATGCCCCAGGATTCCCACTCCTCTTTTCTTGATATACTGGAAAATATTAGGGTTTAAGCAAACACCCTAATATTGGGCGATTTCAACTACCTCACCATTAACTGGGAAAAATACTCATGTACCAACTCCTTCACTCAGCGCTTTCTGGAATTCATAAATTCCAATGCCCTGGATCAACTTATCCACACCCCCACCAGGGGCAACAATATCCTAGACCTAGTCATTACCAACATGAGTGACCAGTGTTCCACACCTGAAGTCAGCTCCTCGTTGGTCAGATTCGACCATAAGCTAATCACCCTAGATATCTACATCTCACCCCTACCCCCCATTAAGGAAACCACAGTAAAATATTCCCCAAAGCCAACTTCATGCTTCTTAAGACAGAAGTGGTGAACTTCATGACAGCCATGCAGATGGACAATACAGTTACGACTGCTGAATCCTACACAAATGCACTCTATAAGCACTTACACGAGTGCATGGATCGTGCTGTCCTCCAAAAAAGGAAGCCAATGTAGTGGTCCTCTGCCATAAACAAACTCTACAACAGAAGGAAGAAATTGTTGCAAATGAGAGTAAAATCCCATGAGTGGAGGAGTTCCCTGGTCAGCCTCAGCAAGAAGCTGAGATCCCTTATAAGATCCTCCAAAGCTAGGTATGAAAACAAGATTGCCAGTGATTCTAAGGACAACCACAAAGCATTCTATAGCTGTGTCAAGAATCTCAATGGCAACACCCCGACCTGCTCTGAGTTACAGCACATTGGCACAAAAATTACAGAAACAACTGATATTGCCAACATCCTGGCAGATAGGTTCAATGCTAACTTTACCCCCCTCTCACCCCCTAAAGGGCCCATATCTATACAGGAAAAATGCAGAGTCCCTGTAATCACAACTTCACAGGTAAAAGCAACACTCTCTAAAGCCAAAAACACAGCATCCATGGGACCGGACAACATCCCAGGCTACGTTTTACACGAAATTCAGAACGAACTGGCTCCCCACCTATGCACCATGTTCAATCATAGCCTCACGTCAGGCTTTGTCCCCACTGAATTGCGTACAGCAACAGTTATCCCACTCCACAAACGGGGAGCCACCACTGATCCTGGGAACTGTCGCCGTATTAGCCTGATGAGCCTCGTCTGCAAGGCCATGGAACATATCATCATGGAATTTATAAACAAAGACATTGATAACCTCCAAACTCTGGACCCCACCCAGTTCGGGTTTGTGAAAGGCAGATCTTACCTCCTGAACCTGGTCGACTTCTTTGAGGCAGTCAGCAAAGCCATAGACGAGGGTAAGGTGGTTCACACAGACTATCTTGATCTTGTCAAGGCTTTTGACACCATCCCCCATTTTGGAATTATAGCTAAACTCACTAAACTAGGTATACATCCCTATGTCACAAGATGGGTTGCTAACTGGCTCACTGACAGAACCCACACTGTAAAAGTTGCAGACTCCAAATCTGACTTCAAACCAGTGACAAGTGGATTACCACAAGGTTCAGTCCTGGGACCTTTCCTGTTTGGTATCTACTTCTCTGAAGTACAGGCTAACACAGAAGGCCTCTGGCTAATGAAGTTCGCAGATTACTGGAAACTAGGAGCCATAGTCAAGTCCTCTAATGATGTGGACATCCTACAGAAGGGCCTCACTGAGGCAGATGCCTTGTGTCAGAGCCATGACCTCAAGCTCAATGCCAAAAAGTGCATTGTTAGCCCCTTTGGTAAAAACTCTGTACCCGTGAACTACCACATAGCTGGCAATCTTCTTAACACCGAATGTGTGATGAGACCTTGGGACCCAGGTGGACAGTAGTCTCTCCTTTGATAATCACATTGCCACAGTAGTCAGGAAATCCTTCTACATAGTGCACCTCTTCACAAAAGGGGTTCTCATCCCCTCTACTCGACACTCATTAGACCCATTATAGAGTACAATGCCCCTTTTGGAATGTACCTCACAAGACATCTGCAGCAGCTGGAAAGGCCACAGAAGTACCCCACAAAGAGAATTACTGGCCTCAAACAGATGCCCTACACTGATCGTCTCAAAAAACTCCAGCTTTACTCTGTACCATATCGCCTGCTCCAAGGTAATCTCGGCCTAACATATAAAGCTATGTCAAACCCAGAGCTGTTGGACATGCTACACCTAAAGAAATCCCAATCCCTCCGAGCTACATGCTCTAGGGACCTAAACCTTGTCACTACAATAAACAGGACTTGCTAGAGGGATAGATTCCTGTCCCAGAGACTTCCCATACTCTGGAACAAGCTACCCATCTATGTCAAGAAAAGTTCCTCATTAACACTCTTCAAGAAAAATCTTAATGAGTGGATGGGAAATAGGAAATACACCCCGGGGATCACTTCCATGGCTCTGCTCGACAGGGGCACAGGAAATTAACTTTCTTGGGTTGACGTAAGCTAGGGAACTTTGTTGGCTAGGCTTACTTAGGCCCTTGGGCCAATAGGCTAGTACCTACCTATGAACCTTTTCTGGTTGATTTTCTTTAAGGTTCTCTAAATTTCTTCTTTGTTGGCATCCATACAGTTTACTTAATAGCCTTTTACTTTATTTTACCCAAGCTAACAATATCTCTGGCTTTTATTTCTCAGTTTCTGTTTTCACACTGGGAGAGCTGAAATAAACTGTTGATCAGTATGCATACATCTTGGAAATTATCACAGGGCCTTATCTTGTCTCTTGAGTTGAAAGAGACAGGACAGGAACGTGCCTCCATACATTAACTTTCTAAAACGCTGGAATTCCAGGAGTATCCATTCTGAGACATTTGGACAAATTGAGAAGAAACTCATGAGGTTCAATAATTATATGCAGCAGAAACTTTTTAGAAGACTGATTGTCATTTTGCCTCTGTTGAACAAAGGGAATTGATTGTATTATGGGTATGAAGGACACATAATCTCCCCATTCCAGTACCTGGGTCTGTATTAGTTTGCCAAAATTTATTTTCAGCGATCACATATTTATTGACCCCTATTCAGTGAAAAACACTTCCTTGATTCACTGAATAATCCAGGGGCAAAGAAATACTTGTCCTGCAGCACAATGGACCCACATCTAGCTAAATCAAACCTACCCAAGAGGGAGGCTGTGCCCCCCCCCCCGAACTATATATACAAACTCCTGGATCGCACTACAGTGGAGAAAAGGGCAAAGTTGTGTAGTTGGCTAGCTATGTCTTTGCCCTTGGAATATTCAGTAAATTGCAGAAGTGATTTTCGTGGGATAGGGGTTGATGAATATGTCTTCACTGAAAATAAAAATTTTGGTGAACTAATATAGACCACAATACCTGAAGATCATTGTGGGCTTCTTCTTTTTGCCCTGAAAAATCAGAGATACCACTTCAGAACCTCATGTTTTAACTTCTTAATTGTGGTGGCTACTCTGCTGCATAGTTGGGGTCTACATTGTCAGTGCTTCAACTTGCTAACATTGCTTGTCAGTCCTGAGATGTTAGTTCACTCTGTCTACAAGGTGCTGTTCATGGGCATGATCCCAGATGCGACGGCCTGATGTATGTTTTCCCTTCCATTAGACTAGTGACCTTTAGCAGGAACCCACTATTCTTTCGCCCAGCAGAGCTCCATCTTGGCCTAGTTCTTTCTTTGGGTACTGTAGTTCATATCAGGTGCCTTTACTGCAATTTATTTTGCCATGTTCAATATGAGGATCTTCCATTGTTCACTTACATTTTGCTGGAATGAACACTATAATAACTTTGAAGATCACATGCCCCTGTCCTCTGAGGTCTTGCAGGAGTGAGCATGAGGTAGGAAATAAGCAAACATTCCTAGGATCACCTCTTTCTTCCATAGTTGTCAGTGGAAATGTACATGTTGGATACCTCCACGCTGGGGTAGGTAGTTCACTTCTAGTCCTGGTCAGCCTTGGGATGTGGTGTTCCTGACAATTGATGCCAAGAGTTTCTCTCTTCCTGTTTAGATCAGGGATGTCCCAACCTTTTTTGTTTAGGGGAAATACATGTTTAGCAAGGTCTGGGGGGACCACATTACTGTCTCAACATGCATATAAATCATCAGGTGACTAGAGCAAAGGAAAAACTGAAAGATAAGTGCAGACAAAAAAACTGAAGGTCACAGTTGGAAGGCAAACTGAACAGAATCACCACAAAATTAAATTACTGTTTCAGTGTGGGCAGAAGAACTAAATAGCACTGCGAACAGAACACTGTCAATAACTGTCACAATTGCAGTGAAAAACATGACAGTTTTTACCCTGAAAATACTCCCTTCATCAAATCATTTGGGTATGTACATCAATTGCAATGTGCATACAACACATAAATGCATATTCCAATGCAGAATACTTATAGAAGTAGAAATAACCGTACTTAGTAAAACTAGTTTTGCAAATAACCCACACACAAATGCAAGGAACGCTATAATAATTTTATTTTTCTAATAATGTTCAGAATGGTTGTTTATGCACAGTGCACTTATCGACGCAGTCACATTAGTGAATGAAATATGCATGGATTCAGGGCTGGTCTTATCAGAAATGGTGTCCTAGGCAAAGAGCTTCAGGGAAGTCCTTTCTGTAGACCTCCCCATTATCATTGTGCTTAATTTTTACATTTCTTTTTCTCATACTTTGTCTTAATATTCAGCTTTTCGTGTATCCTTTTAGCACAGTCTAACTGGTCAAGGCTTTACTGCAATACATGTAGATGGATTATCTGAATTAAGTCACAGGGTCTTAGGGGCTGCTAGGCCCCCAAGAAGCCATGGTTTCTGGATGCTGTGAGTTGCATTTTAGAACCCCCCCCCCAAACTTTTTGATGCAGTGAAGGCCAGAACAAGAATCATGACTAAAGGAAGAAATTCATTCTTAGTCTTCAACTCTTCTATTCCCTGCATCCTTTCTATATCCCCTAACTGCCCAAGGCTGCACAGTAATAACTGTGGAGAATATAAGTGCATTAAGTTAGGGGTGTGCTAAGCCTCCAGGAACCATATTTTTTTCAGTGCTCTAAGGTGTATTATAAAGCTTTTTTGAACGTTTTGGTCTAAAGATGGACTGATCAAAAATGATGTCTAAGGAAAAAAATTCAGTCTTGGTCTCAGTCTTTGCTTTTTCATGCATTTTTTTTACATACCTTAACTGGTGAAGACTGCACAGTGCTAACTGCAGAAAAATTAAGAGAATTACGTTGAGTTTCTGAGGGCTGCTATTCCCTGAGAAACCATGGGTTTTAGATGCTCTGCAGTGTGTGTGAACCCTTTTTGATCCAACAATGGCCTGTATAAAAATCATGAGTAAAGAACTAAATTCATTTTTTTAAGGAAGAAATAAGTTTTTTTATAGTTTAATGTTTAAAACTGACAAAATAAGAGTTCACCGTAAACTGGGAAGATAAATGCTTGCAAGGATACATACATCACATCTCGGAATCATGGCATGCCCCCCCCCAACCAAAAAAAAAAGATTTTCTGTGTGTCTATTTTGAGTTAGATTAGGATGATAGTGAAGGCCAAATGGCCATAGTCCTATTTCAAGCTACTGTCATATGTATGCCTCTGCAGTCATGCCCCAGAACACAGCCACCTTCTGTTTACCCCTCTGTTAGACTTGGAAGAGCCCAAAAACAAGGGAACATAGTAACATATTTCAACATGCTGCAATCAGGAATTCATAAACAGCATATATCCTTACTGTTACCCACAAAAGATAGCCAGCCTTAGCCAGATGCATCTGATATTTAATTTTGAGGAAAGTAGAAAAAAATGAATCACGTGAAATATTCCAGCTTCTGCAGTGCACTGCCCCTAAACAATATACAGTTATCTTCTCTGCATGTCTGAATTTTTGTGACTAATGTTAAAAAAATAAAGACCTCACTATTCCTAGTCCCAACACAAACTTTGGAGACCACGTGCGTACACCTCTGTGATTTAAGAAGACAGTTAAATAAATAATTACCACACTATCCCAAGCCCACACACAAACTACAGCAACCTTCATTTCATACTTCTGAGATTTGAATCTGAGGAAAATTAAAGAAACAATGACCATACCATTCCCAAAGCCCACACAAACTAGGTAGAATAACCTTTTGTGCACATTGCTGAGAAATGGCAGTTTTACACTACATAGAGCTCAGGGCAATGGCCTTTACTAAGTTTGTATCAAAATCCAGTTAGCATTGGAAGTGGTGGGGGGACACAAGCCCGTAAATGCTCTAGGGGCTGGATATCCTGCAATGCATGTTATGCCTTATTTTAGAAATATGACGACTTGCTAACTTTTTTTAACTGCATTTGGATAAACCCACATACAGAAAAGGAGGATATGCAAACTCCACATAGAAGAAGCCACAAATAAGAATTTGTCCAAAGCCAGCTGCTGTGGGATGTCAGCTGAAGTCACTGTGCCATTTTGCCAGTAGTCGTTACTCACCCCTCCAGCACTGTTAAACACTGGTCTTATGCTTAATGGTGCTCAGAAGCCACATCAGAAGAGGAATGCGAAGCCATTAAACTAGTATAAATAGTTTTGTTTTTAAGTCTGAATGAAGTGCTTACTGTTTTCCCATTGCTGTTCATAAGTTTATGGGTACTTATGAATTTATTCTTGGGCTAGTCTTCGGTGTCTGCTCTCTGTGTGGCAGTAGTTGGTGTGTTATATTACTAGTACTATTCTTTTTTTCTAAATTTGTAGTATATAGGGGCATGCAGTAAAAAGAATTATAATTGTGTCTTCAATCATAACTGGGAGATGATGTGTTGGATGGGACAGTGGTGTAGCAGTTTGCATTTTTACATCACAGCAAGAGGTTCTCTGGTTCGATTCTTGGCTGGGGTGCCTTCTGTGTGGATTTTGTATGTCCTCCTTGCTTTCGTGTCTGTTTCCTCTGGGTGCTCAGCTTTCCTCCCACATTCCAAAGACGTGTCTGGAGCATTTCTCCCTGGACCTCTGCTGAAAGTTGGCTCGTTCCAAGTCTGACTTTCCTGGTAAACAAATGTTAAATAAAAATTAAAAATAAATGTTAAATGTTGACATAGATGTTCAAGAGAGTCACCTCCCAAACTTTGCTCTTGAGGTGAATTTCTTAACATCCAGATCTGATGCTGTCCACTTCATTTCTATAACCTGTGGGTTATTGTTCCGATCCTCAGAACATACAGGCCACTTTCTTTTCCAGCTGGAGCTTCCTGATTTGAGCTCTTCCTCCCTATCCATAGTGCCCCCCCCAGAATACCTTAGATCTCGTTTGCCACTCTTAGAATTCTCATCGAGTTCATTGCTCTTGAGCTTCTCCGTCTTCAAAGTGCATGTTAAGTCCTTTTTTCTTGTTTTCCCTTTTCTTTTCCCTTTACTTATCTAACTCTTTAATACTTTTCTCTCTAGTTTTCGCATTTCTATCTGCCAGGTCTCCCCTCTTTATTAAAAAAAAAAAAAAAACTCTCCTCTTCTGTTTCTTTCTCTTCCTTTCCTTACTGTTATGGCTGACCAAAAACCTCTTGGTTTTAAAAAGTGCACTTTCTGTGGGCAGAAGATTCCTCTATCTGATGCTCACAGGGAGTGCGTGGTGCCATGTAATGCTTGGGGCTTAACCATTTGGAAGCCACTAGCTCTGTCCCAGGGTCCATGTCTGCCAAGGAACAAGTGTCCTTTTCCTCCAGGCTGGTCACTCTATATTCTTTAGCCAATGCATACATGAGGCTGATCTCTCATGCTGCGGAGGGTACCTCAGGGGCATCGACTTATGGTGCCATGCCTGGATGAGGCTGTGCAATTTTGTGGAGCTTTTCAAACAGTCCTTTATTAATGCCCCCTTTGATGGCTCCACCTTGTTTGGGCCCATGGCACATGACACTTTATCCCAGAGTGAGAAGGATGATAAAGACCCTGTCTGCCATTGGAATCCGTTTTTCTGCTCCACAACAGATCTTTTCCAGGAACCAGCATGGAAGTAAGAAGACATGGTTTCGGAAGTTGCAGCGGCCTTTTCAGGACACTCGAGGAGACTCCCAAACCACCACCCTGCAGCAGAGGAGGATACAGTCAGAACTGGAGACGTCGCCCACATGGCTTAAGGGGTCAGCAAAATCAGGGGTCACAGGAAACTGTCCAGGACAAGCCCATCCAGCAGTCTTCAGCTGTTGCCCGACTGCTGTCTGCTGTAAGCAGTTGGGGGATGTTTCTCCTTGCACCCAGAGGCCTGGGATGCCATCAACAACAACAAATGGGTGCTAAGGATCATATCCAGAGGATACTTCATTCTCTTTTCTGAAATTCCCAAACAAAAACTTTGCTTCCTCGATGTTCCACCCAATCAGAGAGAGGATGCGGCCCAGGAAATAAAAAAGTTGCTGCAAAAAAAAGAGTCAACCAGGAGGTCCCCCCCAATCAAACTGTATTGGGCATTTAGTCCAGATTCTTTTTAGTACCCAAAAAACAGGGGACTTGCTACCTATCCTGGATCTGACCTCTCTGAACAAGTTGGTGAAACACGAGGTTCAGAATGGTGACAATTCATTCCATCCTACCTCTCCTGAAGATGGGCAATTGGATGTGCTCTGTAGACCTCAAGGATGCATATTACCATATCAAAATGGACAGGCTTGCCAGGCATTTTCTGCATTTCAGGCTGAGAACCAGTAACTACCAGTTCAGGGTGCTTCAGTTTGGTCTCACCACAGCTCCCAGGGTGTTCACCAAATGTCTAGTAGTGTTCACAGCTCATCTCTGACTGCAAGGTTGTCAGATATTTCCATATCTGGATGACTGGCTTCTGACCTCTCCAACCAGGCATCTACTCCTTCAGATCAGGGATTATTTTCTCAAGTTGGCCCCAACCCTGGGTATAACCATCAACATACAGAAGTCCCAGATGAACCCTGTACATACAAGCCATAGACTTTATAGGGGCCTGCCTGGACACAAAAACATCCTATGCTTACTTCACGACAGACGGTAACAAACTTGAGATTTCACATCAACCAGAATTTGACCATTTCAAAAACCCCAGCCTCTTTAGTTCTCAGGGCATTAGGCTCAGTGTCAACCACTGTAACCCTTCTGCCCATGGCATGTTTTCACATGTGGATATTACAGTGGACCTTAGTGACTCAACAGTCACTTCTCAGAAATCCTTTGAATTTTCTCATCAGTCACGTGTGTGCAAGGAGTCTCTATGTTGGTGGCTTCACTCCACAGAAGTTACTCAAGGATGCCCATTCGTTCTTCCCTCCCCAAATGTCACATTGACCATGAACACCTCCCAGTTATGGTGGGGGGCATTGTCTGGGCCTGTCATGCAAGGCACGTGCATGCTCCAGGAGACCAACTTGCATATCAGTGTACTGGAGATGAGAGAGTTTCTTCTGGAGTTGCAAGAACTCGACAGATTTCTGTCTCCAGAGACTATTGCAATCCAAACGGACAATATGTCAGTGGTTTGGTATATCAACAAACAGGGAGGAACCAGGTCTTACCGCCTATGTTGAAAAGCAATGAGAGTGTGGCAGTGATTGATTTTTACCAACCACTTTCTGGTAGCAACGCACATTCCAGTGAAGTCTAACATATTAGTCAGCAAGCTCCGCCATATGTTACTGAAGCCTCACGAGTGGTCCCTGAATCAGTCAGTGGAAGACACGATTTTCTAGAAATGGGGTCATCCTTGCTGTGATCTTTGCATCCCCTCTCAACAACAACTGCAGCAGGTATTTTGCCTTGATTCCTCCTTAGGGACAGTCCCCCAGGGATGCTCTTGTCCATGCTTGGCCCTCAGGTCTTCTCTATGCCTTTCCTCCTCTGACGTTAATTCCCAAGTTCCTCCAGAAAGCTGTGAGGTTGCGAAGCAAAGTAATCCTCATTGCCCTTTTTTTGGCCTTGACAACCCTGGTTCACCTTCCTTTCATCTCAACTGGTTTGCTCCCCGATGACATTGGATCAGGGTCCAGAGCTGCTTACTCATCTTTCAGGGCATCCACATCCAGACATTCAGGGCCTGACTTCCGATGGTAGCAAGATTTCCCAGGCTGTTTTCCCCCGTTCGAGAGATTTTAATTTCCTCTCATAGGTCTTCCACACGCAAAACTTACAAGAGCAAATGGAAGAGATTTTCCTTTTGGGCTGAACAGGAACAGATAGATCCCATTACAGCTCTAGTGACAGTTGTGCTAGATATTTTGGCTCCCCTTTTCAAGGATAGTGCTAGTTACTCTGCTGTCAAAGTTCACCTGGCTGCTATGTCCAGTTTTCACATGGGTTCTGATTCCTTATCTCTTGCTTCTTCTAAACTGTGTAAAGCATTTCTCAGGGGCACCTTCCTACTATGACCCCCGGTCAAAGATCCTACTCCTCTGTGGGATATAACTGTGATATTGTAAGCTTTGGTCCACCCCCCTTTCAAACCCTCAACTGTGGTGGATTTGAAATTTCTCTCCTTGAAGACTCTGTTTTTAGTAGGTGTTACATCGGCCAGGAAAGTGTCTGAACTCGAAGCTGTTTTGCCAAAATTTCCATGTCTGGTTTTCCACAAGGACAGAGAGAGACTGTGTACTTCTTCTTTCGGCTTTTTCCAGTTAGGGGTCGCCACAGCGGATCACCTGTCCGCTCATGATTGGCAGTGGTGTTTTACAGTGTCGAGTTGCCAGCCCGGCGCCCAACCTTCCACAGAAGGCACACATGCACGCACTCACACCTAGGGCCAATTTAGAGTGTCCAATCCACCTACAGCATGTCTTTGGAATGTGGGAGGAAACCGGAGCACCCAGAGGAAACCCACGCGACCACAGGGAGGAAATGCAGACTCCGCACAGAAGGCACCCCAGCCGAGGATCGAACCAGAGAACCTCTTGCTGTGAGGTGGCAATGCTAACCTCTGCACCACCGTGGCTGCCCTGAAAGAGAGACTGCATACTAATCCTTCCTTTTTACCCAAGATGGCTAAGGAGAGTAACATTAATCAGTCCATCAATCTTCCGATCTTTTTTCCTGACTGTCGAAGTGGACAACATCAGATAAAGAAGTTATGTTCTTACCATAATGTTCCATTTGTATTGTCCATCTCATTTCCATTAACCTTCTTAACCCCCCCCCCCCCATCCAAGTCTTTGGGAAGCCTGTTAGAATTGCAAAGGAATCTCTATTCCTTTGGTTGAGCGCCTGATATTCTCTTTCATAGTTAAGTATATTCATATTTGATCTCTGTGTTATTTGAAGGTATGTTTTTTTAGCTGTTATGCCTTTTTTTGGGAAAATCGATCTGATGTAGTCTGGGGGATTGGGGCACTATGGGTAGGGAAGAGGAGTTCAAGTCAGGAAGGTCAAGCTGGAAAGAAAGCAGCCTGTTGGTTCTGAGGATCAGAATCATAACCCACAGGATAATGGAAATGAAGATGGACAACACAGTTGAAGTATGAACATAACTTCTTTGTCTCAATCATATAACATCTTGGTTATAATCAGAGACCCTATCATAGTTCTGTATTTCTGTATGTTCCAGGCAAACATTAGACATACATTAACATATTCCAAGTCATTTCACAAAAATCACATTACTACTGCAAAGCAAAAATAATAAGCAAACAACAACAATTATAACATTGTTCTTTCATATTGGAAAATTGCTAAAATAAGTTTTGGAATAACATTCATTTTTCTGAAGGATTCACCAGAAAATATTTATTTTTTTATGAGTAACAAACCAAAACTATCAGGCAAAATCAGGGACATTTGGCAGAGTGAGGGACAGTTGCCAGGTATTCCACTAACAGTTGTAAACCTCTGAATGCAAGAATTAGAGGCAAACCCAAAACTATATGAAGGACAATTTCTCAAAATCAGGGACAGATAAAATATTGCACTTAACATACTAAGGAAATTGTCAGAATAGCATGTTTTGCATTTCAGCATATTTTCTGAAGAATGTGAAGTCTGAAACTAAAAGGTCTGTCATTATTTAGTGACCAAAATATACTCAGTTTTCCAGTAAACCACAAATTTCACAGTGAACAAACCAAAAATATGAAACAAAATTAGAGACATTTGAGTGATAGGAGTGTCACACATGTGTGCGCGCACACACACACACACACATACACTTGTGCAAAACACAAGAGGAAGGACAAGTTCTCAAAATCAGGGACAGACTTGGAACATTACTCTTATATACTTAGAAAAATGTTAAAATAGCATGTTTTGCCTTTGAGTGTATGTTCTGAAGGATATGAAGTCTGAAACTAAAATGTCCATACTTTTGTGATTAAATTCCTCAAAGGTTTTCCTGGAAACCACAAATTTAATGAAGAACTGACCAAAGCTATAAAACAAAGTCAGGCACAGTTGAAAGAGAGGAGTCGCTCACACTCGTACACACATGCATACATTTGCATACATACCAGTTAAAACAAATCCATACGCTCCAAATAACACTAATACTGGAATGAGAAGACCTCCAGGCTGTACTTAACTCTGTAACTTTCTGAATTTGAGTGTGCATGTACTGACTTGTGATTCACATTTAAAGTGACAGGACACAATTGACGTGGCAGGATTGGATTTGATTATTTAGTTTTAAAACTGTACTGATAACGATTCTGTTTTTCTGCTGGGCATTCTGCGAGCCAGATAAATCCCTTTGAGGGCAGGATTGTGGCCCGTGGGCCGCCTGTAACCCAGTGCAGGTCTAGATGGACAACCTTACTGTGCAATTCTACATCAGCAATGGGAGTGTTGTATTTTTTTATGGAAACAGTGATCTAGTTTGTCACAGAGTTCATCGAATTGATTCAAGAATTTAACACCGGAGAAATTCTGACCAGCTAAGACTGAAATTCTATGTCTAAGAATACTGACACTTCTGAGAAAGAATTATTTTTCAAGTTTGTTCATCAATGACTTTGTTAACAAGTGCAATGAATGGATCAGCTTCCAGTCCTGACTTGCTCTTTATAAATGGACAAGTATGAAGTTCCATCAGAAAGTCTAGAATCTTTGCCTGAACTGAATAAGTCTCAGCGGTTTCCCCCGAGTGCGTTAGCTATTAACTAATGGATATTCACAGCTAGCATCCATGGCTAGGGAACAAGTACTGACCAGGGCCCAGTTGGACTATTGGCAGTGTATTTGACTTGGATTTGGGTGTATGCTCTCACAGAATTTGCTTCCTTGTCGGGCATTGTCTAGTCGAAGCTGAAGTACCATTTTATCCTTGTAACTGAGTGTTTAATCTAAAAAGGGGTAATGTATTGCATCGAGTTTCTACTGAAGTGCACAATCTCTGTTTTATTGAGCCTTTGCACAACTGTGAAAGATCACAGTGTGTATTGTGTGGTTAGTCTGCACTTGTTAGTAAAGGGCTGCCAACTCTTGTCAATTTGTTTTTCTTCAGAGTATATTCCAGAAAGGAATATCATTAAAGTTATGTAATACTGAAGGTAACTTGTTTACTTTATAGTACTAGGATGTGGTAAGATAGCATAGTAAATAATCAATTGCATTAAATTTCATTTGTTTGATGGCAAAACAGCAGTACTGACAGTCCACAAACTAGCTGAATTGCAAACTTTTATTTCACACAGCACTTTAGTCTATAAGACACAGACTTCATCTAAACTGTAGGAGATGATGCATTATATCAATCCTCCAGCATTCTCATTTCTCTCTGCTTTAATTATCAGGGTTCTTAAAACTAAGAATCTTCAAAAAGGAGACAAAACCCTACCAAACTAATAACCAGAACAAGAAAAATTGTGTTTGTTCTAACAATACCTCAGATTTCTTAGTATTTTTGAAAACTGGATAGTGGGCTTGGCTGAGTACTTGCACTGACACTGTTTTTTTAAACAGGGTTCTCAACCTAGTTTCTAATTCAGGATGTACCCTTGCCCCATTCCTAGTTTGGTGATGATCCTCCTCTTTAACCACACATCTGATGCCCACCTTTATGTCGATTGCCACTGCATTTCCATCTGTCCTTTCTCTGTTACTCCTGAGCAACCTGTACCTAAACAGTGATATGTTCCACTCCCTTCTGCCATTGGTCTACATTCTTGTGATGCCAGCAATGTTTGTCCCTCACTCATTTATCATTGCTTTTAGCTCCCCATCGTCAGACTTCTTGATTTGCAGAGTAATACTATCCAGTCCTGTCTCTGTAATCTTCTCTGTCACTCTTCTCCTCTTCCATCCAAGTTTAAGGGTATGATTACTGCGATTCACCTTTTCAGACCAGCAGTAGCCACTGCTGTCCATTCTGGGGTAATGTGAAGCTTGTCTCTTGCGCTCAACTAGTCTGTCTGCCAGGTATTTACTAATCCTGTCCTCCTTCCTTGTTCTGACTGCTTGTACAGGTGATGCATCGTATGTGCATCTAACTCCTTTTCTGGCATCTGTTTAGTCACCTTTCTGGTCGTGCTGTCTTACCACTTCAGCTGTTTACTCTGACAGGTTTTTGGTGCTTGCATATAGTACTTCTGTCCATACCCTTGATGATTATTTTGGTTATCACCATCCATATCTTGCTGAGTCTAAGCTTCAGGGACCAGTTTCAGTGAATCTATTCTCTCCCTTTTTTTCACTTTCCTAGACTAGTAATATTCTTTATGACTGAGTGTTCAGTCACTAAAACCTTTCCGCTTCCTCCATTGACTCTCATCTTTACTTTCTGTCTCATATCACTGCCTTTGCTGTATTTAACTTTTTTCTCCACTCTGAGCCCTTCTCAGTTTTTGGTGGTAGTTGCTGTTGTAAATGTGCTGAATCTAATCCACTAGACTGTACTGTTGTTTTGTCTCTCTTGCCTTTTGCATCTTCCATCTGGGTGAGTGGCCTTTCATTTCAACTTTGCTTCTTCACTTCTTGTGGTTTTTGCTTCTGCGTGGCAACCTCTGGTTATGTTTCCCATTCATTATTTTTTACTGCCTTTTACAGGTGTCTTTCTACTCTGGCTTCCTTTTTTCTTCCTTTCATTGGTGCATGTCCCACCTTTTCTCTTGACATTGGTCTTCTCCACTCCTGTTGTATGCACTCTTTCGATGATGTCTCCCCATATCTTCCTGTCCTCTGCCTCTATTCCCAACTCATTCTCTCTCCTGACCTACTTTTGCCTCATCCTTTCTAATTCCATTCTGTTCCTTCACATGTAACAATCTGGTCTATTTCCATATTGTTCACTAAAGCTTCCCCAGTCTCCTACAGAGCTCACATCCTCTGCTGTCTCATAGTTACTTGAGACAGAGCTGCTATAGATGTTGTGCATCTCCAATGTCTGTCACACACTGTTCTTGACAAGTGAGTTCTCCTTTCATGCCCCCCCCAAACTGGTATTCATATATGTGTGTGTCTGTGTGTGTGTGTGTGTGTATATTTAAAATACACACACAAGCACACATACATGCACCTGTACAATGTGAAAATTGGAGAGTGGACTTAGCTGAGTGTTCACCATGTGTTTTTTTTTTAAGTAGGGTTCTTAACCTAGTTTCTAATCCAAGATGTACCCTTGCCCCATTCCTAGTTTGTTGGAGCAGTACTCAAGAGTATATGAGGTCAGAAATCCCATATATTGAAACTTCATCTTAGTTGGTTGGTTATTTATTAATTAATTAACCAGTTTACCTTTAGAAAGGTGATTCACATTCTGGCGAGCAGCAATTGTTCGAAAGGCTGTTTGCAAAGTTTGCAAACTAACAAAAAAAGGTTTGAATGTTTAATGAGCGAATGCACAGTAACATTCGCTCATTGCACATTCGACATTATGGGGCAGATTGCACTATAGTGGGGTTCTGAAAATGGTCCCCTTCTTGGAGTTAGAATATTAAAATAGGGGTGGTGAGGGTGCAGCCCCCCCTTATTGGGGGTGAAGGGGGACTTTCCCACCTGCTTTACACTTTTTTTCCCCATTAGACATTAATGTTTGAAAAACAGTGAATCTGCTTTTTGATTTGCTGTTTTTCGAACATTAAGGACTATCGCCATTTTCATTTTCATGGTTATGAGTTGCTCATATGAGCATTCATACCACCGTGATTCGGCTTTATAAAGGTAAACCTAATTAACCATTTCATTGAACTGTTCCACCTTGTAATCTTTTCAGCCACAATCTGAGCCATAAGGGCAAGGAGAAATGGAGAAATGCAGTATTATATATATATATATATATATATATATATATATATATATCTATGGATAATTTCTGTATAGCCAATCGATAAGGGTGTTATTGGAAAGGTAGGAGGAAACAGAATACCTGGAGAAAAAGAGTGCAGAGTATAGGGAGAAAATGCATAACTCCTTGCAGATAGAAACCAGAGCTCCTGAAGCTGTAAGGCAGAGATCTTATTAATAAGACATTATGCTTCCCTTTTGCTAGTGGATTTTAGATGACAAGAGCTGCACTTAAATGAGTGATGGATTAGCAATAACTTCCATTTCTCACTGAATCATTGTCTGTTGGTGTTGCTGTACTTTTTCTGAAGGGTACTGTTCCATAGCTGAAGAGCAATTGATCAGAAATTTTCACATTGCACAAAGTTGGATATCCTGACTCTCAAGAACTACTTGCAAAATTAATATAAATAAAATAATTTTGAACCCAGCAATATAATGAACTTCGTAAGTAATGGAATAGGAAGTAAATAAATGAAGCCATATTTTAGTCAAAAAAGCAGTCTCTTTTTATCAGTACATGTTTACACTATATCAGACGATGAAGTAAAAGTAATGGAAACCTTACTTTAAGTAGCATTCCATCAAAACTTTATCCAAAATTGACTATTCTCAAGGCAAAACATAACTCATTACTTATAGGCCAATAGAAAAATCGTCCATTCACTTTATTATGTCAGAATGCAAGCAAACCATCAGTTTAACTACCCATTGTGAATGTTCTTCTTTTGACTTTTCCTGGTTAGGGGTCGCCACAGCAGAACTCCGATCTGCTAATGATTGGCAGTAAGTTTTTATGGTGCCGAGGTGCCAGTTCGACGCCCAACCTACAACGAAGGCACGCCCATTCACGCATGTCTTTCGAACGCCACTCGACCATGAGGAGGACAGGCAGACTCCACACACAAGGCGCTCCAGTCGAGAATCGAACATATATATAATGCTGTGAGGCAACAACGCTACCACTGCACCACCACGACTTCTACTTTCTGGTCCTTTCATATAAGTGCAAGAAATAGACCAGACCGGTTGAAACCATGCTACACCCCAGAGTGTTTTTTTACCTGGCATGAAAGGACTTTCTGGTCCTTTCATACCAGGCAAGAAACACTCCAAAATGTAGCATAATTCCAATCAATCCAATCCATTCCTGCACTTCTATACACTACATCTAGTCCGCCATTATTACGTTTCAGTCTTTCCTAGTATAATTCTATCCTGCTTTCTGTCCTCAACTTTCAGTCATTTTATGTACAGTAAAGTTTGCCAATCCTACTGTAAGGGAACCAAACTCACTTTAACCACTCATTTGTAAGGAAGCCTTTTGCAGTAGACACTTCCCCAGGATCAAGCTTGATATAATTGTGTTCTCCATCCCCTTATGAATACACATATAAGATCACAGGATCATAGGAAGTTTGTAGGCTATTGGCCCTGAGGCCCTTACAAGCGTAGCCAAGAATTTAGTCCATGTTCCAACAAGTCAGCACCCTATCCCAGTGTCCAGCAGGGACACAGGTGGAATCCCAGGGGTGTATTTTTTGTTTCCTGTCCAGTTATCCAGGTTGCTCTTAAAAAGGGTTAATGAGGTACTCTACTTGATGTGGAGAAAGGAGTCTGTTCTACAGATAGTTGTGTCTCTGGGACACAAATCTGTCCCACCAAGTACTATTGATGTCACAGACCAGGTTGAGGTACTACCCATTGTGAATATAAAATAGAAATGCTAATCAAAGAAAATTAAAGACAGTGATAATTTGTGATGACAGAAAAGTATTGAACCAGTAGAAAACTGTACTACCACATCAGGACAAACATAGTAGACCTTTGGTACATTCATAAAACACGTAACCACAAAAAAATCAGCTCCAGTATGAAACAAAGCCAATCCAATAAAACATACTGGAACATGGTACTGGATAGAAATAATTTTAATAAAAAACACACAAGTATTAAGCGCTTTCATCTCCACAAAAGCGAGACTTCATCAGCATACATAGTTACACTCAATGACCTTGTTTAAATATCTTGCCAAACAATGCAATTGGTTAGCAATACAAATCAGCTCCCCACTTTTCACTTTCTATTAATGACATAAAGAATTCCTTAAAGGGGATAAACATGAAATAAAAAAAATCTCATACACACATTAAAATTCACAAAATAAGCTATATGCATATATGAAATATGCTTGCAAACCATTTAATTTTTTTTTTTTATTTGGTCTCTAACATTTCTCAGCTTTCTCTTGCAGTACAGGAGATAAAGAAATAACTTCATTCAAACCTCTGAGAAAGTTAGCAGCCAGTCTCAATTGCCACTACATCTCTTTCTTCATCAAAGCATTCTTCCAGTTGCCCCCTTTCTGGTCAACAGCAACAAAATCCAAAATGCTGAAAACAAATTTATCAAAGCTCTCACGCTGCTCTCCTTTTTGTTATTTATATCGTATACATGTTCATAAACTGTACTCCTCATTGCCCGTTTCATCTTACCCACATAATAACTTGTACACTTACCACATATAGCAAGGTATATCTCCCGTTTAGCGCCCCGATTTCCAGGTTGAAACCTAATATTGGTTTTCATAGCGTTCCCTTTCGTCAAATGTGTCACATTGTTGATGTATGTGCACTGCCTACAGTGCCCACAGCGGTTAGTCCCCTTACCATCTTCCTCCTTGGTCCTAGTTTTATATTCTAACAACTGTTTAAAATTGGCATCCGTTTTATGAATAAACACTGGCTCATTGCCCAATACACCAATAATTTTTGGGTGTACTTTGAATATATTTCAGTTCCTTCTGATAATGTATTTAATGTCACCAGACAAGTAATTATATGTAGTATACAAGCTTTCTCAAATTTCTGACCACCACTATTCATTTCAGATCTGTCACTGTTGAACCCCACACCTAACAATGGTTTATATTTATGGCCACAATTGTTATAAACTTCCTGGAGAATTCTTTCAACCAGTCTCTTAGGATAACCTCTCTTAAACATTTCCCCCACCTTATCCAGTTCTCCCTTCACATCCTGGAAATGGGAGGTCATCCTCGCCACCCGAATAGCCTGACATTCATAAAACGTGTTTGATATTTGTGTCTCATAGGAAATACGAGGTAATTGAGTCTTGCTTCCATTTATGCCTTGCCAGTACCTATCACCAGACTGAAACTCCTGTCCCAAGGAGGGTCAGGCCAGTCAAGTCGGGGAAGAATTTGTGAATACCTGTCTAATTATCCATTTCCTGACTTAAGGAAAATAATGTATCAAACTGCTTAATCTGCAGTGAGAGTGTACTCTACAGGTAGGGAAGATGCTGTTTAATGAATCTCTGTCTCCCCACTTTGTTTTATTTGTCTTCTAGTGAAGATTTATATCCCTAGTTCTGGTATTTGTGGAACTATTTGATTCCTGAACATGCTAAAAGTCCACGACCACTGGGTCTCTAATGACTCAGAAGGCAAGGCATCACATTTCTCTCAGGAGTCTTTGAGGTACTGAATAAGGAGACAGCACTTCATATTTCCTAAGTAGTTTAGGGTTTTTAAGCTAGTAATGATCATAGGTGGAGCCTCTGTGGTCTTTTTGCTTTTATTTTATGTCTAGTGAGGTACAACCCAAAGGGGGCATTGTATTTAATAATTAGCCTAATCAATGCTTAATGTAATGAGACCATCACCTCTTTGCAGCTAGAAGATATTCCCTTTGCAGTCAGTTGTGATAAGTAGAAGGACTTCCTGACTACTCTTGTTACATGAGGATAAAAGAAAAGGGAATTATCAACCCAAGCATCAAGGTCTCTTGACAAGATTCTCATTTTGGAATTGGGTACTCTGTCATATTCTTGGGGTAGGGATTGCTTGCCAAGTGTGACATGGTTAAACTTCTTTGCAGCATTTAATTTAAGCCCATTGTTAACACATCTGATGTTAACAAATATAAGTTCTTGTTGCAGGGCTTGAGTGTCAGAACCTTATGTTCTTCAACCAAATTGCTTTCCATCTTGCCACACAAGGATCTGTTTGTAATGCAGTGTGATTCTTGACTGTGCAAGTAAGTGGGAGTGTCAAGGGGCTTAGCCAGTTCGAGGTATGCCGTGTGTACAGCAGGGCTACTGTCTGCATTTCATTTTACTCTTTCAAAGAAGTTAAACAGATTCATTAGACAGGACCTACCCTTGATAAAGCAAAACTGCTCAAGTCTGGGATTTTTAATGTCATTGTTACAGGTCAGGTCAGTTATAATAGGCTTAATGTCTTTGAGACTTTTGGCTGATGGGCTTGTAATTTCTGGGGTCAGTGGTAGGACCACCCGTATGTTTTGACATCACCACTATTGTGCACCACACTTTAGGGACAAATACAGTGGCTAAACCCAGGTTAAAAAGTTCAGGGAGTGGCTCTGCCAGTGTTTGCTTGGCACTGTTTATTGAACAGCTGTATATATTGCCAGGTCCCTTGGTGGAAGTATTTGTAGTCTTTGAGAGCACCTTTAGTACATGATAATTGCTGATGGGGGGGGGGGGCTTAGAGCCTCTGGGATAAGTGGGCATTGAATAGTCATTTCCTAGGTGGTGATTGCACTGAATTTGTTAGCTAGTACATTCATAAGTAAATACTGGGATGTCAGTTTTTAGACTGTTTTCAGCCTAGCCAATAACCAGAGGTAAAAACCAAACCCTGTAGCTTGTGTCTGTGAGGTAAAGATCTTAACCATTTTTAATTCAAAAATAGCTCATGAATATACATATCTGTGTGTGTATATGTATGTATATATATATATATATATATATATATATATATATATATATATATATATATAATATAGGCATGTGAACATATATATGTGTGTGTGTGTATATATATATATATATATATATATATATATATATATATATACACACACACTGAAACTTCCAAAGCTATGTTGGACATAAAACAGAGGCAAGCCATATCTATCTATATATGTATATATGTATATATATATATATATATATATATATATATATATATATATATATATGGGTCTACTTCTAAACACCGACACGCCGATTCCCCGACACAAAACTCACCGACGCCAAATAACCGAAAACACACAAACCCGACAACGCAAAACACCGAACACCAAATCACCGACACACGGAACGTAAACAACACGCGACACTACATACCATACACACTAGCCCTGACCCACCCCTAGCCCAAGCTCCGACACTATCACACACTTCACCTACCTGCACCCTAACCCTAACTCACTTACCCACCCCTAGCCCAAGCTCCGACACTATCGCACACTTCACCTACCTGCACCCTAACCCTAACTCACTTACCTGACCACTCCTACCTCCGTCACTATCGCACACTTACCGGGTCGCGATCGCAGGTTACCCTTGTCGGTCTTTCCACTGTCGGCGAATCACCCTGTCGGTATACGTACCTGTCGGTCATCTGGTGTCGGTGATTTCTGCGTCGGGCAATCGGCGTTTCGGTCTTCTGAATGGGACCAATATATATATATATATATGTGTGTATGCATGTATATGCATATGTATATATGCATATCTTAGAAGTACACAATTAAGGCTATTTGTTCCCAACATCCTCATTATTACTTTACTACCGCTGTAAACTATATACTAATATAATGAAACTTTTAAATGTACATCAGATTTTTTATCCAATACTTATGTAATCTTGAATGTATTTTTGTTTCTCCATATGCTGTTTAAATTGTAACTCACTGAGGAGCTTTTCTCCCCGGGTCTCTGCTGAAAATGAGCTACTAGCTCAGTCGGACTAACCCGGTCAACAAATGTAAAATAAATATATATGGATCACATTCACATTGCCTAAAGTATAGTTCTCAGAACCACATTTTGCAGAGACCATAACTCCAAATTTACACTTCTCTGAAACGGCACTTTGCAGAAACAGAAAACAGTGAAACAACATTAACTAACTTTCTCTAATTTTTGCAAGGGGGCAAGCCCCCCTGCACCCCCTGCTAATTATATATACTAACTCTGAGATTACACTACAGCGGCAACAGTATATTTGTTTAAACATACTGCAGTGTGATCACAAAGTGCCGTTTCGGAGAAGTATAAATTTGATCTAGGCAAAATGTAGTTTGGAGAACTGTACTTTCGGCAGTGAGAATGGGAACTGTATGTATATATATCTGTGTGTGTGTGTGTGTGTGTGTGTGTATATATATATATATATATATATATATATATATATATATATATATATATATATATGCAGATATGTGTGTATGTGTGTGTATATATATATATATATATATATATATATATATATATAAAATGTATATATGTGTATGTGTGTGTGTTTATATATATATATATATATGTGTGTGTGTGTCTGTGTTTATATATGTGTGTGTGTGTGTGTGTGTGTGGTGTGTCTGTGTGTGTTTATATATATATATATATATATATATATATATATATATGTATATGTGTATGTGTGTGTGTGCGTTTATACATATACACATACATATATATATATATATATATATATATATACACACATATATACACATATATATATATATATATATATATATATATATATACACACACACACATATAGATATATATATATATATATATATATATATATATATATATATATATCTATATGTGTGTGTGTATATATATATATATATATATATATATGTACAGTGAATATAAAAAGTGTACACACCCCTGTTAACATGCCATGTTTTTGTTATATAAAAAAAATGACACCACAATAAATCATTTCAAAACTTTTCCCACCTTTAATGTGACCTATAACCTGTACAATTCAGTTGAAAAACAAATCCTTTAAGGGAAAAATATAAAAAATAAAAAATGTACAATAAGCTGGTTGCATAAGTGTGCACACCCTTAAACTAATACTTTGTTGAAGCACCATTT